>NC_064620.1:628387892-628752235 GCF_023898315.1 Schistocerca nitens
ATAAAAACTATGTCGACGTGTGCTTTCGGTTACCAGACACCGCATTAGCTAGTCTCTCGTTTTACCTCAAGACTACAGTCATAGTCAAGAGTGAAGTACTCAGACTGAAGTCAAGACTTCCTCCAGGAAGTGCCGCGGTCTACAATGTTGTCAGATCGAGCATATTGCCGGACATAGAATTCTGAGGAGAGCACGACTGTATTGTCCATCTTACGTGAACGACTCGGCGGTCAATTTTTTTGTCTAAGACTGTATCTACAACAAATATTGCACGCTGAGGACACAGAAGAATTAAAGAAACAAAATTAGTTTATGAGAGCAACGTTAAACATAGTGTTCGAAGTATTCATAGTATTGTATACGTGTGTGTAAACGCGTTGCAGTGCCCACTGAAGAAAGACAAGGATACACAGTCTAGCTTCAATATTGTGAATACGCCACAGTTTGTGGATGAACTCAGACTTAGGTTGATAATCATTGGAATATTTAGCAGTACTGTAGGCATTGGTATTAAACTCGTTTTCAACCAATGATTCCCACAGCTAAAGGAACACAGCTTGTGATAACTCTTAGACAAAATACTAATGCAGTGCTATCAAACGAAAAGATCAACCTGACACAGACTGTGGGAAGTTTGGTTTACAACCTTCGTACCTGGATAAAGAGCTTTTACTATTTGAGGTATCTGTGAGCGTTGCTGCATAAGACGATTTAAGAAGCTAAATTCCTTCAGCTTCTACAATGTTTAAAGAAATCGTTTACTGGCCGTACTCAGCCGCTTTTCGCTGGTTGGAAGCAAAAAGCTTACTGACAAATTTCACAGAAGGGAATGGGGGACGAAACGTCTCCCACTGGAAGGTCATGTTGTTTTATTTAAATGATTACAAAATCAGGTAAAACGAACAGTGAGGTTGTCAGTATAAGCACATTACTGTTGTCAGTATGATGTTGTACTGCCCAGGGCCTGTAATGAGAAACGGCCCGTTTAGGTCAGGCATATTGTATACAGAAGTGGAAGAGAGAGCACCACTAAATGCTACAATCCGTATGCATTGCATACACACAGAAATTACTGTTACAGTGTACTTATGGAGCTCTATGCGTGAATTGCGTATTTTCCGGTGAGAAAGAGCACTGGAAAACAGTCTTCTCTACATTAGGTTACTTAGGCTGGTGTCACTCTGAGCTAGAATTTATGGTCAGCGACTAAGTGTAAGGTCAATTACCTTAGTTTTAATGTAATCTACGAGTAATTGCTGATGTTTGATATTAACATGAAAATGATTCCATAGACAGGGAAGGAAACTGTTATTGGGCAACTACTTCTGTAATGACCAAAAGGTATTAAATGATTTTCAAGCACACATGTTCCAGCTGTGGTGTGAAGAAAATGATAGTAATAATGACGGTAATAAGCGAATTATCCGGTAACTTCACACTTCACAATGGAATTTCTCGAACTAAGTAGCGAAAATTTCAAAACGGTTTCACATCGAGGCTATGATGCCTAGAATTGTCTTCTTGCTGACATGAGAGTAGCGTAATCTCCGCGTCAGAAGCTTGCTTCTATTTAACCGTTTAATAGTCTCGCATTTTTTCCACCGTGACTAATTTTGTAAGCTAAGCACATAATCCGTTACAGCACACTCCTGGGCTGGGAAATGTGGCCACAATGGTCTGGTGGACCGAAGTATCACAAGTGCAATGCGTGAGTTCACTCATTTACTTATAAAAGGCACAAACAGATTCACTTTACCTCTGGTAACCTCAAGAGAAAGATATTATAATCCGGAATCCGCATTAAACATCACTTACCTTCATTACCAACTGGGCAGTGCCTGTTTACGTTGGGAAATGACATAGGCGGATGTCATGATATACAGAAGTACTGTCGCCAGTAAACTTACTTACATTAGAAAATTTTATTTTATTTGATGAACAGATAGCCATTTAAAGGAACAGGGCTCTTATTTTACCTGTACCTGATTGAACTAGAGACGTTGAAAAATTTGGTGCTGGACTGTGATTCGAATTCGTATCTCCTCTTTCGAGGAACTGAATCTCTCGGAGCAGTATAGTTCAATCATTTCGTTCCCTTTCCCAAGACTGAAATCTTCTCTAAGTCTCCCCCAAAGGTATGTATGTGGGCCTGAAACCTGATCCAGTACAAAAATATTCATAATATCATTTCAACCCCTATCACGTGCACACCAGCCTGCTAGTGAATATTAATATGCACTTTTAATGGCTGTTCGTGTGTTGCCGACATTCGCAATAGGTGTCGTTATTTCTGGTCAAAGACGCACACATCTTACTGATGGTGAGTAAGCAACTGATACTTAAGCTATATTCGTGGATGATAAAGAAGGACGGGAGGTGTGCGGTTCGATTGTTGCTCAGGCACAAAAATTTGTGTGTTTATTTTAGATTCAAACACCTAGCAGCTGGTAAGAAAAACCGTTACGCAACATTTTATTTTACTTAGTTAACAATCCGATTACGTGTTGGGTTCAAATCTCTGTCACATCATGCGGTTCATCTTTAAATGCATGCACACTTTGTTTCTTCTGAATGGAGGTATATCAATCTTTCGTGGTTAGTTAACAGGGACGAAAGGGTCTCGATAGGAGTCCCGTTTTGTTACAGAAACTGTCGTCTTTTATTTTCAAGTTTATACTTGGCTACTGATACTGGCGAAAATTTCGGTAATTCATGACTCTTCGTGGCTAGTCAGCAACATGATATGATTAGATTAGATTAAATTAATACTTATTCCATAGATCATGAATACTAAATTTCGTAATGATGTGGAACATGTCATTTTAATGATATATTTCTTTACATACCATTATTCAGTTTCTTTACAACAATTTTTTACTGTCTCTCTCTTTTTTTTTATTTCTCTCTGTCTCTCTCTCTCTCACACACACACATACACACACATGTTCTTCTTTTATTTTCATTTGTTTGTTGTCATCGACTATCGGCGAGGCACGAAAACGTCAGCGAATGAGTTTCTAAGAACCATGGACCTTGCCGTTGGTGGGGAGGCTTGCGTGCCTCAACGATACAGATAGCCGTACCGTACGTGCAACCACAACGGAGGGGTATCTGTTGAGAGGCCAGACAAACGTGTGGTTCCTGAAGAGGGGAAGCAGCCTTTTCAGTAGTTGCAGGGGCAACAGTCTGGATGATCGACTGATCTGGCCTTGTAACACTAACCAAAACAGCCTTACAGTTGTGGTACTGCGAACGGCTGAAAGCAAGGGGAAACTACAGCCGTAATTTTTCCCGAGGCATGCAGCTTTACTGTATGATTAAAAGATGATGACGCCCTCTTGGGTAAAATAATCTGGAGGTAAAATAGTCCCCCATTCGTATCTCCGGGCTGCGACTACTCAGGAGGACGTCGCTATCAGGAGAAAGAAAACTGGCGTTCTACGGATCGGAGCGTGGAATGTCAAATCTCTTAATCGAGCAGTTGGTTGGAAAATTTAAAATGGGAAATGGATAAAATGGATAGATTAAAGTTATATATAGTAGGAGTTAGTGAAGTTCGGTGGCAGGAGGAACAAGACTTTTGGTCAGGCGAATACAGGGTTATAAATACAAAATCAAATAGGGGTAATGCAGGAGTCGGTTTAATAATGAATAAAAAAATAGGAGTGCGGGCAAGCTATTACAAACAGCATAGTGAACGCATTATTGTGGCCAAGATAGACATGAAGCCCACGCCTACCACAGTAGTACAAGTTTATATGCCAACTAGCTCTGCAGATGACGAAGAAATTGAAGAAATGTATGATGAAATAAAAGAAATTATTCAGATAGTGAAGGGAGATGAAAGTTTAATAGTCATGGGTGACTGGAATTCGGTAGTAGGTAAAGGGAGAGAAGGAAACTTAGTAGGTGAATAGGGATTGGGGCTAAGAAATGAAAGAGGAAACCGCCTGATAGAATCTGCACAGAGCACAACTTAATCATAGCGAACACTTGGTTCAAGAATCATAAAAGAAGGTTGTATGCATGGAAGAAGCCTGGAGATACTGACAGGTTTCAGATAGATTATATAATGGTAAGACAGAGATTTAGGAACCAGGTCTTAAATTGTACGACGTTCCAGGGGCAGATGTGGACTCACTATCTATTGCTGAACTGTAGATTAAAACTGAAGAAACTGCAAAAAGGTGGGAATTTACGGAGATGGGACATGGATAAACTGACTAAACCAGAGGTTGTACAGAGTTTCAGGGAGAACATAAAGGAATAATTGACAGGAATGGGGGAAAGAAATACAGTAGAAGAAAAATGGGTAGCGCTGAGAGATGAAGTAGTGAAGGCTGCAGAGGATCTAGTAGATAAAAAGACGATGGCTAGTAGAAATCCTTGGGTAACAGAAGACAATGAATTTAATTGATGAAAGGAGAAAATATAAAAATGCAGTAAATGAAGCAGGCAAAAAGGAATACCTACGTCTCAAAAATAAGATCGACAGAAAGTGCAAAATGGCTAAGCAGGGATGGCTAGAGGACAAATATAAGGATGTAGAGGCTTATGTCACTAGGGGTAAAATAAATACTGCCTACAGGAAAATTAAAGAGACCTTTGGAGAAAAGGGAACCACTAATATGAATATCAAGAGCTCAGATGGAAACCCAGTTCTAAGCAAAGAAGGAAAAGCAGAAAGGTGGAAGGAGTATATAGAGGGTCTATACAAGGGCGATGTACTTGACGACAATATTATGGAAATGGAAGAGGATGTAGATGGATATGAGATGGGAGATACGATCCTGTGTGAAGAGTTTGACGGAGCTCTGAAAGACCCGAGTCGAAACAATGCCCCGGAAGTGGACAACATTCCATTAGAACTACTGACAGCCTTGGGATAGCCAGTCCTGACAAAACCTACGATCTGGTGAGCGAGATGTATGAGACAGGCGGAATACCTTCAGACTGCACGAAGAATATAATAATTCCAACCCCAAAGAAGGCAGTTGCTGACAGATGTGAAAATTACCGAACTATCAGTTTAATAAGTCACAGCTGCAAAATACTAACACGAATTCTTTACAGAGGAATGGAAGGACTGGTAACGGCCGACCTCGGGGAAGATCAGTTTGGATTCCGTAGAAATATTGGAACACGTGAGGGAATACTGACCCTACGACTTATCTTAGAAGCTAGATTAAGGAAAGGCAAACCTACGTTTCTAGCATCTGTAGACTTAAAGAAAACTTTAGATAATGTAGACTGGAATACTCTTTCAAATTCTGAAGGTGGCAGGGGTAAAATACAGGGAGCGAAAGGCTATTTACAATTTGTACAGAAACCAGATGCCAGTTATAAGGGTCGATGGGCATGAAAGGGAAGCAGTGGATGGGAAGGGGGTGAGACAGTGTTGTAGCCTGTCCCCGATGTTTTTCAATCTGTACATTGAGCAAGCAGTAAAGGAAACAAAAGAAAAATTCGGAGTAGGTATTAAAATCCATGGAGAAGAAATGAAAACTTTGAGGTTCGCCGATGACACTGTAATTCCGTCTGAAATAGCAAAGGCTTGGAAGAGCAGTTGAACGGAATGGACAGTCTTGAAAGGAGGGTATAAGATGAACATCAACAAAAGCAAAACGAGGATAATGGAATGTAGTCAAATTAAGTCGGGTGATGTTTAAGGGTATTAGATTAGGAAATGAGACACTTAAAGTAGTAAAGGAGTTTTGCTATTTGGGGAGCAAAATAACTGATGATGGTCGAAGTAGAGAGGATATAAAATGTAGACTGGCAATGGCAAGGAAAGCGTTTCTGAAGAAGAGAAATTTGTTAACATCGAGTATAGATTTAAGTGTCAGGAAATCGTTTCTGAAAGTATTTGTATGGAGTGTAGCCTTGTATGGAAGTGAAATATGGACGACAAATAGTTTGGACAAGAGTAGAATAGAAGCTTCCGAAATGTGGTGCTACAGAAGAATGCTGAAGATTAGATGGGTAGATCATATAACTAATGAGGAGGTATTGAATAGGATTGGGGAAAAGAGAAGTTTGTGGCACAACATGACTAGAAGAAGGGATCGGTTGGTAGAACATGTTCTGAGGGATCAAGGGACCACCAAGTTAGTATTGGAGGGCAGCGTGGAGGGTAAAAATCGTAGAGGGGGGCCAAGAGATGAATACACTAAGCAGATTCAGAAGGATGTCGGTTGCAGTAGTACTGGGAGATGAAGAAACTTGCACAAGATAGAAGCAGGGAGAGCTGCATCAAACCAGTCTCAGGACCGAAGACCACAACAACAGTAGTTTTGAGTCCACTTGTTGTTGTTGTTGTGGTCTTCAGTCCTGAGACTGGTTTGATGCAGCTCTCCATGCTACTCTATCCTGTGCAAGCTTCTTCATCTCCCAGTACCTAATGCAACCTACATCCTTCTGAATCTGCTTAGTGTATTCATCTCTTGGCCCCCTTCTACGATTTTTACCCTCCACGCTGCCCTCCAATACTAAATTGGTGATCCCTTGATGCCTCAGAAAATGTCCTACCAACTGATCCCTTCTTCTAGTCAAGTTGTGCCACAAACTCCTCTTCTCCCCAATTCTATTCAATACCTCCTCATTAGTTATGTGATCTACCCATCTAATCTTCAGCATTCTTCTGTAGCACCACATTTCGAAAGCTTCTATTCTGTTCTTGTCTAAACTATTTATCGTCCATGTTTCACTTCCATACATGGCTACACTCCATACAAATACTTTCAGAAACGACTTCCTGACACTTAAATCTATACTCGATGTTAACAAATTTCTCTTCTTCAGAAACGCTTTCCTTGCCATTGCCAGTCTACATTTTATATCGTCTTTACTTCGACCATCATCAGTTATTTTGCTCCCCAAATAGCAAAACTCCTTTACTACTTTAAGTGTGTCATTTCCTAACCTAATTCCCTCAGCATCACCCGACTTAATTCGACTACATTCCATTACCCTCGTTTTGCTTTTGTTGATGTTCATCTTGTATCCTCCTTTCAAGACACTATCCATTCCGTTCAACTGCTCTTCCAAGTCCTTTGCTGTCTCTGACAGAATTACAATGTCATCGGCGAACCGCAAAGTTTTTATTTCTTCTCCATGGATTTTAATACCTACTCCGAACTTTTCTTTTGTTTCCTTTACTGCTTGCTCAATATACAGATTGAGTAGCATCGGGGAGAGGCTACAACCCTGTCTCACTCCCTTCCCAACCACTGCTTCTCTTTCATGTCCCTCGACTCTTATAACTGGCATCTGGTTTCTGTACAAATTGTAAATAGCCTTTCGCGCCCTGTATTTTAGCCCTGACACCTTCAGAATTTGAATGAGGATATTCCAGTCAACACTGTCAAAAGCTCTCTCTTAGTCTACAAATGCTAGAAACGTAGGTTTGCCTTTCTTTAATCTTTCTTCAAAGATAAGGCGTAGGATCGGTATTGCCTCACGTGTTCCAACATTTCTGCGGAATCCAAACTGATCTTCCCCGAGGTCGGCTTGTGCCAGTTTTTCCATTCGTCTGTAAAGAATTCGTGTTAGTGTTTTGCAGCTGTGACTTATTAAACTGATAGTTCGGTAATTTTCACATCTGTCAAAACCTGCTTTCATTGGGATTGGAATTATTATATTCTTCTTGAAGTCTGAGGGAATTTTGCCTGTCTCATACATCTTGCTCACAAGATGGTAGAGTTTTGTCAGGACTGGCTCCCCCAAGGCTGTCAGTAGTTCCAATGGAATGTTGTCTACTCCCGGGGCCTTGTTTCGACTCAGGTATCTCAGTGCTCTGTCAAACTCATCACGCAGTATCGTATCTCCCATTTCATCTTCATCTACGTCCTGTTCCATTTCCACAATATTGTCCTCAAGTACATCGCCTTTATATAGACCCTCTATGTACTACTTCCACCTTTCTGCTTTTCCTTCTTTGCTTAGAACTGGGTTTCCGTCTGAGCTCTTGATATTCATGCAAGTGGTCCTTTTTTCTCCAAAGGTCTCTTTAATTTTCCTGTAAGCAGTATCTATCTTACCCCTCATGAGATAAGCCTCTACATCCTTACATTTCTCCTCTAGCCATCCACTTACGAAACAAATATAAAAACAACTATGAGAGTTACTGATTTATGATGCTTAGTTTGCAGTCAGTTGTGAAAATTATTAGTAACTATGCTCCAGTCCGGAAGCCTAGTTACAGAAATGCGAATCTGATGCATAACGTATTCCAGGCCGTAGCAGTCGCGTCTTTGAGACACCAGCTATGGTCACTCCCCAGCCTGCTGTAGGATCACAACGGTTCGTCTTCTTCCTGCTAGTACTCAACAATCGGACGAACAAGCGCCTTATAAGCCACTTCTTTCGTGGATGAGTTACACTTACCTTAAGATTCTTCCGGTGAATCTGAGTCTTGTGTCTCCTTTTCCCAATAGCTGCTTTATATGGTCATTCGACTTAAGGTCGCTCTGTATAGTTACGCCTAGATATTTTACGGAATAGGCTGCCTCTGTTTGTCATCTATAGTGTAGCTGTACAGTAGTGGATTTCTTTTCCTAAGTTCAGGGTCAACTGCCAGAGTATGCACCATTCATTAATTCTCTGCAGGTCGTTCTGCAAATTATTACTATCTTCTGGCGTTTCTACTTTGGTATAAACAACTGCATTATCTGCGAACAGCCTCAAAGAGCATCAGACCCTTTCTAGTAGGTCATTTATATATACTGTGAACAGCAACGGTCCTATCACACTGCCTGTGGTACTCCGGATATTGCTTTTACATCTGTCGATTTAGTTCGGTTTAGAGCGACTTTCTGAGTTCTCTCTGCAAGAAAGTCTTGAATCCAAGCAGGTTTGCTCCGGTACTCGGTAAGCTCGTATTTTTTCATCAGACGGCAATGTGGGACGGTGTCAGAGGCCTCACTGAACTCAAGCAGCACGGCATCAGCCTGAGCGCCGTGGTCCACTGCGCTGTGGGTTCCGTGGAGGAAAGGAACAGAGCGAGAGCGAGCCGAGTTGCGCAGGATCTCTGTTTGCGAAATCCATGTTGATCTGTATAGAGGAGATGTTCATTTTCCAAGAACGTCATAATTCTTGAGCATAAAACATGTTCCATAATTCTACAACAGACTGACGTCATCAATGTAGGTCTATAAGTGTGTGGAACTCTCTTATCGTCTTTATTAAAAACGGAAATGGCCTGCGCTTTTTTCCAATCGTTAGGTACCTTTCGTTGCTCAAGAGATCTACAATAAATTACTGATAGAAAGGTACCAAGTTCTTTCGCATAACCTTTATAGAATCTTCTAGGTATGTCATATGGTCCTGAAGCCTTTCCACTACTAAGCGATTGTAGCTGCTTTTCAATTCCGCGATCGGTTATGTCAGTATCTGCCATCTAGACGTTCGCACGACGATTGAAAGCAGGGACAGTGTTACGATCTTCCGCGGTGAAACAACTTCGGAAGACCGAATTCAGTATTTCGCCCTTCCCTCTGTTTATCTTCCGTTTCGGTGCCGGTGTGGTCCCTGAGAGAATAAACAGATGATTTTGACCCACATACTGATTTTACATACGACCAAAATCTCTTAAGGTTTTTACTCAAGTCGCTTGACAACGCCTTACTTTCAAAATCAATGAACGATTCTCTCATTGCTCTCCTTACGCTCATTTCCCTTCGTCCAGTTTTTGTTTGTCAGCTAGGTTTTTACTTCTCTAGAATCTGAGATGAAGTGCTCTTTGTTTACGGAGCATATGTCTAACACGGCTACTTAACTACGGGTGATCTTTCCCATCCCTTAAAACCTTACTCGGAACATACTTGTCTAGGTCATTTGAATTTTTTCCATTTGTTCTCCATATCTTCGTCCTCATCACCGAATATTTGTTGCTGACTGCTGAGATATTCTGAAACTTGTATCCTGTCACCCTTGCTGAGCAAATATACCTTGCTAGCTTTCTTAACATTCCTTGTAGGACCCCTGTCACAGCCTTATGATCACTGATACCTTCCTCTGTGTGTGTTGCCACGAGGTCTACGTCGTTACCCTCACGAGTTGGTTCTCTATCTGCTGAAGGTAATTTCCGGACAAGACATCCAGAACAATGCCACACGATCTCTGGCACCAGTTGTGATGGCATAACACTCCCAATCTATAACTGGGAAGTTGAAGTCGCCCCTATTACAACGGCATGATCAGGAAAATTACTAATGATATTCTGCAAGTTCTGTCTGAAACGCTCTGCAACTACACAATCCGTGATAACCTCACCAGGTACTATCGAATTTTTTACTGCAATAAACACGCCGCCACCATTGGCGACTAACCTGTCGTAACGATAAACATTCCAGTCTGAACTTAGAATTTCGTTGTCATTGACATCTGGCTTCAACCAGCTTCCTGTTCTCAATACCATCAGTGCATTATAACCTTAAGTAAGCGATACTAATTCTAGGACCTTTCCTTGGATGCTCCTGCAGTTTACTAAAATCATATTAATTTTTTCTACCTCTGATCTGCATGGACCAAGATTCTCTGAGGTCGCTGTTGCTGACTTAACAGGCAAATCGCCTTTGCTCCCAAGGGAGCGGTCCTTTAGCCTGAAAACTGTACGAAACATCATTTACGAATACAAGAAAAAGTAGAGCGGGCACTGGTTATGTGGTGCTACTGATGACAGATTCGTTCGTTCTACAGACAGATATTTTAATTTACCTCGTTTTTCGTGTCCCTCCAGCTGTCATAAAATTAATAACCCATGATTAATCACGTATAGGAAGCGCTTCGTAAGTGTTAAACAAAATTAGTAACTGCATTTCCACTGGCTACTGCACTTGGTGTGAGAGGCACTATTTCGCTCCGTTAACGAGCGGTGCACGTTTTCTGTTTCTTTTAACGGTTATCGGGAATTTCCCTGAAAGTTAAAAGCACCGTATAAGGTAAGATTTCATTTGAAATTCACAGTTAATTGCCTTGTGGAGTGCCACTTAAAAACACTTTAGGGAAAGGAGCCCTGTGTTTCCCCGTTACATTATGACGTATCCATGCAGGATAACAAACGAGCCAAGATAGTCGCGAGGGCTTCGGGATATTTTCCGTAAAGTTGTTGCCAGCGGCACTTCCGTGTAGTCATTCTTCCTCTTAAATGAAAGCCGTGGGATTCCTGCTAGCGCAACTACACGCCTACGTGGAGAATTCAGGATGTAGGTTACGCATGTCAGTATTGCGTAGCCAGACTGGTGTACTGTCAGAAGAGTGTGTTTTCCTGCAGACACAGCTATGCAGCGGTACGGACAACAGGTCCACCGCGCTGCAATGCCGCCGTACCTGGAATCGTACTCTAAAGTTTAAGCGCGCGGTACAGTACAAGTATTGTGGACAACACGCCTAAACTGCACAGAGATTAGCTGTGAAGTACTAGCGGAATATGGACCAAATGCAATATTGCGTCCAGGTGCGGTGAAATGGTGTCAGAAGTTAGAACCAGGCCACACAGAGGTGGCTGACAGAAAAGTTGAGAATTTGTTCCGTGCGAATTCCACCCTTTCGGCAAGCTGGGAGAACATCTGGCGGAAAAAGATTTGTCGACGATGAGGACGTCCACGAGTGGCTGCGTGACCAACGAGCGGACTTGTGTCGTCGAGTAACCGAGTGACTGGTAGAACGGTACGACACTTGTTTACACAGGCTCGGTAACTGTCTACTTCCCGTTGCGCAAGTTATTTACGTTTTTCTCCGCACTATTCATCATTCACGCTGTTATTGTGGGAGGAATGATTGCCTCAACACTTCAGTGTGCGTTCTAATTAGCCTAATTTTGTTTTCGCGATGCCTGTGGAAGCAACACATAGAAGGTTATACACTGAAGAGCCAGAGAAACTGGAACACCTGCCTAATGTCGTGTACGGTCCCCGCTAGCACGCAGAAGTGCCGCAAGCCGACGTGGCATGCAGTCGAATAGTGTCTGAAGCAGTGCTGGGGGGAACTGACACCACGAATCCTGCAGGGCTGTCCATAAATCCGTAAGAATACGAGGGGGTGAAGATCTCTCCTGAGCAGCACGTTGCAAGGCATCCCAGATGTACTCAATAATGTTCAGGCCCGGGGAATTTGGTGCCCAGCGGAAGTGATTAAGTTCTTTAAGTTCAGAAGAGTGTCCCTGGAGCGACTCTGTAGCAATTCTGGACGTACGGGGTGTCGCATCATCCTGCTATTTTTGCTCAAGACCGTCGGAATGCGCAATGGACATGAATGGGTGCAAGTGATCAGACAGGATGCTTACGTACGTGTCACCTGTCAAAGTCGTGCTTAGACGTATCAGAGGCCCCATATCATTCCAACTGCACACTCCCCACACCATTATAGAGCCTCCACCAGCTTGAACAGACGTCTGCTGACATGCAGGTCCGTGGATTCATCAGGTTGTCTCCGTACCCGTACACATCCATCCGCTCGATATAACTTCAAACGAGACACGTCGGACCAGGAAACATGTTTCCAGTCATCAACAGTCCAATGTCGGTGTTGACAGACTCAGACGAGGCGTAACGCTTCGTGTCGTGCAGTCATCAAGTGTACAAGAGTGGGCCTTCGGCTCTGAAAGCCCATATCGACAATGTTTCGTTGAATGTTTCGCACACTGACACATGGTCCAGCACAGAAATCTGCAGCAATTTGCGGAACGGTTGAACTTCTGTCACGTTGAATGATTCTCTTCAGTCGTCGTTGGTCCCATCCCATTCTTGCAGGATCTTTTTCCGGCCGCAGCGATGTCGATGCTTTACCCGATTCCTGATATTCACGGTACATTCATCAAATGGCCGTACGGGAAAATCCCCGCTTCATCGCTACCTCGGGGATGCTGTGACCCATCGCTCCTGCGCCGACTATAACAGCACGGTCAAACTCACTCAAGTCTTGAAACTTCCTGGCAGATTACAACTGTGTGCCGGACCGAGACTCGAACTCGGGACCTGTGCCTTTCGCAGGCAAGTGCTCTACCAACTGAGCTACCGAAGCACGACTCACGCCCGTTACTCACAGCTTTACTTCTGCCAGTACCTCGTCTCCTACCTCCCAAACTTAACAGAAGCTCTCCTGAGAACGTTGCAGAACTAGCACTCCTGAAAGAAAGGATATTGCGCAGACACGGCTTAGCCACAGCTTAGGGGATGTTTCCTGAATGAGATTTTCACTCTGCAGCGGAAGGCAAAGGTCCCGAGTTCGAGTCTCGGTCCGGCACACAGTTTTAATCTGCCAGGAAGTTGCATATCAGCGCACACTCCGCTGCAGAGTGAAAATCTCATTCACTTAAGTCTTGATGATTGTAGCAGCAGTAACCGATCGGACAACTGCGCCGGACACGTGTTGCCTTACATAGGCGTTAGCGACCGCAGTGCAGTATTCTTCCCGTTTAAATTTCTCTGTGTTTGAGTACGTGTATACCTATACCAACTTCTTTGGCGCTTCACTGTAGTATATTCCAAGATTTCTCACTAAAAGCTAGTTCCTGAAACTTAGTGAACGCTGTTTCATTATAGATAATATCATCATTCCCAAACACGCTGAGATTACTGGTAATATTCTCTGCAGTGTCATTAATAAACAGTATGAACAGCTAGTCTTCCGACACATTTCCTTCGGCCACACCTGAAGTTACTTTTACATCTGTCTATGACTCTCCATCGAAAATAGCATGCCGCGTCCTCTCTACCGTAACACTCCCAATCTAGTTATCAACTTCGCTTCATACCGCACTGTGGCCGGGCAAGGCGATTTTTATGACAAGGACCCCACTGTTCTCTTCAAATAAACAAACCAGCCCCTAGCTCCCTTTCTGTAAACAAACCACTCACTTGGGCTCTTGTTTTGTTTATTTAGAACTGTCACTATAACTGCAATTAATGGTCCATAATTGTAATTAGCCGACATGGCGGAAGAGTAGCGTACTTGGCTTGTGTTTACTCAGGCGTCTGATTGCATAGTGATTCCTTTAATCATGAAGATGGTAATTTGTGACCCAAAAAATTTCTTCTCTCTTCCACTGGTGCATGGTGATCCCATTGGTCCAGCCCCCACCACTGACTCTCCTAGTGTCCCCAGCATCCTTAGAGGGAACTTAGGTTTGCTAGTTTGCACCTTGCTCGGGCAACATCAGCACCATGAAGTGCCAGAGTTCGTCCGTCACGTACAGGAATATAAAAAGGAGAAAACTGTCATTCGAATCTATGTATTGATTCGCCCATCTTTTCTCTTATTATTTGTCATTTAGTGACATTTGCTTTATACCATAAAGCAGTAGCTCCTGGTAATAATGCAGTAAACTAGTCTGATTTATGTGAGCTATTCGATTTTCCACCACGCTTATCACATTTGTTACACTTTGAAACGATGAAACTTCTTAATTTTATATATATATATATATATATATATATATATATATATATATATATATATATATATATATATATTACTTAATCTGAAATAACTGAGAAGTTGAAACTTCTTTATTAAGTTTTTTCTTGAACTGCTGAGTGCTTACACAATGTTCTTAAAATGTTGAGTGAAATTGAATGCAAGTGAACCTACTTAAACTTCTGAGTGAAACTGGACGTACTGAGCCTACTTTTTCTTTACTTATTCTTATCATCTCAAAACTAACCCGCAATATCCTGGCGGAACGCAATCTGACTGCTCAAAAATGATAACCGGACTTGAAATAATTAATACAAAAGAATTAGAAGAAATCGTAACAATAACCCATACATATATGTCACTTACCTCACAGAAAATCTTCATGACACGAACTACAGCGACACAAGGGTCAATACTGCCAGCTAAATAAGAGCTTCTATCTACTGTAGGCTCTAACTACTAATAGGCATGTGGTTAGCAAAGGAAATATTTTGTTGCAGAGTAAACAATGTACACTCCTGGAAATGGAAAAAAGAACACATTGACACCGGTGTGTCAGACCCACCATACTTGCTCCGGACACTGCGAGAGGGCTGCACAAGCAATGATCACACGCACGGCACAGCGGACACACCAGGAACCGCGGTGTTGGCCGTCGAATGGCGCTAGCTGCGCAGCATTTGTGCACCGCCGCCGTCAGTGTCAGCCAGTTTGCCGTTGCATACGGAGCTCCATCGCAGTCTTTAACACTGGTAGCATGCCGCGACAGCGTGGACGTGGACCGTATGTGCAGTTGACGGACTTTGAGCGAGGGCGTATAGTGGGCATGCGGGAGGCCGGGTGGACGTACCGCCGAATTGCTCAACACGTGGGGCGTGAGGTCTCCACAGTACATCGATGTTGTCGCCAGTGGTCGGCGGAAGGTGCACGTGCCCGTCGACCTGGGACCGGACCGCAGCGACGCACGGATGCACGCCAAGACCGTAGGATCCTACGCAGTGCCGTAGGGGACCGCACCGCCACTTCCCAGCAAATTAGGGACACTGTTGCTCCTGGGGTATCGGCGAGGACCATTCGCAACCGTCTCCATGAAGCTGGGCTACGGTCCCGCACACCGTTAGGCCGTCTTCCGCTCACGCCCCAACATCGTGCAGCCCGCCTCCAGTGGTGTCGCGACAGGCGTGAATGGAGGGACGAATGGAGACGTGTCGTCTTCAGCGATGAGAGTCGCTTCTGCCTTGGTGCCAATGATGGTCGTATGCGTGTTTGGCGCCGTGCAGGTGAGCGCCACAATCAGGACTGCATACGACCGAGGCACACAGGGCCAACACCCGGCATCATGGTGTGGGGAGCGATCTCCTACACTGGCCGTACACCACTGGTGATCGTCGAGGGGACACTGAATAGTGCACGGTACATCCAAACCGTCATCGAACCCATCGTTCTACCATTCCTAGACCGGTAAGGGAACTTGCTGTTCCAACAGGACAATGCACGTCCGCATGTATCCCGTGCCACCCAACGTGCTCTAGAAGGTGTAAGTCAACTACCCTGGCCAGCAAGATCTCCGGATCTGTCCCCCATTGAGCATGTTTGGGACTGGATGAAGCGTCGTCTCACGCGGTCTGCACGTCCAGCACGAACGCTGGTCCAACTGAGGCGCCAGGTGGAAATGGCATGGCAAGCCGTTCCACAGGACTACATCCAGCATCTCTACGATCGTCTCCATGGGAGAATAGCAGCCTGCATTGCTGCGAAAGGTGGATATACACTGTACTAGTGCCGACATTGTGCATGCTCTGTTGCCTGTGTCTATGTGCCTGTGGTTCTGTCAGTGTGATCATGTGATGTATCTGACCCCAGGAATGTGTCAATAAAGTTTCCCCTTCCTGGGACAATGAATTCACGGTGTTCTTATTTAAATTTCCAGGAGTGTATTTAGCAGCTTTTACCTCAATCAAGTGACAACCAAATCAAGAAAAAAATTACATAACCATCAGTACTAAATCTGCATGACGGATACACATTCAGACGTCCGATCGGTTCTAGGCGCTTTAGTCCGGAACCGCGCTGCTGCTATGGTCGCAGGTTCGAATCCTGCCTCGGGCATGGATGTGTGTGATGTCCTTAGGTTAGTTAGATTTAAGTAGTTCTACATCTATGGGGCTGATGACCTCAGATGTTAAATCCCATAGTGCACAGAGCCATTTGAACCGTCCGCTCGCGCTAATACTGCAAACCTCCAACACTGGTAATTATTAACGTCTAACCACTAACACTGCTGACTACTCACACCTAACTTCCATCACTGCTGGTTGTTCACCTCCAACTGCAAGTCCAACCAGCCACAGGGTCTCCTACAGTGTACACACAGCGCTGTCAGAGTTATTAATGGAGAGCGCTACATAGCGCTTCCAACATACAAACACATAAACAGGCCACATACAACTTCAAATCAAAATTTACCATGATGATAATAAGTTAAGACTACACTTATTTACAGGTGACAGCATTCAGAAACTTGGATTGGCATAGTTCTACTATCCAGCGTGTAATGATTGACCATGCTGGGTGATGGGATTATGAGTATACATTTTTTTGGTTACGTTTGGCATGCTCTTTCAAAGCTAAGGAGAACGCTTATGATGATGTATTCACAAAAACTTTGATATATGTGGTAGTACAGAATTTGGATGCATCACCACTACCTAATGTGGGTGGAGAAGTGTGTACATACTTACAAATGTCCAGCTTCCCCACGATATTACAAACATTTATTACAAACAAGGAGGGTACAAAATAATCTACTGGTACCGATATGTGGATGACATAATCTGTCTTGTAGATGAAACTCATGACAGGATAGAAGACCCACTCAGTAACATCAACACAGTACACCCACAAATCCACTTCACAATGGAATTAGAAAACAACAAGAAACTAAATTACTTGGATCTTACAATCACAAGAAACAAACACCAACATGAATTCTCCATTTACAGAAAACCCACATCCACAAGCACTGTTATCCACAGCTCATCCAGCCACCTGACAGTGCATAAATATGCCAGTTTCACACACACGCTCCACAGGGTGAACAGAACACCTCTTAAACCAGAACACTACACACAGGAACTAAATATAATCAAAGAAATTTATGTTGAAAACCACTACAAAACAGACATCATAAACAACTCAACAATAAGGTAAAACGGAAGCGGGTATTGCACACAGACAACACAGTAGACCACACCACTTTAGAAAAAAGAGAGAGATGGTACACACTAACATACAACAGCAAAATATCACATAGAATAGGAAACATCTTGAAAAAGCAAGGGATCGCAAAAACATTCAGAACAAACAATACAGTTCAGAAAAGACTAAGACCAGCCAGAAAAACCTCAGACAAATTCAGCAACGCTGGAATATATCAACTCACTGGCAACTCCTGTCAGGCCAGCTACATAGGACAAACAAGCAGAAATTTCAGAACGGGGTACACAGAGCACATGAGAGCTCTAAAAAGTGACAGCACACATTCAACTTTTGCAGAAAATCTACAAAAACCGTATCCCCACTAATATCGAAAACGATCTACGCATTCTGAGAAACAGCAACAGTTTATACCGACAACTAACAATGGAAGAAAATTACTACATACAAAAGGCTATAGTCGAAGGGAAAAATGTAATAAATGAAAACACAACACTCTACAACGACACACTCTTTACCGCTCTGAGAGAACTGACTAAGGACACAGAACAGAAAGCACACACGCAAAGGAACCACTTCCCCATCACACACAGAGACATAAATAATGAACAGAAGTCGTCGTAATTCGCACTACAGTTTTTCATAGCCTTTCTTGCTACATGCGAGACGCATCTTGCGACACAAGCGAACAGCAAGATGGCGTAATATTCTGGATCAGAAACAAAGTGCAAAAGTTTAGTTTTTCTGTGTATAAAAGCAGCCACATACCATCCAACGAACGTGAGTACACGAATAGCTAAGCAACACCTCAGTACACACAAAATAACTGGTTTCCACAACACTACCACAACCCCAAGTATACACTGCTGGCATACGACAGTTCACCTTTTAGTATTTGTTTACTAACAGCCGCTCACGTGGTTGCAGATGACATGATGTTCGTTAAGTAAAAAGACGGCAACAGATGAAAAGAGCACAAAAATATGTCACAAACAGCGCCAATAATTGCTTAAAACATGCTGTAACGTACAATAAATAAGGTAGTATGAAAGTATCAATAGAAAACTATATTTCAAAATGTGAAGTGTAAAAACGTAATAATGTTTTCCTGTGTTTGTACAACCATGCCATTTTCTACATGTTTTAGATTTAAAAAAAAAAAAACACTGATGATGGCGATATTTGTCGCCGAAACTAGTTTCGGATAATAAATAAATAAACGAATAACAAGGTGTTTTGCATTAAGGCGGACTCAATTTCTGATATTACTATTTTTCTATGCAAACACGGACCAAATGGGAGAGTTCCAAGATAATATTATTGTTCCCCACGATGTCATCCGAAATGAAAAGAGAAAATAAACCACCTGTAAAGCAAATATTCTTACTTTATTTCAGGCGCAGATGCAGTGTCGTTGTAACTCTGCCAATAGTGGACTTGCTTTGAGAGAAAAAAAATGAGTGCCTTGTTTACCGATTGAATGGCTCTACATTTTTACATACAGAGAAAATACGAAAAATATGTTTTAGGTTTCTCGCAAATAAAAAGACCAAGAGGGAGTTATATATATTTGATGATTTCTGGTTTATGCACTGGGTATACAATAATACTTTTGTACAAAGATACTCGTACATAGCATTGACTAGTAATTACAGAGATAGGTTTTTCTTTGGTAGATGCGTTAATAAGTAGATCTTAATGACTAGAGAAAAATTGCAAGGATACATTTCATATGACTAGAAACTTTTTTTACACTATGTGTCTCCTATGGCAGTTTAAAATAATTGGCATCTTTTCTTTTGATACAATATTAGACAGAACCTTTCTTGATATCGCCGAATATGATACCAGAGATTTTCTTGAGATACATGTTTAAATGCAGTTATCATTTCCTTTCTCTGTGATAACTGACTTCGTATTTTAAAATGAGAGATGAATAAAGAACATGTACATAAGTACACTAATAATTTTGGGACAGCTAGGAGCAAATGAAGAAGCAAAACTATATACCATATACAGGTGGTCCATTGATTGTGACCGGGCCAAATATCGCACGAAATAAGCGTCAAACGAAAAAACTACAAAGAACGAAACTTCTCTAGCTTGAAGGAGGAAACCAGATGGCGCTATGTTTGACCCGCTAGATGGCGCTGCCACAGTTCAAACGGATATCAACTGCGTTTTTCTTAAATAGGAACCCCCGTTTTTAATTACATATTCGTGTAGTACGTAAAGAAATATGAATGTTTTAGTTGGACTACTTTTTTCGCTTTGTGATAGATGGCGCTGTAATAGTCATAAACATATGGCTCACAATTTTAGACGAACAGTTGCTAACAGGTAGGTTTGTTAAATTAAAATACAGAACGTAGGTACGTTTGAACATTTTATTTCGGTTGTTCCAATGTGATACATGTACCTTTGTGAACTTATCATTTCTGAGAACGCATGTTGTTACAGCGTGATTACCTGTAAATACCACATTAATACCGTACATTGATACACTACTTTTAAAAAACTACGGTCAGAATCTACAATACTTTGCCAATAGTGGAGGGATGTGGCTGTCTATTCATTTAATCGGTTCGTCAGCCAAGTTAGTGATGTCGGAAACGTTTGTTATTTGCTGTTGTTATGAGTATCAAAAGCAGAACGTTTTCTATTTGTGTGTCAAGAGTATGAAAGAATCTAGTAACAGTAATTCTGACAACGCGAAGGTGACTCCTGTTTGTCTTGCTGGTAAGGATACAGAGCAAATAATGCATTCCTGATACATAAAGGAGGAATTATTTATCAAGCAGATTTAGACCACTACTTGTTAAAGTTATCGTGTATGTGGCCCTAAGATCGTTCTGCAACATGTCTACCGAAGAAGTAATACTAGGCTAGATGCCACTGTTCGTGACGGTTTTTTGCTGTTATGACTCCTAAAATTGGAACAGACAAGTGGTATAATTTTAGCTGAATGTGTACATCTTCCAGAAGACTGTACTGTTAATGGATTATTCGGATCTAGCAGGACGTAATACATACCTTGATACTCTACTTTAAAAAAGCAATCAGGACCTATATCAACGTATAAAACTATGCACTGTTGACGTAGAAATTGACTACACAAAAAACAGTTATTTTGCAGCTAATCTAATTGTAGAATTCAAAGTCACTCCCACGGATGACTGGAATCATTTCGGCTGCCACGTTACTTCCTATGGAACCAAGACTGGGAAACATGCTTTATTATACACTCACAGCTATGTCTCACAGAAACAAGTCTTTCCAGATCTGTTAGGCATTGTTTATGTATTATGGTGTTGTAAATAAATAGCCACACCTGGCCTTCTAATCTACAATTATCGCATACATAATGTGTTTAGGACTTTGATGATGTGTTGGGAGAAAATTCGAGATTTGATCAAAAGTATGAGACACTTACCAGGTTAGATTAATGGATGTGGGATGTAATTATCGCGAGAATTACTTCCACAGAAGTCTGTTTCAGTGACAGTCCAGTGCTTACATATGTATAATTTCGCTCACATATTAGACACAGATTCATTGCTTCTCAGAGGATCACACGAACACGATGTCTCTCTTCCCAAGACGAACACTCAGCATGATTTCTCGTGCCACTCGCAGGAAACGGTGCTGGAGAGTAACACGTCCATCGATGCCCAATTTCTCTTATCTTACACGAAATGGATGCCGGCTACAAATGTCACTTCTCAATAGCAGTTTTCGCGAAAACAGTGTAGTCTTATTTGAGTTCAAGTAATACTGGCATGTTGATTGAAGCTACTGATGCCAAGTCCAGCATTACATTTCTTTGGGAAAAAATCTTCTAGTTGGTAAGTTGTGTGTTACTGCCACAAGACTTTCAGTGCTACGAAGTGTGCTCAGCAGGCTCATAAAACCACATTATGGAATCTGCCTGTCAGTTTGAGATTCATACCAGGTTGGATTTATCGAGCGAGGTGGCGCAGTGGTTAGTACACTGGACTCGATTTCGGGAGGACGACGGTTCAATCGCGCGACCGGCCATCCTGATTTAGGTTTCCCCTGATTTCCCTAAATCGCTCCAGGCAAATGCCGGGATGGTTCCTTTGAAAGGACACGGCCGACTTCCTTCCCCGTCCTTCCCTACTCCGATGAGACCGATGACCTCGCAGTTTGGTCTCTTCCCCCGCACAACCCAACACCCCCCACCCCCCTTCACCAGGTTGGATTTATAGGTGTGGAATACAGTTATCTTACACCCTACCTTAAACGAATGATCCCTAATACATAAACTGTCCAGCCAAGTGCTATTAGAGGTAGACATCACATGCATAGATTACAGGTACTTTTCCAAACAAATTGTATCATTTAGTGTCTGAGTAGACACCGATAAAAATTAATACTCTTCTCTTCCCTCAGAAAAATCAGACATTGCAACTGACTCTGATATTAGCTGATTTGCGATTCGTCATCGATGACAGTGTCGTAGGCGGGATGTTATTAGAGCTCTAATAATATAACGGAACCGAGAGAGGTGGATTTACGGTAAAGTACTAATGTCCAACACTTTTCACCTTATGATATTACTGTGTCTAGTACAAGTAAGGGAGTTTTTGCTACTAACTAGGATATTTTTGTTAATAAGAATGTGTGGATAAAGCCAGAAGCTCATAAACGTGTAATAAAAATAACATTAGGACGTTTGTTTTCATACACTTTCCTCTACCCGCTTCGAGTTTCGACATGTGCACGCTGGTAATCTTATCAACAGCCTTCTGTGTGTGGAAAGTTGCTCAGATATTGTTTCGTAACGACCGCATTGCGGTCACAGTCCTCCGGACGTTCATGGCCGGAGGGGAAGCGAATCTGCTCTGCTGGCTGTTGACTGGATACACGATTAGGTCGTCGATCCTTCTTCATTTTCAGATTTACGTAGGATGATTTTTCCCACATTTACTGAGACGGCTCTACCTCAGAACTAGCTGGGCGTCACTGTATTCCAGGTCTCACTTCTGCAGGAGTCGTGGCCCTGGGACGATAGAGACGCACAGCATCTCGTCATAAATATGGTAACGGCTGTACTGCTTTCAGGAACGGCCAGCTGCTTTTTTGTATTTTTATTTCATTTCTTCAGCAGATATTAAGCGTCCGTTCTTCGTAATTTGGATCGTGTTGATGGTAGGTTAATTGCCCTTTGGAGAACCAGTTTCTCAGCAGATCCCTAAGATCACATTTCTTTATCGTTTAGTGAGAGAGGAACTGTGACCTCTGAGAGTCTCTTTGCATGAAGAAGTAATTTATTCTTGCTGCACTGTGACGACTGCTCAGGTTCATTTGTGTGTGGCAAGGACGTATATAGTTGAAATATTTCCGCATCTATTTATGAGTGTTATTGTGACATCGTACACTAATATTATGAGAGTTGCGTGCCTTCTTCTTCTGCCTGGAATCTCATGTAGATCTCACCCATAGTTAGGGCTCTTGCAAGACTGTATACACGAGCCTTACAGCATCGATACAGACAGATAAAACTGCTGGTTTCATTTGCTTAAAAATCTAGATGCAGCAGATTAGTAGCAGTAGCTCGTCTTTCCTCTATTAAAACCATACATATACGAAGATCGTTCAATAAGAAATGCCATACATTTTTTAAAGCCATTAATATACATAGACAAACGTCCTTGTTGGTGTTTCACATTTGATGTTTGTTCTGTGCGCCGGTGAAGTTTCGAACCGTTCTGGCAGATGGCTGAGCCATAATACAGATTCGAAATGGCGTCTACACACGACTCACGTGACAAGCAGGGTGCTGTTATTGAATTCTTGTGTGAAGAAAAAGAAACCTTGGTGAACATCCATAAACGTTTATGTGCAGTCTATGGCGATGGTGCAGTCAATAGTAGTACAGTTGGGCGATGGATAAAGAAAGTTACAGCCCCAGGAAATGCAGAAACAGAGCTCCACGATCAGCCGCGCCCGGGACGTCCTGTCACAGCCACTGCTCCATTCATGCTGAATCCACCCTACAGTCCAGACCTGGCAGTCTCGAACTTCCATCTCTTTGGGCCACTTAAAGATTCTCTATGGGGAAACACTTTGAAAATGACGACAGTGTCAGTCATGAAGTGAAAACATTGCTACGCCTACAGGACAAGAGCTTTTACCAGCAGGGAATACATGCTCTTCCACAACCTTGACGTATGGCCATAGTAGGTAATGGAAAGCAGGACATGTACATGTTGATGTATATTGTCAACAAATTCTGACTCTTAACAATAAATATGTTCTGAGAGGAAAAAATGTGGGGAATTATTTATTGAACGACCATCGTGTATGCGATTTCACTGATTATTAATGCACATATAAATTTCTGTAGCAAATGCAGCTGTGAACTAGCTGTCTACCAGGTGTCTTTGGGATTGTATGGATCAGTAGAAACTGCGTTAAACAGCGATGACCATACTCGGATTTTCCTGTAGTTAATATACGAGACTTGTATGGCTCTGAGTACTATGGGACTTAAGATCTGAGGTCATCTGTCCCCTACACTTTGAACTACTTAGGCCTAACTAACCTAAGGACATCACACACACCCATGCCCGAGGCAGGATTCGAACCTGCGACCGTAGCAGCAGCGCGGTTCCTGACTGAAGCGCCTAGAACCGCTTGGCCACAACGGCCGGCCGAGACTTATAGTAATGTCACATCTGTTAATAATATTGCGGGTTTTATTTGGTTTAGTGTCATCGTTCGACTTGGCAGTACAGTTTGGCTGAAAATCGGTTTGCCCACAATAGTTTAAAGCATGATGGTTGGGGAGGAAGGGTGGCTTGTTTCTGATAGGTCCAGGGAGAAAGAGGGGTTGGGAGTGCTCGTCGCATAATCTGTTAGCAACGTATATCCGCAAAGGCATCAGCGAGCCGTGACTTGCTTGCTTTGGAAGGTAGCTCCCTCCCTGAATGGCTCAGCGCCATTTGCATCAGGCACTAGGTCGGTGTGTCAGAGGCGATTACAGAGACACATTGTTTAAATAATGCAAATTTCACTACCATGCCTGGGGAGATAGCATATTTTATAATGCTAGAGTGTCTTGGGTTAGACAAATCAGAATTTCACTTGATGTCACACGGTGTGTAGTGTTGGGCAGTCATGTGGAGCTCTCTCATTCGTCTGCTATTCTCTAATGCCCGCAATCACTCGTGGAGTTCCATACCGTACTGTCATTATCCATGGAATACAGGTTGGGAGTTTGATATTTCCACCAGTGTGTTGGGATCTGTTTGCTGTTATTAGTGTGGGCGGGAGCCCCTCAGCCAGAACAGATGTAGCAGCAGTGTCAGCCACCAGGATGAATATGATTACACCTTTCATAATCCAACTCAGCATTTGCCAGGTTGAATCGTAGTGTAACCAAGATCGTCAGTGTCTGGGGCTATACACTCACATGTCAGAGTCCAATGGGTGGTCTACATGATTTTCGCTGGGATGGTTTCGATTACTGGTTGACTCAATCTCTAGGTGCATATTTTATAATGCTAGAGTGTCTTGGGTTAGACAAATCAGAATTTCACTTGATGTCACACTTTCTAGTAGGAGGTTTATCCGTTACGGTGTGGTATTTCTTATGCATTATCTTTGGCTGGAAATCTACATATAGTGCTAATAGAATTTGCTATGACGTCATAATGTCTACCAATCACTCGTTTCAAACTCATACACTATTATATCACACTCACTAGTAATAGAGTGGTGGCTTGGCACTGATAAATAGATTGGAACCGTGCTGGATTATGACCGACTTGCTTGCTTGTCAACACTACGTGATTTGACGTAGACACAACGTCGCCACGATATGTGATGCCACATGGAGTCGTGAGTTGCCGCGACACGATGTTCACATATCGTCCAGAGCAGTGGCAACATGCGTAAAAATTGTAGACGACATGTAGAACTCTTAAAATTGTGGAGAATCTGGTAAAAATATGAAAATGAATAAAAATACATAAAATTGGGGAAAATACGAAAAAATGTGTAAAATATGTATGCACACGTAAAAATTGTGGAATAATGAGAGTATGTACATGTCTGGGTGTGGCCTCTTATGGTGTCATGTAATATGTTATTGGTATTAACAAATAGACCTAGAGCCATTTGACTTAATGTAATTATTCATTAACAAATGAACACGTAAAATTTTGGAAGAATATATGCCGTAGTGTGGTCTCTGCTGGTGCCTATTTACAAATAGATATTGCCTACAACCTCTCCCTATGCTGCCAAGGTCTTGAGTAAACTTCACACACACAAGTGTCCCAATTATTAAATATGATGATCGGAGGGGGAGGAGGGGGTGTGTGATCCTCATTGATCCAGAGGTGTTGGGAGGGGTGGGGAGAGTGGGAGGTGTGGAAGGGTTAGGGATTCCCTTGGGTGACCTTGATCAAATCCCACTGGTTCTCTGGTGGAGAGGAACCCTGTACGTAGGTCACCCAAGTGGGTAACATGGCATCGGACGTCCATGTCGTATCGTATCGTAACCGGTTGTAACCGATCCTGGCCTACAACTCTCCTTCCTCAGCTGCCACAGTGTTGGTAAGAAAATACTTTTCAAGGTCTATCTATAGTGATCGAAAGACTTGCGGCCTACTCTTAATGCTTACAGTTGTAAGTAGGCTGTTTAGTTTTTTTTATTGGTAACGCCACCTCAGTATGAAAATCACCGGCTGTGCTGTGTGCAGTCTGTGGCTGCTTTGCATTGTTGTAATACTCAACCATTGTAGTGTTAGGCAGCTGGCTGTGAACAGCGCGTAACGTTGCGCAGTTGGAGGTGAGCCGCCAGCAGTGGTGGATGTGGGGAGAGAGATGGCGGAGTTTTGTAATTTGTCATGATATCAAGGTAAATACATTGTTTGTTCTCTATTAATATCTTTCATTTGCTAACTATCCCTATCAGTAGTTAGTGCCTTCCATAGTTTGAATCTTTTATTTAGCTGGCAGTAGTGGCGCTCGCTGTATTGCAGTAGCTTGAGCAGCGAAGATTTTTGGTGAGATAAGTGATTTGTGAGACGTATAGTTTAATGTTAGTCAGGGCCATTCTCTTGTAGAGAATTTTGAAAGTCAGATTGCGTTGCGCTAACAAAATATTGTGTGTTGAAAGTCAGATTGCGTTGCGCTAAAAAAATATTGTGTGTCAGGTTAAGCACAGTCGTGTAAAATTGTTCATAAGGGGACGTTTCATATGTCGACCCTTAGCCTAGGATACCTCACTGGAATCTTCTGATTTTTTCTTGTAGTTTGTATAATTAGTGTAGATTTTGTTTATTGCTAGCGCGTAATTCTAGAGAGAATCTCCTTTGTAGTTGTAGTTTTTCATTGTTGTATAGTAAAATAGTTGTGGCATGCATGTAGATTTGCACCAAGTATTTCGCAGCTGCAATTAACTAGATATTATTTTCAGTGTTGTGTTAATGTGTTCTCCTATTTTTGCTCTTCAAATTGTGTTTTTCTGTGTTGTCGTGTGAAATACTGTGACAATAATGGCGTGTGAAAAACGTAACACTAGGCTCCAAAGTAAATTGAGAAATGACAGCGAAGACGAAAGCAGTGTGTTAGCGCCACCGTGTAATGAATTAACTAATATTCAAAGTGGTAATTTGGTAATTGCGCATAGGGAGATGGAGCGGGTTGCAAACAATGGCGTAGACAGTGAAACAATCAGTGAGCAGGGAAGCATTATCGATCGGTCGGTCGGCAACAGCTCGCCTCAGGAATCCGAAATGACAGGACACGATCTCGCAAATACTGTAGATTCAGGTTTTGGATCCTCACCGTTTTCTCAAATAAGTCAAGACACATTTTCTGCTTGTCAAAATGTGAATGTTTCCGGTGCAAATTCACTGCCGAAAACCACTGAGGAACATGTTCCAGACACCAGTGCATTGTTATTACAATTAATGCAACAAATGGGACAAAAGCTTGAAAAATTAGACACAATCGAACAAAATCAGAAACAAATGGAACAAAATCAGAAACAAATGGAACAAAATCAGAGTCAAACACAGCAACAGCTTCAAAAGTTAGACTCATTGGAGCAAACTCTTGAACAAACACGTGAGGATTTAACTAATGAGTTACATCACATTGAATCGAAATGTCAAAAAGTCTGTAACGACGTAAAAACACAAATTTGTGAGCATTTCCAACCTATTTTTTCGCGTCATGAAAATGCACTACAGAATCACGAAGCAGCCATAAAAGAACTGCAAACTATTGTTTATGAAAATCATGAGACCTTGCAAGTTAAATTTGACTCAGTTGCATCTACCGATTCGGTTACGCAACTTGCAAAAACTCAGGAAAACTTAAAGGACACAGTAGATACTCTGAAACTTGGTTCAGAAAAACACACTGAGGAAATTAGTTCATTATCGGAGAAAGTAGCCGAACTTTCGGATCAGGTCACTAATTTATCTACAAAGGTAGATGATGATCTGAATGACACAAAACCGGTAGTCTTTAATGACACAGAAGAGAGCGAACAAATTAGGAAACTGAAACAAAATCTGAATCAAATTAATACGCAACACCAAAGAGAAATCCGGGAAGTACAAGATCAGCTGACACAGGTAATACAAGAATTACGTATTTCAGAGGACACTCGCGCTCCAACACGGGAAGAGGGACATAGAAATACGGAACAACCACAAAATAATAACACAGGACACTTCGGAAATTATGAAATAAATTGGCAAGGTGCACCGAATTTTGAAGTGGAACCGCCGAAACGACGTAACAATGACCGATATGCGACTCGCCGACATGATGACTTTGACTATAAGCTGTTCATTACTACACGTAAATTCAAAACGTTTAAAAATTCTGCCAACGACATTCATCCACAAGCGTGGCTCCATCAATTCTCTCATTGTTTTCCCCCCAACTGGTCATTAGAACACAGATTAGAATTTATGTGTGGCTATTTAGAGAATGAACCAGCTGTAAGAATGCGTTCGGTCATTCACGATTGTCATAGTGAAGGAGAGTTTTACCATGCCTTCCTCTCAGCATATTGGTCTCAAGCCACACAAGACCGAGTAAAACATGGCATCATAATGATGAAACATTTCGAACAATCTGAATTCTCCAGTCTTGTGAAATATTTTGAAGACATGTTGCACAAGAATCAGTACCTGTCAAACCCATACAGCCCCTCAGAACTCATCCGCATTTGCTTAATCAAACTGCCTGAACATTTGCGACATATTATTTTGGCAGGACGTTGCAAAGACGACATTGAAGCATTTCAAGGACTCTTACAAGAACTGGAAATTGACACTGACAATCGCGGAACGCACGAGCACAACAATTACAGATCACATCTGTCGAAATTCCGCGATGAAAGAAATAATAACTGGACGCGACAAGGCTATTCTCACAACACGAATCGTGACCGAAACAGACACCACCCGTATAACAACCGTTGGCAGAGTAGTAATAATTACAGGGAAAGATCACCTCTCCGCGGTAATGACTATCACAGAGACAATCAGAGAAACAGACAATATGGGAACCAAAACAATTATTATTACGAGGGACAGAATAACTTTAGACGCAATGGTCCAGCGCGCAGTTACGATTCAGGGAGAAATTCTCCACCACTTAACCGACAAGAAAGAAACCACAGAAACTACCGACATGACGACAGACGATGTGATCGTAACGACAGACCTGAACTGCATCGGAACTGGCGGGATTTAAACAGGGCAGGGCCCTCTCGTCACGGTGAATTTGTAGAAGTTAGGTCTCCAAATCCCAATAACGACGCGCGGCAACAAAGAGACAATAGGCAATGACTCACACCGCTGGCAGCCACCAAACGTTCTAATGACACTAACGACGCAGCTGCCGTAGCTAGTAATTACGTAAAAATGGAAGACATTAGGGACATCTTACTCCAGGAACACGACGTAAAACATAACAACATTGCATATCCTGTGGTTCACATTACAGTAAATGACGTAAAATTTACGGCAGTACTTGACTCTGGCAGTCCCATTTCAGTAATTAGTGAAACAGCTTTTAGCAAATGCAACAAATCGAACGATTGCCCCACACTTCCGTTACGTAAGATTAAATTACAAGGTGCAATCTTTGGAAAAAGTGTAGATGTACGCCAACAAACCAACTTAGAATTCTTTTGTCAAAGCCACAGTTTCTCTATGAACTTTCTTATTGTTCCATTATTGTCGACGGAAATTATACTGGGAGTAGACTTTTTGAATGAATACAAAGCAATCTTAAGCTTTCACGATGCTGAAATAAGTTTAGAAAAAGAAGGTAAGTCAGTAGCTTTGAAATTTGAAGATTGGCTCTCAAACCATGACGAAGAAATTAATCGGCTTTACCTCCTGTTAGACAACAGTTCGGAATTTTCGACGGAACTAGACACTAACAATCACTCTGCAAGTACTGACAGGGATGATATCGACGGCGCATTTGATACTAATGAGTTAATTCAGAATAAAATTCAAACAATTGAGAATTGTAATGACACTGATAGGCAGGACCTTTTTGAGATTTTACAAGCACATTCCACAGTTTTTACTCATAAAACAGGAACAATCAAGGGATTTCAATACCAATTTCGTGTTCGTGAGCATACTAAATTTTGTGTTAGACCATACGTAATTCCGGCGCATTATAGGGACCGTGTTAGAACAGAAATACAATCTATGCTTGACGAGGGCATTATTGAGCCTGCTGTAAGCTCATACAACAATCCATTACATGTTGTTGAGAAGAAAAATGGATCAATCAGGCTTGTCTTAGATTCGAGACAAATTAATACTATCATTATTCCTGAAACAGACAGGCCGCAAACGTTGGAAGAACTTCTTCAAAATTTCAATGGTGTAAACGTGTTGTCTTCCATTGATCTCAGATCCAGCTTTTATCAGATCGAACTTCATCCAGAATGTAGAAAATACACAGCTTTCCTTTGTTTCGGCGTTTGTTATCAGTTTCGGAAACTTCCTTTTGGTTTGAACATTTCTTCAGCAGCATTCATTCGCGGGCTAAATTCCATATTACCTGAGTTCTTAAAACGTCACATCACCTTATATGTGGACGATATTCTAATAGCAGAAGCTTCATGGGAACAACATAATCGCATCGTCAACAGTTTGTTACGTATTTTTGCAGAATCTGGAATTACAGTTAACTTGGAAAAGTCTGAATTCGGTAGGTCAAAGGTGAGGTTTTTGGGACATATTATTTCTTCTGAAGGCATTCAGCCGGATCCTGAAAAGTTAGAAGCAATCAGAGCCATTCCAGTTCCATCCACAAAAAGACAAGTCCGCAGTTTTCTAGGTCTCGTAAATTTTTACCGTCGTTTTCTGAATATGCAAATCCTTGTTACACCAAAACTTTGTTCTCTCACTGGAAAAAATACTATTTGGAACTGGGACGAACAAGCACAGTTGGAATTCAATTCTTTGAAAGAATCGCTACTTAACGCGCCAATTCTAGCTCATCCAGATCTGTCACAAGATTTCTGCCTTAGCACGGATTCTTCTAAAGTCGGGCTTGGTGCCCATTTATTTCAAGAAGCCACAGAAAATGACACTACTGTTCAGAAAACCATTGCTTTTGCTAGCCGAGTGCTAACAAAATCTGAAAAAAATTATTCCGTTACTGAATTAGAAGCTTTAGCTATCGTTTGGGCATTTAACAAATTCCGTTTCTTTCTTTCTGGTAAGCACGTAAAAGTATACAGTGATCATCGTGCATTACAATTTCTTATGTCTTCAAAATTAAATCATGACAGGTTAAAACGTTGGGCATTGTTTCTGCAAGAATTCCACTTCACAATAGTCTACATTCCCGGCAAGGAGAACATTGTTGCGGACGCACTGTCACGCGCTCCGGCTGGGCTTGAGAAAAGTAACACAGAAGGCAACCTCGAGAAAAATTTCAGTATTCTTTACATTCAGAAAGTCGCCTTTGAAAACTTCATCACCACATCTTTAAAGGACATTGCTCATGAACAAGATAAAGATCCGATTTGGAAAGACATCAAAAGCAAGTGGCATGAAAAGACACACACACAGATTCGGCATTATTATCTGGTTAGAAACAACATACTGTTCAAACGCTGCACTGTTGATGACAAGCTATGGGTACTTTGCATTCCTGACGATTTTGTTAATAAGCTCATTTGGTACATTCATTTCAGCTACGCACATTTTGGTCCACGAAAATGTTATCATATTCTTCGAACGACTTGTTATTTTAACAATATGGAAAAGAGAATTCGAAGAGTCTTGTCTATTTGTAAACTTTGTCAAAAGGCGAAACCGTCTACTGTCTCACATCGTGCTCCGTTGTTTCCTATTATTCCTTCTAAATTAAAAGAATTTGCTGCAGTTGATCTATTGGGACCCCTTGTCAGAACATCGAATGGATTTTCGTACGTTCTAGTCGCTGTTGAACTTACTTCCAAATTTGTTTCTTTCACTCCGTTACGTAAAGCCACTGGACGATCTGTATCCAACGCCTTTGTAAAAAATTTCTTACGTGAAGTTGGCCACGTTGCTAAAGTCATTTCAGATAACGGACCGCAATTCAGATCTGCTGTTTGGTCTCGCATGCTTCGCAACCATAAAATCAAACCTGTTTTTATTTCATTGTACTCACCACATTGTAACCCCTCCGAACGGATTATGAAAGAAATCAATAAGCTTTGCAGACTTTATTGTCACAGAAAGCATCAGCATTGGGACAGATATTTACACTTATTTCAAAACGTGCTGAATGAAATGCCTCATGACTCCACTGCTTTACCACCTACTCTTGTGCTGAAGAATGAAAAACCACCGAACAGAATCAGAGAGCTTGTACCTTTCCCGAATACACGTAAACTTCGACACAAAGACATAATTGATTTGGCTCTTAAAAATATAAAATCTGCAGCAGACAAAAGGAGAAAACTACACGGAAAAGCAAATGCAAAGAAATTGTATATTGGTCAGAAAGTTCTCATTAAAGCTCATTCATTGTCACATAAGAAGAAACACTTGAGTCACAAATTCTTTCTAGTTTACAATGGACCTTACAGAATCCGACGTATACCACATTATAATTGCGTTGAAGTTGAAACTCTGCGTACTAGGAAGAGTAAAGGTTTACACCACGTTTCACATGTAAAACCGTTTATTGAAAGATAATCTGCTTTTTTTTAATGCAACATTTTGGTTTACTTGCAAATACATTATGGATTCAAGGTGCTTTCTGAGAGATACCAGGTGACACAGTGGTTAGTTTATTTGACAGCTACACGACTATATCACGACGCTACTAATGTGTGACACAATTCACCTTGTTGCCTTTGCGGTGTATCTGTTTTATATCTGCACAGTTCTTCTGAATTCTTCTGGAAAGTAAAACAGGTTTTAGTAGTAACTTTTGTGGAATAGCAACAATGAGACAGCCTTTTCCGTAGCACAACAATACGTTACAGTACAGTACTTTCTTCATCACAACAATAAGCGTAATAACTAAGATATCTATACGCAAAGCATTTCACTTTTGTGTATCATCAGGTAAGTACATTGACTTCTGCAGAACTTAGCTTTCGGAGGACGATAACTACGACACTTCCACAGAGATTATCTTACAACATGACGCACAGTTTAGCGCTACAGTACACGCATTTGAGTGATTAATCTTATACTTAAAACACTTATTTTTAAAGATTTTTTATTACAAAGAAAGTTTTCCGAGATATATTTCATTCCATTGCTGTAATCTGTAACACCTGAGGGTATAATTACATTAATCCTCAGGGGGGTACACGCCTACTTTCTGTACCATGTGTTTGGCACGCACAAGGAGCCCTAGCTAATATGGTATTTGCTTATACAACTTTACACATCGGTACCATATTCCTCTAACACATAATTACACAGCTATCTGATTATTTGACAGAGATAAACATTTTTTTTTACTACATCAGTGACACATGTTTACGCAATTACACAGTTGGATACCTTCACACTTATGAAATTGTATTTTGTCTGTACTTTGTAAACTGTTCATATTTTTTCGGAACCATTGTGATACTATGAGAGCTTTGAATGATGTATTTGGTATGAGATCATGATTTTTAAGGTACGTTTGAGGTAGATGACACTTTTGAAATGAGCAGAGAATTACTTTTAGGTTTTAAAATATTCAGGAAGCTACGACGATTTTGAGATTTGACTGAGGTGTTACGATGTTATTTTTACGACGACGATGTGTATTATGCTGCTGAGGTATGTTTATGGTCAAGAAGCTGATGCTATATGAGTTATTTGATTATGCTACGTATTTATTAACAGGAAATATTGAAGAAGCGTCGACGAATTTGTATATGTGTAATAAGGTAAGGAGTAATGAATAGTGATTAGGGCACTCTGATTTGTGGAAAAGGTTGTTGGAAACCAAGAATCGTACTTTAAGAGTTATGAAATGTGTGTAAATGCGTGAATGTATCACAATGCTGACGAATATTTTTTTTGGACACTTACATTTATAGGATTTTGTTTCTACAGATTTGCAACACTAATTCTTGACCTGTGAAACATTTTTATATCAGATTGCCACTGTAGCGCAAACTGCTGTCGTAAATATTTCCGTACGAAAGTTAAGTGACCACCTGCACGTAATGCGTCACGGGCACCCACCTGGGCGACAGCCGCCCGAAAAAAAAAAAAAAATCCATTAGCCTTCCAGCGGCACAGGTAGAAAAAAAAAGGGAGGCCATTAACCTCGCTTCTGACATTCCTTTGTAGAAAGCATCGTAAAAACGACACGGTCGAACTTGAAAACATATGATTACACTAGATGCCTAATGAAATGACGAGAAATATTTTTATGTCTATACACCTGATTATGACTACTGTCTCTCTAGTTGAGAGATTTTTCTACTAACTTATGAAATGTCACATGACTACTGAATGATTATTTTATGCTTTACTTTGTACATAGTTGCTTATTTCATTTGATATCTAGTTTCCAGCTGTGTTGCAGCATTGGTTTCATAAAAAAAAAAAATTCATTTGCTAATGTGAACACTTTCTGTCAACAGATCTATTAAATAATTACTTTATGACCCACATTCTTCGAAAAAGGAGCTCTTGGAATGGAAAGAACAATAAGAAGGGACTAGTAACAGTTACTGCACACATAATTTTCTTTTCAAGTACATGGTAATATTTTTTTACAATAAGTTGTTGTGGTGCACCACTTTAATTACATAGACATTAAGATGTGATTATACATTTCCCTTATCTGCATTGTTGTCTTTACTGTAATATTTTTCTGCTTGAGCGTTGTCATGTTTAGATATAATTTATTGCTTTTGCTTCTGCTGTTTGCCAGGCATAATGTTACTGAATTTGACTTTGTATTACGCTGTTAAGCCAGTTTTACTAATGATTATTTTATTGTTTGCTGCGCATTGCCTCATATTAGTTGTAATGTTGAATTGCTTGGTAATTTAGATTTACTGTAGCTTGCTTTGCCAGTTTGAAATTTTGTCATTGATGTTTATTGTTTTATGTGATGCTGCATTGCCTCATCCCTTGGTATATATATCTGAGCTCAGTAGATTTAAGTTAGCTTAAGAGGGGGTAGACTATATAAGAAACTAACTATGATGAATTGGAAGCAATGCATTGACAAGGTATATAAAAAAAGATTTGGGCCTAAATGAGTATTGTACAATGAGCCATATTTATTTTGAAAGACTTATGGTTGGAATACAGAAAAGAGGTACAGATAAGACTTTTTGGGAATAATGATGAACACAGGGAGATCTCCAAGAACAAAAAAGGTTTTGTTCGCACAATACTGCAGTACCAAATGTTACACTGAAAACAAACCCTGTCCTTTCCTTTTGTGTTATGCCACTATGTGTTTGTGTACCCTTGTGTATTTCTTTTCTTCCTGTCTCTGTGTAGTTTCATAGAATTTTTTTCTTCTTCTAATACTAAGCTACATGAACTATGATGAGGAATACTGTTATCCTCAAATATAATTTGCATTGATAATATGTTATTTACTTTGTAAACATGTTTAAACAGTATTTGTTCTGTTTTGTTTTAATGCTCATGTGGAAGTTGATATTCCAAAAGTTATTCTGATCTTTATGTATGTACTTATGTCATTATTTTTGTAACACTGATGTATATGTTTATTTCTATTCTTTTGTAAAGCCCCTATTACTACGAATGTTATCTCTACTATTATGTTTTTAATGATGTATTTTGTACCTTTGTAATTGTATTCTTATGTTATAAAATTGTAATTGACACCAGGTCATCAAATTAAGTAACTTGTAAGTTACATTTCACTGCACACGTTTCTATTGGTCATAGTATATGGACAATATGTGAGAAGTAGGGACTGTTAGTGTTTGCACGTGTGTTAATAATTCAGCAAGGGACTGGAAAACAGCATTGCTGGTTCTAAGGACAATTCCAACAACTTTGTGAGTGCACAAGTGGTGGTTTATGGACTTGCTATATTCTCCGCAAGAATCTTCGATGGTGATTGTGCACCTGCATAGTCACAACAGATGGCTGCTGGCCATCTCTACAAGGACTACAGTGGGTCTGCACCTCTGGTGGCCCACCAGTACCGTCATTTCTACAAGGACTACAGTGGGTCTGCTCTTTGATGACCTACCCACCAATATTCTCCAAAACTTCGACTGACTCTGCTGTGGGTTTGCTCTGTTGTGGCACATTACCTGTCAGCATGTCAAGAATCAGCACTGTCTTTCCGTTGGAAGGACAACGATACTTCTTCAAGACTGCATGGAAATCCACTACTTCCGTGTGCATTTTCTTTTACTGCTCAGACTTTGAGAAAAACACTGCAATGTGATGAATGATCAGGACTGTCTTTATGGACTGTGAGAAAATTTTAGCTTTTGACCAACATTGTATCAATAAGTGTGTGCATTTGATTTCTTTGTTATTGTAATTACGATTATGAAAAATTTTAACAAATATGTATTGGCCAGTGCCCAACAAAATTTGTAAAATTTTTTGTGGGGAGCATGGGGGCTATGTAAGTAGGCTGTTTAGTTTTTTTTATTGGTAACGCCACCTCAGTATGAAAATCACCGGCTGTGCCGTGTGCAGTCTGTGGCTGCTTTGCATTGTTGTAATACTCAACCATTGTAGTGTTAGGCAGCTGGCTGTGAACAGCGCGTAACGTTGCGCAGTTGGAGGTGAGCCGCCAGCAGTGGTGGATGTGGGGAGAGAGATGGCGGAGTTTTGTAATTTGTCATGATATCAAGGTAAATACATTGTTTGTTCTCTATTAATATCTTTCATTTGCTAACTATCCCTATCAGTAGTTAGTGCCTTCCATAGTTTGAATCTTTTATTTAGCTGGCAGTAGTGGCGCTCGCTGTATTGCAGTAGCTTGAGCAGCGAAGATTTTTGGTGAGATAAGTGATTTGTGAGACGTATAGTTTAATGTTAGTCAGGGCCATTCTCTTGTAGAGAATTTTGAAAGTCAGATTGCGTTGCGCTAACAAAATATTGTGTGTTGAAAGTCAGATTGCGTTGCGCTAAAAAAATATTGTGTGTCAGGTTAAGCACAGTCGTGTAAAATTGTTCATAAGGGGACGTTTCACAGTACATCTACTAGTGTGATGGTTCAAATGGCTCTGAGCACTATGCGACTTAACTTCTGAAGTCATCAGTCGCCTAGAACTTGGAACTAATTAAACCTAACTAACCTAACGACATCACACACATCCATGCCCGAGGCAGGATTCGAACCTGTGACCGTAGCGGTCGCGCAGTTCCAGACTGAAGCGCCTAGAACCGCTCGGCCACACCGGCCGGCTTATTTTTCACTTGGTGCATCTGAGTATTATTCGTAACTTCGCTCTAGTTCTTAAGCTTAGTTGCGGAAAAGGGAATAAAACTCAGTGACATACAGTGTGGGTATTCCGACACTCGGTAGTTGCCTGTTTGGGATGTAAGCTGTAATCACTTCCGAGTCCACTCGAGGAACGCTCTGCCAGGTATTCTTCCTGCTGGTAGTAAAGTGCGCATGCTGAGAAGTAACGTTTCCGAATTGTTTGTGTGGTAAGACTGTTAAGGCTTTTTAAATAAAACAAAGTTTTTTAAAATAAAACAAGTATTATTAACATTCATATTTTTAATCATCATCTCTACATGTTTTTTTTTCAGCATAGTTACTGTCGCGACAAACACATTTCTCCCGAGAGACCAGTTTTTTGAAACCGACACTGTAGAACGTTTGACTCTCTTGAAGAGCCATAACTTCACGTCTGCCTGCACCGCTTCATCACTATCAAAGTAAAGTACTCATAGGTCTTGTTTACGCTCTGGAAAAGGATAAAAATTGGATGAGGGCAGTCGGGACTGTATGGAGGGTGATCCATGACCATGAACCCGAGGCGTCGGATTATTGGAGATGTCAGAGCGCTCGTTGGTGATCTAGCATGGTCATGCTGAAGGAGATGTGTTCGCTGTGTGGACGAACTGTTCTGGGATTAGAAACTCGATTATAGCACGCTGTTTGTAGCGCATCGACACAGTTACGTTATACGCCGCCATGTTACACGTTACCAAGGGTTACAGCTTGCGTCAGTTGGAGCTTGCGTCAGTTGGAGCTTGCGTCAGCTGAGGTGCGAAGTCGACCGAGTAATACGCGTAACATGTAATACTTCAACTGATGCTGAGAAGAAAATAAAAAAATTCAGACACATTTCTTCTTCCCCCCCCCCCCCCCCCCCCCTCATATATGGAAACCCTGCAATAACACAGAATAAGTTCGGCAACTCTGTGATTGCTGAGTTACTTGATGGTTGGCACAAAATTGTCCCGTTAAATTCATTTTATTTTTTGTGTCATTTCCAGCGAATAACCAGGTCATTTTCACTTAGTATGTGACATATGGTTATCAATGTATGGTTTGGAATCCAGGGAAAATCGTTCAACGTGGAAATTGCAGCTAATCCCGCCGTTCACATTGCAATTTCTCCGTCGTAGTAAGCTGGGGCAGTAAGCTGCTCTCCACTAGCTCTGAAGTAACATGGTCACCAGTAAAGTGAAGGCTGAATTCTCTCGGGATTCCAGATGCGCTGCAGGCAAGATATATAGCTTCTTTGTAGCAAAGTTTCAACTAGCCAGATCGAAAAGCAGTAAAGGAATCTTAAGAACAATTTTCCATTAAAAGTCGACTCATTATTTCTAGTACGCCATAGTGTAAGGCGAAAAACGTATGATACTGCAAACTGATAATGCCCCTTTCTACTTCTGCCGACATTATTTTTGGAAGTTGTGAATACACAGTTTTATTTATGAAATGCCAGATTTTCATAATGCTTGTGAATGACATAAGACACAAAGTAAACGATTGTTTCGAATTTCTAATTCAGTAATGTCTTACCATCATGCCAGTTGAAGCACACTTGTGTTATAAATTACCTATGTTTTTCATAACATTCTTTCGTTGAAAAACCCCAGTAGGGGTTATATTCCCAAACGCTAAAACCAATTGTGTATAGGCTACTTCTGTGTGCGCAAAGTTAATTGGATAACACAAAATTATGGCTCTCGGCGTAGGGCACGATGTGGGGAATCTGTATAACTGTGAGTGTGATTGATGCTATCTAATTGGAACACTATTTATTTGCATGTATTTTACTGTTATTGAAAGTATCTCATTGAAACACTGGCTGGTTGCACCTGAATTAATATAGTGAGGGTAGCAGTCAGAAACATTGCTTACTTGATTACCCAAATTTACTCACAAACACATCTACGAGTATTAAACAACTCTTCGTCTGATCATAGGTGGGCTTGTTACTGGAAGTCACGGAATGCAGTTAATTTTGTCACCAATGCACTTTACTTTGTTGTTTGCACATGCTGGCGCAACACGCTTAATAAGTTGTACTGCTTCCATTTGAAGACTCCGTTGGTCGCTGTCATTGTGGCTCATACGTTGATGACAGATTATGCTCGGGGCACGAAGAAGACCATTTTTCACGCCGAATCCGGTAGCATGTTTTGAATAAACGACGTTTGAATTACAGTTCAGCTGTTGGTTTTAATTTTCATTATTGCAGTATTACATGTCTGGCGGCCGTCGCACTGAACTCGATGGTAACCAGCCTCACGTAGCTGGTGCCGGAACACACGAACACAGCCATCTGGCTGGCCCTGCCGAAGGAGGAAGCAGAAACAGTGGGTTGTCAGGCACATTAGTGGTCCTGCAGTCGGCTCATTGGCGCGGATGGTCAGCAGATTTCAGAGAAGGAAATGAAAGTCCCACTAGCGAGAATAAGCGGAATAGAAGCAGTATTTCCGCCAGAAGACTCAGACGCTGTACAGTCGTCAATGAGAACGACATAGATGGTTGTACTGAGAGATACGAAGCTGGAAGAATCGGTCGAGTAACAAATCGGATGACTGCAACGTTACAAACACTCTGTACCCCACTGCGTGACCGATGCAGTGCAATAATATACACTCCTCGTTGTAAAACTTTCAGGCGTGAATGCACGAATCCATCTAGCGAATTTCGTAGAAAATGTTGAGCTTTGGAAAAATGAAACTGACGAAAAAATAGAACATAAGCATTTTCTATTGGCATTTAATTAATGAAAGTAGGCTATGGTGGGAAACTGCAGGTCAGCAATGTGCGACCCTTAGTGAGCTGCAAAGGTAAACGTGTGATCTTTCTTTTTACGAGCTTCGTTACTTAAGAAGATCTTGATCTGGCTCTATATTATAATCTTTTAAATTACCTCTTTCTGCCATATAGGACTAACTTATACACAGTAAATATACCTTTCAGAACGAAAGAGAGAAATTCCTCACATCTTTTTTGATGACTCTTGCTCACTGTGTGTGCGTGCAACACCGCGAAAGCCAGAAGCCAAGTTCCTTACCAAGCCCAGAAGTTTAGAAACCCGTCTCCTCGATTTGCGCAATGGGTATCACCATTGTGTTACTACGACTTCACAGTGTTGATTCCCACACTGGAATTATGAAATTAAACAGCAGAACCATCTTCCTTTTCTGAAAATCTGTTTGACAAAAATAAACCTCTTTAAGAATTTTGAATGCTTTGATTAATGATGTTCTGGACAGTTATAAAGGAAATCAGATCGTGTGGAGGGTGATAATGACAGCAGATCGCATAGGAATAAATGCAGATTTATTACGATCACCTTTTGATTACCTCACGAGCACGCCAGATGTAATATGGGTACAATATTGAGAACGTACATTGGATCGAGCTTAAATAACAGCATGGATATCCCACGAGATGAACAATATATTGGCTTGAGGAATCTCTAACGAAAGAATAATCCCGTTTCACGATTTACGTAATCAATTGTACGAAAGGAATTAAAGGAAGCTTCTGATCGCTATCCTAAGCTAGCAAATCCTCATGTTCCGAAAGGGGGAAAATACTGAGCGTGGAACTCAAGTTCAACGTCTTCTGGAAAAAAAATGATTATATTTCCTAGACTCTAATTACTGGAAATACAGGGGTTCGTTTTTCTCAGGACAGTTTGCTATATCGAATGGAACTACTTTCTAGCAGGAAATTCAACCACTCATGGTGGTTGACTAATACCAAGGACTAGTTCAAAATACGGACAAAATGGGTATGAAACCAAGACAAAATCAATCAGTAGCACACACGAATACTACCAAAAAATTGCTGAGAGCAATTACTTAGCTGAATGGTTAAGGATTTTACACAGTTTAAACATAGCACTGGGGATCGTCTCTTAGAATACAGAACTTTGATTATATTGCGAAAGTGTCACTCAAATCACTCGCTCCAATGAGTTTAATAGTTCATTAACTGGTGAACATTAATTAGTAAGCTCAGGGGAAATCTCTGAATCTAACAAAAAAAGTGCTCAAGGCACATAGTCAGGCCAGGACCAGAAAAATAGTCGGATTACAAATCGACGCACTTCACTGAGATTTAATTAAATAACACCGCGACTGGAGCCAAAAGAAATTTCTGAGCACATAATTGAGATAAACGAGGTGTTCCCTAACTGTAATGAGCCCGCCCGGTTAGCCGAGCGGTCTAACGCGCGGCTTTCCGCACTGGGAAGGAGCGCCTGGTCCCCGGCACGAATCCGCCCGGCGGACTTGTGTCGAGGTCCGGAGAGCCGGCCAGTCTGTGGATGGTTTTTAGGCGGTGTGGGGCGGCGGAGGGGTGAAGTGGACTGCGGCAGTCGTCGTGGGGTTGTGGACCACTGCGGCTGCGGCGGGGAAGGAGCCTCTCCGTCGTTTGTAGGTACCCGGTTAACGTACAACAACTGTAATCAACATTCAGGCTTCATAAACCAACCTGAATTTACATCAAAATTATATTCCCCATTGCTAGACCTAGGCACTTCCAAGAACATAAATGCGGGAAAGCTCTGAATCGACCGCAGGCTACGCTGCTGGGTATCCGTGGAGAGTCCTAGTGATGTTGTTACCACCTCACTCTGAGGGAGCAGAACTTCTCTGGTCAGCGCATTCAAATTCGCTCATCCACACTTTACACTAATTTTTAAGCAGATGTCCCTGTAAGGGACTCGCAACTCGCATCTCTTTTGTGAGTACATGCTCGTCACACGTAGGGCCCTTGCCCTTGCAGTACTCCTCCCTTTTCTGTGCTGCATGTCTATCCTATTATTCTTTCTCCCCCATCCTCACAACCCTTTGAGGATCTTGTGTTTTGTACAATTGGGAATCGAACCTTGTGAAAATATCAGAAGTCTTAGGCGGATATCATTTTTGTCTTTCTCTTCTTTCTTGTTCTGACTTCACCTATCATTCCTCCGATTCGGCGTTTGAGGTCTCCCTACGCGCGCCTGAAGTCCGGCTTATGTGTCTGATGAATAAAGGGCCACTGGGTTATTCGTAACTTCTAGAATCCGGGTCGATAGAGCTCACGCGCATGCTCTAATAAAGGCCAGGCCCAGGTACGGGTGACTGTGTGAGCTGTTACCTTTTCGACTACCGACAGTTCCCTCTGGAGTTCAGGAGGTGTGAATAATCAGCTAAGGCAGGTGAGCTCCCCTCTGTGGCGATCCCCAGAAAGAAGAAGCGCGCCATCACATGCGCAAGTAATCATGGGGGACTTACCTGTGATGAGTACATCAGCTCCATCAACGCAACCTCCGTTTCACAAACGGAAATGGTATGAGGTCAAAGACACGACGAATCTTCCAGTTGCCGCCTCTATATCGTGATATCAGGCATAGAAGAAGGTCGTAACTTTTCTACAGTGAACCCGTTCGTCATTCAGAAAGGTGTGGATACAATTACAGATCCACAAGGTCCTGCAATCTCTTACACAATGTAACTTTGCTTCTAGTGATAGACAGTGCCTTTCAGGCCCGAAAACTACTTAAAACCATGCTCCTCCATGGATACCCTGTTCTTCTAGATGCTCATCGAACTCTGAATTCTTTATGTGGTGTCATATACACTGGACTGTTTGATTGTATGACTGATCGAGATATAGAACATTATCTCTCTGATCAGGGCGTAACTGCAGTCCGTCGGGTTATGAAGAGGATTGATGCAGAATTAGTGCCTATCCACACGCTTTCCTACACGTCTGATTGAGTGGGGCTCCCGTCAAAGATTAAGACAGTCTATGAAGTCATTAATGTCAGACGATACACACTGAATCCAATGTGTTGCTACCAATGCCCATGCCGGCCGCTGGTGGCCGAGCGGTTCTGGCGCTACAGTCTGGAACCGCGTGACCGCTACGGTCGCAGGTTCGAATCCTGCCTCGGGCATGGATGGGTGTGTTGTCCTTAGGTTAGGTTAGGTTTAAGTAGTTCTAAGTTCTAGGGGACTTATGACCTCAGCAGTTGAGTCCCATAGTGCTCAGAGCCATTTGAACCAATGCCCAGTGTCATAACTGTACTCGCATATTCTGAAAAACGCAGCCAAAGCTGTAACTTGGGCAAGGATGTTCACTTCCTTCTCCCCGCTGCATCAACTGCACTTACCGCCATGCCATTTCATCCCGCGAATGTTCTGTGTACCTCGATGAGCGAGCCATTTAGGAGACCCGGGAGAAGGGAAAGATAGCCCTCAATATTGCTCGCAAGATGTTCGCCAGCCGAAAGCCTCGCATACCACTATCCAGCAGTTACAGTACCGTTGTTGCTACGTCACTACTCACAGAAGATACGGCAACGCAGACGTGCGACTTCCAGTTCAGTGTTACAGTTGTGAAATCGCCTAGCGCTAAGGTGACGTCCTCACCTCCGCCCACTACAGTTGCTCAACACACCAAAAGACCTTCGCCCGCACAGATAAAGTCACTTGTACACAGATGAAGTCACTTGCGACGCAACCAAAAGATCGGAAGTTTAAAAAGGAATACTCCCAAGATGACTTTTTGCACACCTCAAGTCAGCAAACGTCAGGATCCGCTTCTGACAAACGCAAAGGTACCAACAAATCGAACAAAGAAAGATGTTCTTTCGCTTCTCCAACTCGGAGATCTCTGCAAGAGTGACACCACACGACAAACCTGTCTGGCTGATCTCCATTTCACCGAGAGAAAATTACCAACCGATTCTCCACTCTAGAATCAGCTGACCGACCCATGGAGGTTACTGGCATCTCTATAGAAAAATGGAATAAGTTCCTCCAGCCTCAGAACCGTATAGTGATTAGCAGCCGAAATGCGGCACTCAACAGCAACATAAGTTAATTACTTTTGTCATCTAATATGGCTGTTCTCCAATGGAAAATTCGTACCATCAGATCACACAGGACAGATTTACAGCTTGTAATGTTATATGAGCCTCACTGCCCTTTTTTAAAATCTAATTTGTGCCTGATTTTAGTCTGAGAAGCTCAGTAATGTATGTAAATACCTTAAATGTAAATGTGATTCAAAAAGTACTTGAAGTGAAGTGAAGCGCAGCTGGACAGCAAGAAACTCTTTAGCTCGCAATCCTCGCAACGATAGCAGTTGTGAATCTTTGAGTATGGACTCTATAAAAAGACGATTTATTTAAAAGAAAAGAGGAGTGTTAATCTGTATCTTGTGGAAAGAGGGCGTGTTGGTAGGCCGTCGCTCTGAACGTATTGTTACATTTAATTAAAATTGATATTTTAGTGATAAAACCGAGTAAAGTATGTATAAGAGTTGCCAAATATTTATGTATACAAATTTTCTGAAAGTGAAAAATAGAAATATCTTGTTTTTGGAAAAGGAGGGTTAACTTCATTGTCGTCGCCGTCTATCAATCGACAGAATTGTAAGTGTACAAAGTTCACTAAAGTACTGCAAAAGAAATGCATTCTCTATAGTTTTCATTCAATACGTAACAACCTCTCATAATTTCTTAATTACAGTAACTGGATTATGTTCTTGTACAATAGTATGGTGCAGAACTCCACTGACCAATTTTGATGTAGCAGGACGTGTAGTTTGAAGGAAGTTTGTGTGCCAAGCAATCTTCTTTTCTCACGAAAAGCAGATTACTGTTTGATCTTATTTACTTACAACAGTGGTCTCTTAGGTATGAAAAGCTACGAAAACTTGGGCTCAAAGCTATCCGCAATACGGCCAAGAAACTGAGTAATACTTTAAACCTTAAAGAACAATAGCTTCCTCCAAATTATAATACGTCACCAACTGGTGCAGAAGCTGATCATTCAAGGAGGCGGCAACCAAAATTCAGGTACCGGTTACGACATAAAGTAAAAATCAATCTCTCTCTGTCTCTTCAAACACATATGTAAATATTCCCATTATTAAGATAAAGGTCATTTTATAAGCTGTTGTTGCGAACGCAATGCTCAGTTGTCTTACGTCTCCAAGAAATGAAACATGCCCTCAAGACCACTTTGACCTCCTACACTTCACTGCATTTCGGCCTTCCTTCTGAGGAAGGAACTCTAGCTCACAGGGGCGTCATGACTCTAACTTGGGATGACATTCATAACCAAACCATTTCATTGAACACCCTGCTACAAACTGTTACTGTCCATCTTTCACTCCCAAGTTATACTTTTTCTCTTTGTAATATCTGCACACCCCTGTCATCAGACCTCACCAAGCAGAGTGCAGCTTTTTGCTACTCAACGACTTCAACACCCACTATCCTATTTGGTGCTCTCTGGGAAACTACTCGAGAGGCTTTCTCCTGGCAGGTGTTCTCAACCAGATTGTTCTAACGAGGTTACTCTCATTTCTCTCAACACTGCTGCGCCCATGTTTCTTTCAGGTTTGATATACACTTTCTCGGTCCTGGATCTCTCGCTATGTAATGCACGGCTTGCCTACCATGTAGCGTGGTCCATCGTCTCAGACACATTTTCCGTGTGTAATTCGTCTACTACTTCACACCCAATCTGTGTGCAGGACCAACATGTAGCTTTCTGAAGCTCACTGGAAGCTCTACTCTTCACTGGCAACCTTCGATGAACAACATTTTCACAGCAATGATGATCAGGTACAGTGCCTTACGAAAGCTAGCCTTACCGCCGCAGAATGTTCAATCCCCGAACCTCTTCCCTACCGTGACACACCCCAGTCCTCTCGTGGGATGACGAATGTCACGACGCGGTTCGCGTGCGGGGACCTGCTGTCCGTGTCTTTGCCACAGTCCCACAAAGGAAAACGGCATTCGTTAAACAGCTGCGCGGAAACTGTCATCGCATTATCATAGATAGCAAAATATCTAGTTGAATCTCTTTTACTAATTCTTTTAACCGTCTTACTCCATCTTCTTGCTACGGTCGCAGGTTAGAATCTGCGTCGAGCATGGATGTGTGTGATGTCCTTAGGTTATTTAGGTTTAAGTAGTTCTAAGTCTAGGGGACTGATGACCTCAGATGTTAAGTCCCGTAGTGCTTAGAGCCATTTGAACCATTTGAACTCCATCTTCTGTTGTTTGTGGTAACCTACGTCGGATTTCTCGAAACAAGGCACATCTCCATATTCTTGGCCAGACTGTAGCGAACGACGTTATTGTGGTCTCTATCGATATTTCCAAAGCCTTGGGTCGAGCCCCTCGCATTACCATCTCGTAACTTGCTAAGAAATACACAATGTAGATTTCGCCAGCACTGCTCTGCACTTGATCACCTCGTCAACCTGTATTATGAATAATTTTCTGCGGAAATGCCAGAGTGCAGGTGCGTTCTTTTTATTTGGAGATGGTGTAGAAGGTTTAAGATACCTGCTGGACGATAGGCATCCTCCCGAGGCTGTTTGCACATTTCATTTGGGGGATTTTTAAAAGACTGGGTTTTCAACGTACATGTGGGTTCAGCTCTATCGAACACTTTTATTTAGGAATACGGGGTGTTTCAGAGCTCTGTGCTGAGCGTACGCCTACTTGCGATAGCAGTTAACCCCATCCCGCCAGGCGTCTCAGCGTCTCTCTTCGTCGATGACTTCGGGATCTGCTGCCGCTCTCAACGTGGAGCGTCGACAACGGTTTCCACTTTTCCACTGAAAAAATTGTCTGTCTGAACTTCTGGTGGCGTAAGGAATTTCTTTCACGGTTCTCCTGTTTTTCCATTTGTCGAAATCATGAAATTCTTGGGGCTCACATTCGACAGGTAACTCTGTTGGTCCTCCCACGTATCTCATCTGGCAGCTCGCTGTACCCGATCTCTAAATATCCTGTGTGTTTTAAACGGTGTTTCATGGGGAGAGGATCGGAAAATATTCCTCCACTTCTACCAATCACTTGTCCCATCAAAAATGGGCCATGGGTGTCTGTTTACCCATCTGCACAACAGTCTACTTTACGCTGTCTCAACACAGCCCACCATCGAGCCATACGTTTGGCCACTGGAGCTTTCTATACTAGCCCAGTTATGACTCCCTATGCAGACGCTGCCGAACCACCGCTCTCATACCTCAACTAAAAATAAAACTTAACAACGTAAATGTGCTCACGACTGTGTTTATTAAATAGATTATAATATTAATAGACCGGTATTTTTCTGGAGCAATGTTCCAAAAAAATTTTATTTTCGTTTAGTGGTTTTGCTTTCTGGCAAGTGTGTCTAGAGAATTCCTATTTCTTTTTTTTTTTTTTTGCCTTTTGTTCACATCTGTGTCGAAATTTTTACATTTATGTATTTTATTCGGTGCTGTAATCTTATTTTATTTCTTTGATTTGATATGGAACGGAGACTTCCACAAACTCCTGCAGGTTTGTTTTTTGTGACGAGCACTAGCCCCCTCCTTCTCTGTAAATTTCTCCCAGTTGGGAGCTACATTACAATACAGAGGTGAAAAAGAAAAGTTGGTCACTTGCCCCTCCATTATTACAGCTCCATACGACGAAACTGTTTGCCATTGCTATGTCCAAAAATAAAACAACTTTATTTCCGTCCGTCTATCCGGCCTACGGGTCCCCCTTACAGCTGAGCTGTGCACTGTTACGGATGCAGCGCGGGATACAGCTCAGGTTGCAGCATCTCTCTCTCTCTCTCTCTCTCAACTGACAACTGACTTATTACCTTGCCATTTTACTGCGGCTATACATCTTTCTTTATGGGTGATGATGTGCGCTTATGTGCAGTTGGTAAAGATAATGTAGCACACGGAAGAAAGAGATAAAGACTAATTTCATACGTAGCTACTGCAAGGTACGACAAAGTATTCAGTCATGTTTCCTTATTATATACATTTCATAAAATGTTGAGCTGTCTACATCTACATCTACATACATACTCCGCAATCCACCATACGGTGCGTGGCGGATGGTACCTCGTACAACAACTAGCATCTTCTCTTCCTGTTCCACTCCCAAACAGAACGAGGGAAAAATGACTGCCTATATGCCTCTGTACGAGCCCTAATCTCTCTTATCTTGGTGGTCTTTCCGCGAAATGTAAGTTGGTGGCAGTAAAATTGTACTGCAGTCAGCCTCAAATGCCGGTTCTCCAAATTTCCTCAGTAGTGATTCACGAAAAGAACGCCTCATTTCCTCTACAGACTCCCACCCGAGTTCCTGAAGCATTTCCGTAACACTCGCGTGATGATCAAACCTACCAGTAACGAATCTAGCAGCCCCCCTCTGCATTTGCTTCTATGTCCTCCCTCAATCCGACCTGATAGGGATCCCAAACGCTCGAGCAGTACTCAAGAATAAGTCGTATTAGTGTTTTATAAGAGGTCTCCTTTACAGAAGAACCACATCTTCCCAAAATTCTACCAATGAACCGAAGACGACTATCTGCCTTTCCCACAACTGCCATTACATGCTTGTCCCACTTCATATCGCTCTGCAATGCTACGCCCAAATATTTAATCGACGTGACTGTGTCAAGCGCTACGCTACTAATTGAGTATTCAAACATTACGGGATTCTTTTTCCTATTCATCTGCATTAATTTACATTTATCTATATTTAGAGTTAGCTGCCATTCTTTACACCAATCACAAATCCTGTCCAAGTCATCTTGTATCCTCCTACAGTCACTCAACGACGACACCTTCCCGTACACCACAGCACCACCATCAGCAAACAGCCGCACATTGCTATACACCCTATCCAAAACATCATTTATGTAGATAGAAAACAACAGCGGACATACCACACTTCCCTGGGGCTCTCCAGATGATACTCTCACCTCCGATGAACACTCACCATCTACATCTACATGATTAGTCTGCAATTCACATTTAAGTGCTTGGCAGAGGGTTCTTCGAACCACAATCATACTATCTCTCTACCATTCCACTCCCGAACAGCGCGCGGGAAAAACGAAGACCTAAACCTTTCTGTTCGAGCTCTGGTTTCTCTTATTTTATTTTGATGATCATTCCTACCTATGTAGGTTGCGCTCAACAAAATATTTTCGCATTCGGAAGAGAAAGTTGGTGACTGAAATTTCGTAAATAGATCTCGCAGCGACGAAAAACGTCTTTGCTTTAATGACTTCCATCCCAACTCGCGTATCATATCTGCCACACTCTCTCCCCTATTAAGTGATAATACAAAATGAGCTGCCCTTTTTTGCACCCTTTCAATGTCCTCCGTCAATCCCACCTGGTAAGGATCCCACACCGCGCAGCAATATTCTAACAGAGGACGAACGAGTGTAGTGTAAGCTGTCTCTTTAGTGAACTTGTTGCATCTTCTAAGTGTCCTGCCTATGAAACGCAACCTTTGGCTTGCCTTCCCCACAATATTATCTATGTGGTCTTTCCAACTGAAGTTGTTCGTAATTTTAACACCCAGGTACTTGTTGAATTGACAGCCTTGAGAATTGTACTATTTATCGAGTAATCGAATTCCAACGGATTTCTTTTGGAACTCATGTGGATCACCTCACACTTTTCGTTATTTAGCGTCACTTGCCACCTGCCACACCATACAGCAATCTTTTCTAAATCGCTTTGCAACTGATACTGGTCTTCGAATGGCCTTACTAGACGGTAAATTATAGCACCATCTGCGAACAACCTAAGAGAACTGCTCAGATTGTCACCCAGGTCATTTATGTAGATAGGAACAGCAGAGGCCCCAGGACGCTTCCCTGGGGAACACCTGATATCACTTCAGTTTTACTCGATGATTTGCCATCTATTACTACGAACTGCGACCTTCCTGACAGGAAATCACGAATCCAGTCGCACAACTGAGACGATACCCCACAGGTCCGCAGCTTGATTAGAAGTCGCTTGTGAGGAACGGTGTCAAAAGCTTTCCGGAAATCTAGAAATACGGAATCAACTTGAGATCCCCTGTCGATAGCGGCCATTACTTCGTGCGAATAAAGAGCTAGCTGCGTTGCACAAGAACGATGTTTTCTGAAGCCATGCCGATTACGTATCAATAGATCGTTCCCTTCGAGGTGATTCATAATGTTTGAATACAATATATGCTCCAAAACCCTACTGCAAACCGACGTCAATGATATAGGTCTGTAGTTCGATGGATTACTCCTACTACCCTTCTTAAACACTGGGTTCTATTACACAACGTACTGGGTTCTATTACTTAAGAAGTCTTCGAGCCACTCACATATTTGGGAACCAATCCCATATGCTCGTACTTTAGTTAGGAATCTGCAGTGGGGCACAGAGTCAAACGCTTTCCGGAAGTCAAGGAATATGGCGTCCGTCTGATACCCTTCATCCATGGTTCGCAAGATATCATGTGAAAAAAGGGTGAGTTGCGTTTCGCAGGAGCGATGCTTTCTAAACCCGTGCTGATGCATGGGCAGCAACTTCTCTGTCTCAAGGAAATTCATTATATTCGAACTTATGTTCGAGAATCCTGCAACAAACCGATGTTAAGGATATTGGTCTGTAATTCTGAGGAGCCGTCCTTCTACCCTTCTTATATACAGGCGTCACCTGCGCTCTTTTGCAGTCTCTCGCGACTTTACGTTGGCCAAGAGATTCGCGATAAATGCAAGCTAAGTAAGGAGCCAATGCAGTAAAGTACTCTCTGTAAAACCGAATTGCAATCCCGTCAAGACCCGGCGATTTATTTATTTTCAACCCATTCAGCTGCTTCACAACCCCAGGGATGTCTATGTTCTCCATACGGGAATCTGTACGAGACTCAAACGGCGGTATGTTTGTACGATCCTCCTGCATGAAAGATTTCTCAAATGCTAAATTTAAAATTTCAGCTTTCGTTTTGCTGTCTTCCGTTGCCAGGCCAGACTGATCAGTGAGTGACTGGATGGAAGCCTTTGACCCGCTTACCGATTTTACATAAGACCAGAATTTCCTTGGGTTTTCAGCAAGATCTTTTGCTAAGGTATGACGGTCGTAGTGGTTGAATGCTTCGCGCATCGCTCTTTTTACTGCAGCACGAATCTCTACTAACTTTTGTCTGTCCTCATTCTCCCGATCTTTCTTGTACCGCGAGTGCAACTGTCTTTGCTTCCTGAGCATTCTCCGAATTGCGCTGTTAAAGCACGGCGGGTCTTTTCCGTCCGTAAACCACTTTTTCGGCACATACTTGTCCAATGCGTGTTTAAAATTTGCCCATAATTCTTCCACGTCCATCGTACCGGAAGTAAATGTCGTCGATTCATTTACTAAGTGGGATGCTAACAACTGTTGATCTGCTCTTTCTAGTAAGAATACTCTCCTAGCCTTCTTGACCGACTTTTTAACTTTCGTAACCATAGTCGTAATGTCAACATCATGATCACTAATCCCTGTCTCAACACTGACACCGTCGATGAGGTCTGGTCTGTTCGTGGCTACCAGATCTAAAATATTTCCATTCGCGTTGGCTGTCGATTTAGCTGCTCAAGACAGTTTTCGTATAATGTGTTCAAAAGTAATTCACACGACGGCTTGTCTGTAACACCTGTAATGAATCCATAGACATCCCAGTCTATACTAGGTAGGTTGAAGTCGCCTCCGACTAATATAGCATGATCCGGGTAGTTCTGCGATACAGAATGTAGACTCCCTTTGAATTATTCTAGAACTGTCACGGTGGAACCTGGTGGCCGGCAATAACACCCAACAATTAACTTTATTTCCCCTAGCCCTGTTAAACGTTTCCGATACACGTTCCAACCCTCACTAAATATTTCAGAACTTCCCATCTCAGGGTTCAGCCAGGTCTCAGTCCCGAGAATAATTTGAGCGCCACACGCTTCCTGCAGGGCAGTAAATTCTGGAACTTTATTCCGAACACTCTGAAAATTTACTGCTAATATCTTGATAGCTGAAGTGTCTTTACACTGAGCGCGTCCTGATTTCCCTGCCTGCACCTCGACTGGTGAGTGTTCATCAGGACACCTCGCACTACTGCCTAACCTAAAAAACCTCCATGTGCACGCCACAAGTACTCTGCTACCCGAGTGAAGTGCACCCCTGACCTATCTAGGGGCGTCCTACAATTCCCCACCCAATAGCGCAAGTCTAGAAATCTGCAGCCAAGACCGTCACAGAGTCGACGAAGACTCTGGTTGAGACCCTCCACTCGGCTCCAAACCAAAGAACCCGATCCACTCTGGGAACGATGCTGCTAACAGCGGTCTTCACCAAATCCGCCAGCCGCCCGTACGAACTGAGGATCGCCTCAGAACCCAAGCGAAAGGCATCACTGTTGCCGACGTGAGCAACTACTTGCAGACTACTGCACCCCGTACGCTCGATAGCCGCAGGCAAGGCCACCTCCACATCTTGGATGAGGCCCCCCGGCAGACAAACCGACTGCACATTGGAATTCTTTCCAGCCCTGTTCCCTATTTCCCGCCTAACGTTGGAACTCCCAATAACCAGCAAGCCTTTGCGCCCGTGTGCCTGGTCGGGCCCTGCTGAAGGAGCCGCCACCTGCCCACTGACAGGACGAACGGGCGAGGCCAGCCGGCCAGCCTCCACATTGGCCCTCTACCTCGAGCGACGCGAGCGCGTTGCAGTCCGCCACTCAGCCTGGTGTGAGGGCGGCCCCAACGCGCCGGGTACACCAGAAGGTGCCTCGGCGGCTGAGTCAGCGGACGCAGCAAGCGACACCTGGGGTGTCTCAAGCGACGCGCAGCAAGCGACACCTGGGGTGTGTGAAGCGACGCGCCAGACCCTCCGCCGTCGCTGCACCTCGAGGCAGCAGCCCGAAGGCGGCTGACCGTGGCGAACAGCACGCTCAGCTGCTCTCGAACCGCGGCCAGTTCCTCCTGCGCCCGCACACAGCACGCACACACCCTATCCATCCTACTGCTAATATCTAACGACTCCGCGAATTTATACTCTACGGCTATCAATAAGCAATATTACTCCTCTCAAATACGAGAATACGCAAGGATTTTATGTAATTGAATATGCAAGCGCACAAACACTCGGACAGAAATTAAGACTCAAAAACAAATATGAAAACTAAATATGCGACTTGCTACTGCACTGCTGCTGCACTACTGCTGCACTGAATAAATAAATCTGTTTGACTTATTAATAATGGTACTTTCTTTCTCCTTTTTACAGATCCTTAATCCTACTAGAAATTTACAGAGCCATTTACGTCTACGAGACCAGCGGGACATACACTGAGCAGCCAAAAAATTATGGCCGCCTATCTAATGTCGACATCTACATCTACATCTACATCTACATCCATACTCCGCAAGCCACCTAACGGTGTGTGGCGGAGGGTACTTTGAGTACCTCTATCGGTTCAAATGGTTTAAATGGCTCTGAGCACTATGGGACTTAACATCTTAGGTCATCAGTCCCTACAACTTAGAACTGCTTAAACCTAACTAACCTAAGGACATCACACACATCCATGCCCGAGGCAGGATTCGAACCTGCGACCGTAGTGGTCGCGCGGTTCCAGACTGAAGCGCCTAGAACCGCTCGGCCACAACGGCCGGATCTATCGGTTCTCCCTTCTGTTCCTGTCTCGTATTGTTCGTGGAAAGAAAGATTGTCGGTAAGCCTCTGTGTGGGCTATAATCTCTCTGATTTTATCCCCATGGTCTCTACGCGAGATATACGTACGAAGGAGCAATATACTGCTTGACTCCTCGGTGAAGGCATGTTCTCGAAACTTCAAGAAAAGCCCGTACCGAGCTACTGAGCGTCTCTCCTGCAGAGTCTTCCACTGGAGTTTATCAATCATCTCCGTAACGCTTTCGCGATTGCTAAATGATCCTGTAACGAAGCGCGCTGCTCTCCGTTGGATATTCTCAATCTCTTCTATCAACCCTATTTGGTACGGATCCCACACTCATGAGCAGTATTCGAGCGGTGGGCGAACAAGCGTACTGTAACCTACTTCCTTTGTTTTCGGATTGCATTTCCTTAGGATTCTTCCAATGAATCTCAGTCTGGCATCTGCTTTACCGACGATCAACTTTATATGAACATTCCATTTTAAATCACTCCTAATGCCTACTCCCAGATAATTTATGGAATTAACTGCTTCCAGTTGCTGACCTGCTATTTTGTAGCTAAATTATAAAGGATCTTTCTTTGTATGTATTAGCATCTCATTACACTAGTGTACATTGAGATTCAATTGCCATTCCCTGCACCATGCGTCAATTCGTTGCAGATCCTCCTGCATTTCAGTACAATTTTCCGTTGTTACAACCTCTCGATATTCTACAGCATCATCCGCAAAAAGCCTCAGTGAACTTCCGAGGTTATCCACAAGGTCATTTATGTATACTGTGAATAGTAACGGTCCTACGACACTCCCCTGCGGCACACCTGAAATGACTCTTACTTCGGAAGACTACTCTCCATTGAGAATGACATGCTGCGTTTTGCTATCTAGGAACTCTTCAATCCAATTACACAATTGGTCTGATAGTGCACATCCTCTTACTTTGTTCATTAAACGACTGTGGGAAACTGTATCGAACGCCTTGCGGAAGTCAAGAATCACAGCATCTACCTGTGACCCCTTGCCTATGGCCCTCTGAGTCTCGTGGACGAATAGCGCGAGATGGGTTTCACACGATCGTCTTTTTCGAAACCCATGCTGATTCCTACAGAGTAGATAGCCGGCACGTCCACATTTGGCACGGATAACAGCGGCGACGGGTCGTCTCATGGTAGCAATGAGGCCTTGGTGGGTCGCTGGAGGGAGTTTAGATCACATCTGCACACTAAAGTCACCTAATTCCCGTAAATTCTGGGAAGGGGGTCGATGAGCTGTGACGCCTCGTTCAATCACATCCCAGACGTGTTCGATCAGGTTCAGATCTGGCGAGTTTTGGGGGGTAGTACATCAACTGGAACTCGCTATTGTCTTCCTCACACCCCTGGCCTTGTGACGTGTATATTGCTGTAAAATGCCACTGTCGTCGGGAAACATGATCGTCATGAGGGGCGTACGTGGTCTGCAACCTGTGTACGTTACTCCTTGGCCGCCACGATGTCTTGCACGAGCTGCACTGGGTCCATGGAAGACGACGGATTCGCACTCTCCCATCGGCATGATGAACATGTCGGGTTTCGTCAGATCATGCAACGCTCTGCCTCTGCCGATGGTCAGATGCCCGTTTCAGTCGTAGCTGCCGACGTCGTCGTGTTAACACTGACACATGTGTGAATCGTCGGCTGCGGAGACACGTCGTTAGGAGTGTTCGGTGCTCTGTGAATACACACACACACACACACACACACACACACTTGTACTCCGCCATAGTTCGTGTTTCAGTAATCTGCCCAGCCTACGACAGCCAACACGTGGAATGAGGGGGGGCCGGCCACCCCCACGACTTCTGGACGTGGTTTCTCCTCGGTTTAGCCACGTGTTGGTGACTCTCGCCACAGCACTCCTCGAACACCCGATAAGTCCTGCAGTTTCCGAAATGTTCGTGTCGAGTCTCGGGGCCATTACAATATGCCCTCAGTAAAACTCAGATAGATTGCGCGCCTTCCCTATTCTGCTCACAGAGGGCTCGCTCACTGATATTATGAGCACCGTGCCCGCGCCTCACCAGCAGTCATTCCTCGAGAAGTGACGCTGCTATCCCTTGGACGGGTTTATATCGATAGTAGTTCGGTGGTCATATTGTTCTGGCTGATCCACGTATAGGTCACACTTAAAATAATAGTAAAACTAAAAATAAAAATCGAAATTTAGAAACATGGCTTAACTCAGTGTCTGTTCCAAATGCAGGAAACCAATTTTTACAGTAATATGAGAAATTTTAATTAATCCGCTTTTACCTTGACGTCCGTTGTGTTATTGTATTGTAAGGCGCCACGTATACCGCTTGTATATGTATACGTGTATGTCGTCGTTGTCGTCTCTTCTTTCCCTCGTCGATATCAGAGCATGAGAAATGTTTATGTTTGTGTTTACCTATTTGTTGTCTACAACAAGCAACTACACGGCCACGGTATCAAAAAAAAATGGTTCAAATGGCTCTGAGCACTATGGGACTCAACTACTGACGTCATTAGTCCCCTAGAACTTAGAACTAGTTAAACCTAACTAACCTAAGGACACCACACACATCCATGCCCGAGGCAGGATTCGAACCTGCGACCGTAGCGGTCTCGCGGTTCCAGACTGCAGCGCCAGAACCGCGCGGCCACTTCGGCCGGCTGCCACGGTATCACCTGATTCCGGAATAGTATAAAGATAGTGGGTTTCGATGCAGCGTTATTTAAGTGTGATTTTATTCTTCACTTAACCTTTGAGACTTTAAGAACCAGCTACTCTTAATCGGGCCCAAAAACCGACTTTTAACGAGAGCACTTGCGGTCAGTCTGTCACATTATTAATAATACGCAGGGCTCTACACCACTATAAGAAAATATCACTGTTCATGAAATAACAAAATATACGTATAAACATCTTTATATTTTTCCTTTTTATTTACTCAAATGCTTTCAAATGTTTATTTCGCGCCCACAAATCATCCACACCTCGATGTAGAGTGTAAAAGTGTGCATGAAAAATGGTGCACCGTTTCTGCTGTGCAATTGAACTTTGTCCAGTCAATTATTTCTGGAATCGTAATCACTGGTCTCGACACTGACCGTCCATAAAAGCACAATTAACACTCTTTTTTTTCTAAGAGTAGACGAATGACGTTACGTCATCTACACAATTATTAAAATATTATTCCAAATAATCTCAAACATTTATCGTCATTATATTTTAACGGTAATCAGAAAGAAATGTGATTTATTATCGGAAAGTAGCACATAACAGATCGCAAATCGCCCGTGACTAAATGACAGCTTTACATAGCGTCGGGACTTAATCACGCAAAACTATATAAAGAAGTCCCCAAAATCTCAATTTCTCCATACCAACTGGCAAAAACAAATGAGAGACCTGATAGATCAATCCCGACCTGTTATGTTATACGGACCTGTAATGTTATACGCTCACGAAGTAGTAGGGAGTGTGCGAATGAGCAAAACCTGAGAGAAGCGAGTGTTATAGAAAAAAGATACCATTCTCAATGCAATAACTTCAATAGTGAGAAAGAAGAGTTTATGAAAATCGATAAAAAGGAAATGATCACGAGCTCTTAGTAGGCCTATAGAGACGAGAAGCCGATAGTAAGTCAGAACGCTTTCTGACTTACATGTACTACGTTTTCCCTTGATGTTGTTTATTATTTTTTTTCCTATGTGTATTTTTTGTCGGACGTTTTATGTACGAAAACAAATCACCCAAATGTATAATCATAGTTGAAACAGGTGAAAGAGATTTCCTCATTGAGATACTGATGAAAATAGCAACAACAATGACAAGAGCTTAACTTAGGAATCCTAAGAGAAAAAAAGGGCCAACTGCTTTTAGCACATTTTGTAACACAATCATATATATGGGATTTAATCTTTTAAATATTACATTCTGACAGAAGTAACTTTTTTATGTGCAATGAGGTGTTCAGAACGTGTACTGTTAATTGTCCTTATGTTACTCCCCAGCTTAGGACAATATTGAGACGTGAAGTCTGAGACGTGTTGACCTAGTGTTTCTGTATGGCACACAGTTATAACTTTGTTACGCATTTGCTTGGTTTTATGAGGCATTTTTTATCAATACACTGCGTATAAAAAATTGTGACAATTTTTGCTAATTTAATGATTTTTATTTTCCTAATTTTCTTAAAATCCAAATAATGATAATGCTATCCTCATTCAAAGAAAGTAAGAAGGAACAAAACTAAACTACCTTAAGCAAGGTAATTAACCATACATTACTAAACCCTAGTAAAATGTATGATTGCAGTACCGTATAAAACAGGACACGTTGTGCTTAATAATGGTGTGACATATCAATCACGATCTAAAAATGGTGATTAACTAATGAATAGTGTATAAATTATGATTTCCTTTAAATAAACTCTGGAATAGTAAACTTTGCAACGGGTTAGTATCAGTGTAACATTTCCCCTCCTTCAGTATTCCAAGGTTAAGTAAAATATTTACACGTAACGGCAGGGTGGTGTGTGCCTAGTAAGCAGAAGACCTGGCTTCAAGTCCCGGCCTCGGCAAGAATTTCAGTTTGTTTCTTAAGCTTCTGTCCTTATCGAAGTTTGAACACTTATTTACACATCTGTTTAGTAGAACTGTGTGAGGAAAAAACAGATCAAACTGTTAGACACTTCCAAGTTCAGTGGTATGAGACAAAACAAACTCAAGAACATTTAATACAATATTCTGAACATTGTGTATGTTATATTTAGAAACAAAGTTTTAATGCGAAATAAAACTTTTTCTTCCTTTACTTAAACACTTATAAATGTCCCTAATCTCATTAACGAGGCTTGCTTCTACAATTACAACTGCCACACTTATTTCTGGAGGTATGTTTGCTGCACACAAAGTTACCCCTATGCATTACAGAAACAACAATTTTCGCTTTCCAATGGAAGACGAATTTTTTTGCAAAATTTGACTCCTGCGCAGAATGATGATGAGGATGTTTGGTTTGTGGGGCGCTCAACTGCGCGGTCATCAGCGGCCGTTGAAAGTCCCAGACTTTGCTCAGTCCAGTCTAGCCACTTTAACAATGATGAGGACAACACAAACACCCAGTGCCCGGGCAGAGAAAATCCCCAACCCCGCCGGGAATTGAACCCGGGACCCCGTGATCCAGAGGCAGCAAAGCTATGCACAGAATGGACTGCACATGTAACGTATTTGTATCTTCAGTTAGTCATCTCTTGAAACTTACCGACGATAGCAGAATGTTTCCAAAGTATCTACGAAGATGTTCTTCCACTTGCAAACAAAATTGCTTTTTGAACAGCCCAAGGGCAACGCACGTTCTTGTAGCTTCCCTCACTTGCAGCACCATGCAAGAACTCAGGAAGTCACTGTAGCAGTCATACGTTGAATATGGACCCGAGTTACAGTATTTAAGTATAACGAGCTAGAGCGGGCTGTTGTCACAAAGTGAGACATAAATCACAGTCGCCATTTTTATGATACGATAATTTTATTCAAGAATATGAGTTGATAAGTTACTATTTACTTGACATATGACGCACTGCTTCGACTCCACGATCTGGGAGCCCCCTGTGTTTTGTGTGTATGACGTTAGAGAAGTGAGAACCGTTCCTGCTTCTTCAACTATAATGATCTATAGTTCCAACTAGCCTGTAGTATAACAGCGCAAGTTCCCAGAGGGTTATTAATAGTGATATGATCCGTCTTCCGAAATACAGGGGTGCGGTTTTGAGGCATTGCTAGGTACTTATTGTTTTTTCTTTTTTTTTCCTTTTTACTGTCCGTGACGTGATCGAGAGAGATGAAAGAGCAACAATAAGGCGTGAATTTGACTCATGGTCGCGCTTTGGGGAGGAGGGGGTTGTACAATGCGCGCTTCTCGGGACTGGATGGGAGACGCGACGGCCATCACTAACAATGTCAAATCTAGAACAATATGCCGACTCCACAGAGAGACCAGGAAAAGGAGAAAGTGTTGTGACGCTACTGGAAAACAAGAATCTCCTGCGTTGAAACCAACAGGGGTTCTGTAAGCGGGTATCTTGCGAAACTCGGCTCACTGTGTTAGTTCGTGTGATTTAGACCCCACACAGCAGTCCTCGTCTTCTCTGAGTTTCTGAGGGCGTTTGCCACTGTTCCGCAAACAAAATGGTAGCTTACCGAGTGTCGGACTAGATTTGTGACAGGATCGGGATCACCTCGCAGATACAGTCCAACATGTTGTTCTCTTCGGCAATAAATCGAAATAGTTTTAGGACCACCCCAATGCAATGGCACAGAACTGTTGTCGTTTACAGTACGTATAGGATGTTCCAAAATTTCTGTTACAGGCTTCTTGGGGCTCTGGAGGGGATTTAGTATACAGGGTGGTCCATTGATAGGGACCGGTCCAAATATCTCACGAAATAAGCGCCAAACGAAAAAAAAAAAAAAAAAAAAAAAAAACAAAGAAGGAAACTTGTCTAGCTTAAAGGGGGAAACCAGATGGCGCTATGGTTGGCCCGCTAGATGGCGCTGCCATAGGTCAAAACGGAAATTAACTGCGTTTTTAAAATAGGGACCCCCATTTTTATTGCATATTCGTGTAGTACGTAAATAAATATGAATTTTTTAGTTAGACCACTTCTGTTGAGACAATGTCGTTACACCTATTGCCATATGCATTGAGGTTGACGGACATCATTTTGAGCATTTATTGCATTAATGTGGTATTTATAGGTAATCACGCTATAACAGCATTCGGTCTTAGAAATGATAAGTTCACAAAGGTACATGTATCACATTGAAACAACCGAAATAAAATGTTCAAAAGTACCTACGTTCTGTATTTTAATTTAAAAAACCTAACTGTTACCAACTGTTCGTCTAAAATTGTAAGCCATATGTTTGTGACTATTACAGCGCCATCTATCGCAAAGTGAAAAAAAGTGGTCCAACTAAAACATTCATATTTCTTTACGTACTACATGAATACGTAATAAAAAATGAGGGTTCCTATTAAAAAATCGCAGTTGATATCCGTTTGACCTATGTCAGCGCCATCTCGCGCTAGCTATAGCGCCATCTGGTTTCCCCATTCAAGCTTACGAGTTTCGTTCTTTGTAGTTTTTTCGTTTGGTGCTTATTTCGTGAGATATTTGGCCCGGTCACTATCAATGGACCACCCTGTATAAAGGTCTGATAAGGAACCCATGTCCGAAAATTTACAATTGAATTAAGATTGCATATCACATGATTTATTTCAAATCTACCGCCTTAGGTTAGGCACACAGCGGAGACAACCTTGACGTGGGCAGTGTTTCGAGTACTCGTGACAAGATTGTCTTCCAAGTGACGAAGAACTTGCTCACGGAAGACGAGCGTGGGGTACGTCCGTGAAGCAGCACAGTCAACCCTCCTAGGGGGAACCGTTACTGTGGTCGGACGAGAACGGTATGTGCTGTCATAGTAACACGGAATGACGACGGACCCATTTTCGTAATTTGTGTGCGTACCGTGGCATGGGAGATCTGAAAGCGATCCGAGTTTCGAAATTATTTTAATCCAAACTGTACATTTCCGGAGTTCGGTTCCTAATCAAGACTTTTAACTGCTAAGTGGCCCTATGTCCTCTGGAAGTACGTTGTAATAACTGTGAAACATTCTGTAATCAGTAACTAGTGGCTAAAGTCGCAAGGCTCCGTGAGGCTATTCGTGGATGATGCTGTTGTATAGGATGCCCAAGGAAATGCAGGAACATCTGCTGAGTATCGATGTCTGGTCTAGAGACGGCCAGTTGGCTCGCGATGTAAATAAACGTAACGTACTGCCAATGAGCAGGTGAAGACATCAATGACGTCAATTTACGTTCAATTAGAATATTGGCGGTAAATCGCTGGGAAGAGCGGCTACCGGAGAGTACCAAAAACTACGTCTCGGCTTTTGTCGTGGTGACTGATTAATGGCGTGCTCCCGTTGTTTCCATTTTGCGTGGACTCACTGCCTGGACCCGCATCAGACTGCTGTCGGTATTGCGCCAGTGTTTATAGATGAGTTCGACTCCCGAAGCGCACTTCCGCTGTCGACGTTCTTCTGTTTTTTTCGGAACCCTCGCTGATATTCCGTGAAATGCACCTTTTTTCAGCGTTTCCTAGCTCTCCTGGATGTCGTGGCCGGCGAGGTCTTAATGAACTCAGAGCCAGAATCCAGATCTTTGTTAAACTGTTACCTCTGTCCCTGTTTGTTACGTTTTCTGCCATATTTATTCCGAGACACTCTTTAATTACGTTGTCCCACAAATTTGTAATTGACAGCGCCGTATTGGTCTCATCGTATTTCATTTCACGATTACATTCGCCGCTATATTGTACAGCACCTGATTTGCTAAAATTGGTTCTTTAAATCGGGAGTATTGCTGATGTTCCTCGCACATCTCTTCGACCGTGCTAATATTCTGCCCCTCCAGATTCATAAGGAATGCACTACACACCCGACTTTCGGAGACCTAGACCGTCTTTAACAATGCAAGGGAGACTTTTTATCTTGTCGGCGGGAGCGAAATTCTTTGCAGGCCATGTTTCCGCAGGAGTCCACCAGCATAAGGCGGGTAAGCGTGTCGTGATCTTTCCCGCCCTGTGTCAGTCTCACCCTCTTTCTCAGGCCTTCTTGGTTTTGACTGCAACTCCCGCTGAATTTGACGATCTGAGCGCCCAACTGCAAAACATAGTGTAATGGCGTTACGCGCAAATAAATACTTAAATAAGTCTATTTTTCCATTGCTTATTAGCAGAACAATTCCATATTTAAAGGTGAATAACAAGTACACCGTTTTTGTTCTACTAGCTTTCCGGCGTATAGGACCGTCTTCAGGAAACAACTGACCACCGTCTGGAAGGGACATTAGTTGTCAGGTAACCAAACATTATGAGCAAAGATACAATCCACTTGCATAGAGTGTTACACATCAAACGTAAATATGTGTTTATAGGTGCTCCCACGATTTATTCGCTATTTGAGTTTACTTTTCAGTTACTGTAAAATGTCTTCATACAAAGGAGTTCAAGTAAGAAACATTGCTGAATATTCGTCCATGAATGACTTTGAGCAGTGAAACAAAGATTTTTCGTATAAATGTTAAACCTAACTTTTACATTAACTGGCGTCGTCATTTAACAGTTTCTATTACCGAATTTACACTCATTAAACGAGCATCACTTACGTTGTAATTTTCACTCCCCTGCCTTTACCACTGTCCAGTGTCCAGTAACACATTGCGATCTAGCCTAGAGTTGGCGTTTTTGGGAGGCAACATGGAAATACGGGTGAATAATTAAATAACTCAACAGCAAGAAAAATATCAAGTTACACACTAAATGTTTAGTCTTTCTTTTAACCAGAAACATTACGTCTAGACGAGACGTCGTTCTTACCGTTCAATAAACTTACATAATTATGCTTACCATCTCATATTTAAATTGGACAGGAGTAACCAATGCTGATGATATATGAATCTGTCATCACCAGTTTTGAACTCTGGGAAACTTAACTGGTCGTAGTAAACCACTCGACCTTAAGGGTTAATTCCTGTTCAGACGCACGTGGACTAAGTTTGCCATCCCACCACTACGACAATCTGTAGCGGCAAGCCCATATTCCCTCGGTAGGAAAAGCCATTACATACCTTCCAGCCGGTTACCGTAGCCGACACAGTTAGACTGACGTATACACTACCACTGACGTGCTACGCTCTCTCCGGCCCCACCCCAGGTCGCGCCGCCTTCTCCTTTCCCTCACCTTGGCGTGGTGCGTTCCTAGCTGCCCTTGGTCCCTTCCAGGTGAAACTTTTCCCGTGGGTTGGCTGACTACCTCTCATTTCATGAGGCACTGCAACATTCGCACTTCATCCTCTCTTCACTCGCAGAGCAGCCCCTCCCCCTCCCCCAATGAACCATGGACCTTGCCGCTGGTGTGGCGGCCTGCGTGCTTCAGCGATACAGATAGCCGTACCGTAGGTGCAACCACAATGGAGGGGTATCTGTTGAGAGGCCAGACAAACGTGTGGTTCCTGAAGAGGGGCAGCAGCCTTCTCAGTAGTTTCGTTGCAACAGTGTGGATGATTGACTGATCTGGCCTTGTAACATCAACCAAAACGGCCTTGCTGTGCTTGTACTGCGAACGGCTGAAAGCAAGGGGAAACTACAGCCGCAATTTTTCCCGAAGGCATGCAGCTCTACTGTGTGCTTCGACGATGATGGCATCCTCTTATGTAAAACATTTCGGAAATAAAATAGCCCCCCAATTCGGATCTCCGGCCGGGGACCACTCAGGAGGATGTCGTCATCAGGAGAAACAAAACTGGCATTCTACGAATCGGAGTGTGGAATGTTAGATCTCTAGAACAGACGGTTAGGTTAGAAAATTTAAAAAGGGACGTGCGTAGGTTGAAGTTAGCTAAAGTGGGAAATACTGAAGTTCATGGGTGGAGGAACAGGACTTCTGGTCAGGTGAATACAGAGTTATAAATGCAAAGTCGAATATGGGTAACGCAGGAGTGGGTTTTATAATGAACAAGAAACTTCGGTAAGCTTCCATGAACAGAATATTGAACACATTGTCGTAGTCAAGATAGACACGAAGTCCATACCTACCACAGTAGTTCAATTTTAAATGCCAACTAGCTCCGCAGACAAAGAAGAGATTCAAGAAATATATGATGGGATAAAAGAGATTATTCAGTTATTTGAAAGGTACGAAAATTTAATTGTGATTGTGGACTGGAATAGGAAAACTAAAGGGGCCTTTGCGAAAAAGTTCTGAACTTAGAACTAATTAAACATAACCAACCTAAGGACATCACACACAGACATGCCCGAGGCAGGATTCGAACCTACGACAGTAGCTATAGAAGAGGAAGTAGACATAGATGAAGATGAGATGGGATACATGTACTGCGAGAAGTATTTGACAGAGCCCTGAAAGATCTAAGTCGAAACAAGACCCCGGAGGTAGATAATATTCCGTCAGGACTACTGACAGCCTTGGGAGAGCCACCCATTCTCCTATCTGGCGTGCAAGATGTGTGAGGCAGGCGAAATACCCTCAGCCTTAAAGAAGAATGTAGTAATTCCAATTTCAAAGAAAGCAGTTGCTGACAGGTGTGAAAATTATCGAACTATCAGTTTAATAAGTGATGGTTGCAAAATACTAACACGAATTCTTTACAGAAAAATGGAAAAACTGGTAGAAACCGACTAGGGGGAAGATCAGTTTGGATTCTGGAGAAATATAGGAGCACACGACACAATACTGAGCCTACGACTTATCTTAGAAAAAGGAAAGACTTACAAAAAGCTTTTGGCAATGTTGACTGGAATACTCGCTTTGAAATTATGAAGATAAAAGGGATAAAATACTGGTGGCGAAAGGCTATTTACAAATTGTACAGACACCAGTTATAAGAATCGAGGGGCATAAAAGGGAAGTAGTGGTTGAGAAGGGAGTGAGACAGTGTTGCAGTCCTTCCCCGATGTTATTCAATCTGTACACTATACAAGCAGTAATGGAAACTGTTCCGGCGTAACGAAAAGCAACGGAAAGCGCCGGCACGAAGATGAAGAACGAAAGAACAGGGAAGGCTGTGAGACGACATCAGCCAATATCACGCTGACTGGGACGTTACGACGACAGGAGCATCCTCTACAAGAAGAGAATATAAGCGCTGCTCCTGCCAGCCTCGGGGACAGTAGAAGACGGACACAAGTAAAAACCATGATGATGATGATGATGATGATGTTTGGTTTGTGGGCGTTCAACAGTGATGTTCTCAGCGCCCGTACAAATTTCCAATCTATTCTCACCCCAATCTCGCCACATTCATGAATTTTGTAGGGAGCACATTGTGCTCATGTGGGAGAGATCTAGATGCTTGTAAAATAATAAACTGGTAGCCAAGATTGCAGGAATTCTTTTTATTCCATGATTACCTGTTTCGGCGAAACTAAAGCCGCCATAATCGGATCTTAGGACACATACAGGTTACAACATCAAGGCAAACACTGGTGATATTAATAGTTGCCTATAACACGCAGGCCTTACAAAATTGTCATAAGTAGCACATAGGCGTCCAAGAAAGATGACATTATAAATGTTAAGTGTCTCCATCACAAACAAGCGCAAGCCTGTTTGCCTTGATGTTGCAACCTGTAACCAATGATGGCGGCTTTAGTTTCGCCGAAACTGGTGATCACGGAATAAAAAGAATTCCTGCGATCTTGGCTATCAGTTTATTGTTTTACTTTCATGAATGATGATGAAAATGATGAGGACAACACAAACACCCGGTCCCAGCGCGGAGAAAATCCCCAACCCGGCCTTAGAAGAGAACACTACGATAGCCGTTATTAGGGATCCACAAACTGTGTGACAAACTTGCATGAACATTGCTTATAGCAAAGGACACTGATAGTTTGCATCTCGCCCAGCGCTTGCGACACGCACTTGTTAAATCAATGATAAGTATTGTCAATCTGCTTTATGGTAATAAAAACTATTAATGTGATTTGCTTGAATTGTTGTATAGCTATCCGAGAAGGCAGCATCCTTTAGGCACCCTATAAGAGACCAGTGAGCAGGACCCCACAGAAACCAAAGAAAAATTTGGAGCAGGAGTTAAAGGTCAGGGAGACGGAATGAAAACTTTGGAAACTTAAAGGTTTGACGATGACATTGTATTTCTGTCAAATACAGCAACAGACTTGGAAGAGCTATTGAATGGAACGGACAATGTCTTGGAAGGAAGGATATAAAACGAACGTCAACAAAAGCAAAACGAGGATAATGGAATGCAACCACCGCATTAAATCAGGTGATTCTGAGGGAATTTAATTAGATTCTTCTGCGATTAATTGTCATAGAATGAGTCTGTGTTGCGTGTGCAGTGCAGAAGTGTTGATGTTATTCACCCACAGTTGAGCAATTATTTCACAGACAGAAATTGTGTCTGGGCTATAATCCAACATGTGGTAGCATGAAGTTAAGAATCAACAGCGTATGGACAACACAGGGGAGGTTCCTTTTACGAAATAAAATATGCATATGCTCTATTTTTTATCTGTTTGACTTTAATAATACACATGGTAAATATTATTGCGATTAAATTATAACAGATGCCTGCTCGATGCCAAACATGAGACATAAAAATCTGTACTAAGTATCGTAGGATTTTGGAACTTAATGTTTATTTGGTAAATAACATACTGATATACCTAAATCGTGTTTGTATACTGTTTAACACCTAAAAACATTATTCTTTAAATATTCTTTTCAAATTTTGCATTCTGCAGTCAGGATAAAGCAACGTAACAAAAATTGATTTTGTTCCTTCTCAGCAGTGATTAATCCATCAGCTTAACCCCTCTTTCAGCTGTATCATTCTCTTCCCTCTGCGTTGAAACCTTTCTGTCTTCTTGCAACGAAGCATTATTTTACCATATGATAGGACATTCATGGATAAAAACTGTAATCAATTTTAAGACAGTCGAACGATGACTTGCTTCTGACTTAAAGTCGTAATGTTTTTCTCTGCAATTAGAAAAAGAGAAACTGAGTTAACAAAATTGTGATATAGACAGAAAACTAAAGAAACAAGTTATATAACTTGAATTACCATACAATGGACCGCAAACTTCTTCCTTTCATGAGATGTAACGTTAACCGTGAGCTGATAAATTATTTTCCATTTAGTTTGTAACCGTTTTACTTTAGTTTCTACATCCACATCATTATCAAACAAATGCTGGCTTATCCTCTTTAGAGCTGCTTTTGAGATGTTTTCATCCATTTTTTCGTCGACTTCAGAAAGCACAAATCTTGGTAGGAAGCTTTAACTGGCAATTTACATTGGAGCCATGACATGACGTAGTACGTCTGAATGTACCGGCAAACGTCCAACAGCGCTGCCGCACCCTTGCTCGTAATTTTGGACTGGCCACAAAGTAGTGATATTTTAAGGAGTAATTAGCTCTCGCCATCGATCGAGCTCGAAAAAAACACAGAAAGCTCTTTCAACTCTCGACAGTCATCCCTATTTCTTTGGTCAGTTCATTTCGGTAAAACTCAAGCGGATTCTCAACTTCACAATGCGAGTTTTTCTTTATAGCACTGCATTTTATGTGGATTACACTTTTCCAGTTATCTCGAAACTTTTGAAGAATAGAACATCAGTATTTGTTGTCTCTTGACTGATTTATATTTCGAAATGATTTATATTTCAGCCAGCAGTCACGTTCAGAACAGCCTTCATCTCTTCACATCCTGAAAAGCTTTCCAGCCTCGGCACAGCAATAAGTTGTTCTTTATTTCAATACGATACAACTGTCAGAAGACATTCTACTTTTGATTTTCGATAATATAAAACAGGCGACAGTTTGGAATCCTAGTGAACAGTCACAACGGCTGGTACCTAGTTTTGAAAACTGGGTTTTACAGCTTCCACTTGCTCTTTCTGTTTCTCCATAGGAATTCTTTGAATCGAGGACTTACTTATAGGAAATTCATCAGTATTACATGCAAGGACCTCAATGGTAGCTTCAACAATAAATCTGAATCTCTCACACTTAACTGAGACCTATCTGGCGCTATTACTAATTTTTTTGGGTAATGAAATGATTCCGCATAGTTTTTGAGTAATGAAATTTTTCCACAAAGTTTTTGAGTACTGAAATTTTTCCACATAGTTGTTTTATTGGCCTCAGTTTGTATGTTCTCGGCCAATGTTGGGAAATCTTCTCGCAAATCCACATCATTTTCTTTATAATCAGAAGATGACTCGTTTTGTAACAGTTCTCATTCTGACGCTTTCCATCTACTATTTGGAATTCGTGAGCTTGGAACGTAACTGTGTGGTTCAACATGAGCAAAATTTTTTTAAATTGTGTACAAATGAGCTAAGAAGGAGAAATCGCATTGTTTTTGGAGTGCGGTGCTATAATGGAGAATTTTAGTGATGTGCTCGAGAAATACAGCATTATTGAATTGGTGGGACGTACTTTGCTAAGCACTGACGGTGATTGTATTCAGTGTTTTTTGTCTGGTGGGTTTGACTCTAATTGTTCTGTTGGTGAAACTGACAAATTTTTAATGAAGCGGCTGCTATGATCAGCTGTTATAATCAGAAGATGAATCGTTTTGTAACGGTTCTCGTTCGGACGCTTTCCATCCACTGTTTGAAAGTCGTGAGCTTGGAACGTAACGGTGTGTTTGAACATGAACAACAGTCTGTCTCATACATATGTTTCTGTAAGAGGTCCGCCTTTAGCAAAACACAATTTTCTTTTCATCCCAAACATGTTTCACTGCAGTTGCAGCATTATAAGTGGGCTTTTATTTTATGCCTCTTAAACATAAAGAATGTTATTTGCTGTTTGTATAGTGTAAATATTGGTTTTTAAATCGTAATTACAGGTTTCTGAAGAACACATAAAATTATGTATTCATACTTTTTTAACACATGGTGTCGTTTTCCTGCTGTATTATGTTTTTACATTGTCCGTTTTCTTTTACGGTTTGTCATCTGCAACCATTTACAACTTAATGTAGACAAAATATTTAAGCAAAAATTACGATTTCGAAACTATTATGGCTGTCCGAAATTAATTAATTTTATGTGGAAGGATGTGAGTGTATGTGTGTCTATTTACATTTTGTTTCACTTCCGTAAAACAGACAAACAAACAGTAAAGAACATTCTTTATGTTTAACAGTCATAAAATAAAAGCACATTGTTGATGCTGCAACTGCAGTGAGACATGTTTGGGATAAAAAACAAAATTGTGTTTTGCTAAACGCGAATCGCATCCAAATCATATGTATTGTCAAAGAAAAAACGGACAAAAGAGCTTCAATCTCAAGATGACCGTCTGTCTCATGTTCACTGACTGAATCGTACGACACGAGCTCCTGGCTGAGAACGAAAACAAACTCCTCGTTATTATTTTTCCTAAAGATACAGAATTTCCTGCTTTCTTTCCAAGTCACTGATCGCTGACCCCAATCTCTGCGTGAACATCCTTAAAGAGATATTGTCTGGCTCTTGCCATCAAGGCTAGTATAATTCCATAATGGGTAGGGTTCTGAACCATTTCTTGTAGGAGTAGATCTACTATATACTCGTAGCTTGCAAAGAGAGCATCATCTCTGCCAGAAGACGATGAGAATGACACTCATCGAAACGTCGCGGAGTTTGAACGCAGACAACCGCACGGAAGCAGCAGGAGATTTCAACAGCAGTATGCGCCGGTGAAGCCTGCATTCACATAATAGAGGGGTCCAGTTGCAAAATGGAAAGTGTTCATTACAAGATCGCTGCACGCAATAAACGAGGACGACACGGATCAAAGTATGGAGTATTGCGAGTTGTTTAAAGGCAAGCTTCCCGAGGATAAACAATTTGCAGGGATGGTTATGTGGTCTCAGTAGGCACAATTCAAGCTGAACGCCACTGAAAACCGCCACAACTGCGGGTACTGTTCATTTATGCACAGTTCCTCTGGCGACTCTCTTACTTGACAGGGCTGGAAACATTGGGTTCAATTAAAAACTGTCCCAACCTTCCGCTCCTGAAGAAGGTTATAGTTTAACGTCCCGTCGACATCGAGGTCGTTAGAGACAGCCCCGTTGCTGAGCACTTCACACATAATGCGGAATGATCGTGTGACATTACAAACTTTTATGGGTGAGAGAGAACGGTAAATATCTAAGAGATCCTGGTGTGGAAAAGACCGAGTCGAGAGTTTAATTAAAATGCGTTCTGATACCTCGAAAACTATATCTGTTCTACAGCAAGCTCTCTGCCTTCCATATTTTGAGACGATGTAGTCCAGATGAAAAAAAGGAAAAAATGTCCAGTTAACAAAGGCTCTAAAGTGCATAGCTTAAGAGCTAAGAGCAGACGATCAGTAGACGGAATGTGTTTCAGTTTAGCAAATATGTACAAGTGTTCAGTGTTCTTGAGGTCTTACTGGACTTCTCTTGCTTGTTTTGGACCACATTACCTCCTCAAGATATATGGAAAGCGGAAAACTTGCAGTAGAAGGGATCAATTGACGGAGGTATCAGAACTATTTTTCGCTTGTAGCTTTCGACTCGGTCGTTCGCAGACCGGAATCCCTCATCTCAAACTGATACATTTTCACTTCTCCGCCATCTCTGAAAGTTTGCAACATTGTCACGGAGTCACCCTGTGTAGTTCAGACGCTGGTGACACGTCGAACGAAAAGGAGCCTAACACACAAGTGCCCCGCTTATGTGCAACAGATAATTATTTAAGACTTCCTTTGTGGCCCTAAAATGTGCGTCTGACTCCACACTCGTGTTTCCTACCGCGATGAAGTTCAAAAGCCAAAGACTAAACAAGTCTGTCTCTGAATAATTATCACTACATATAACCAAGTATAACACATCTTTTGCTTTGAATGTGAAGTTAAATTAAAGTTACGTTAATCGCACAGATCTAATCATCCTTTCACATTTAAAGAAAACAGTGACATGCTGGATAATCAATCTGGACTATATTCTCAAAAACAAATATACGTTCCATGCGCCTTGTAATCCCTAAATGTTGTTTAAACAGTTCATTCAGAAACAAAAAGAAATTCGATCAATTCTCCTGGCGTGAAAGCAAAAGCATTATCTCGGTCTCAAGAGAAAGCAATTAAATGACTGGCGCATTACAATGTAAGTGATCCCTTCATTAATCACCAGTGACTTCCGGACGCTGTTTGCTGGTTCAACCATTGCCACGTTGGCGTCACCATTCATGCTGCTTACGCCCACGTAGCCAATTCCCTGGCAGGTCGAAATACTGCATATCGGCTGTAACGGTACCACCGACCACATGAAAACGGCAATCGCTGTTAAGGTTATACCTCTGCGAGGGATTTTTTGAGAAAATTGACCGTGAGATAACCTAATGGAAACAGAACAATCAGACTGGGATTCGTTTCCGAAGTACTCCAGCAGAGCATAAAGAATGGCAAACGATGGGGCAGGAACAAGCGTCCTCGCAGCACAAAAGCAAGCTGTAACATTACACACACTAAAACCGGCCGCCAGCCCAATTAGGCATTTTTGTGTCAAGCAAAATGATAAAGCAGAAGGCAGTGCTAAGGCCTTGACACACACGCTAAACTAGTTCCTTACATCTGTTCCTACTGCAACACAGTAACCTAACCTTGCAGATAAATGTGTTTAACAAACAAATGGCTAATAAGACAGTGAACAGTAACACATGCCTCTCAACAACACGCACCTTAAATTAACTATGTGTAACAGTTTATAAAACCAATTACCGACACATATAAAACTAGTAGCAATAGTGAGCAGGGAAAAGCTTGAAATTATTCTCAATTTAAATCAGGGGGTCTGCTAGCGATCATAGTCTATACTTTCATTGCTTAGTCCAGGGTATCTATCCCTGTGCATTAACCAACTTGCATTAGAATAGACACCACAATAAATAGTTCTTTCTTAAACTCGGTTTGCAGCAACTATACAGAATGCAAATCTACCTACACTGGCTCTGAAGCAGCCTTGGCATTGCTTCATTAACTAACTAGCCTAGTACATGAGGACACTTAAACTTTCGTGATTTGAAGAACCTGCCCATTAACAAAACTATACTAGTATGTATGAGAAATAGTAAGTATTCTTATCATTAATTATTAATCAAGTAAAGCACAACAAACTGTAACTCTTCAAATAACAAATGTGCTTTCACAATAAATTTTTTGACCTACTCAGAATTATAATTGGCTGTACAAATGACAACACAACATTAAATTCAAGTTCAACCATTTTCTCATGATAAATTAGGACTCTCGGAATTAAAATCACTAGGATACGATTCCTGTCCAGGTTTGTGACTTGGTATAAGTACGGTTGTAAGACAGAGTTTTTAGCAACACCACAATTATTATTATAAAATCAATCAAATTTCACAAATACCTGGTCCATTTACAGAGTGCCAAATGTAAACAGTGTAATGGAAGGTTGGCGGCACTGGTGGCGCAATTCGAAGTGGCTACCAACCTGGCGGCGATGCAGCCATAGCAGTACTGTTGGCCTCGCCCTCTTACATGTCTCCTTGGCGTCGAAATTATATTTTTATAGGGCCAAAAACCATGTCATCGTAATGGTATCACCGAATTCAGCATCCGAGGCCCATAAGTACTGCTCTTCTGGCCTCAAAACTCCAGGAACATGAGCCGCAATGATGCGCTGCTGCTGGCGAGGTGTGAACCACAGCACTGCTCAGCCCACACTCCTTACCCTTCACGTAGGACGAGGTGCCATTTGCGCGCCAACCACACCTATTGCACTCCGCCACGCTTCTTCTGTAGCTGCGGTGCTTCCCTACATCTTTTACCTTCAATCCTATGTCCCCTAACGACGGACCAAGTTATTTACAGTATATTATACAGTGCGTTACAAAAAGGTACGGCCAAACTTTCAGGAAACATTCCTCACACACAAATAAAGAAAATATGTTATGTGGACATGTGTCCGGCAACGCTTACTTTCCATGTTAGAGCTCATTTTATTACTTCTCTTCAAATCACATTAATCATGGAATGGAAACACACAGCAACAGAACGTACCAGCGTGACTTCAAACACTTTGTTACAGGAAATGTTCAAAATGTCCGCCGTTAGCGAGGATACATGCATCCACCCTCCGTCGCATGGAATCCCTGATGCGCTGATGCAGCCCTGGAGAATGGCGTATTGTATCACAGCCGTCCACAATACGAGCACGAAGAGTCTCTACATTTGGTACCGGGGTTGCGTAGACAAGAGCTTTCAAATGCCCCCATAAATGAAAGTCAAGAGGTTTGAGGTCAGGAGAGCGTCGAGGCCATGGAATTGGTCCGCCTCTACCAATCCATCGGTCACCGAATCTGTTGTTGAGAAGCGTACGAACACTTGGACTGAAATGTGCAGGAGCTCCATCGTGCACGAACCACATGTTGTGTCGTACTTGTAAAGGCACATGTTCTAGCAGCACAGGTAGAGTATCCCGTATGAAATCATGATAACGTGCTCCATTGAGCGTACGTGGGAGAACATGGGGCCCAATCAAGCCATCACCTACAATGCCTGCCCAAACGTTCACAGAAAATCTGTGTTGATGACGTGCTTGCACAATTGCATGCGGATTCTCGTCAGCCCACACATGTTGATTGTGAAAATTTACAATTTGATCACGTTGGAATGAAGCCTCATCCGTAAAGAGAAAATTTGCACTGAAATGGGGATTGACACATTGTTGGATGAACTATTCGCAGAAGTGTACCCGTGGAGGCCAATCAGCTGCTGATAGTGCCTGCACACGCTGTACATGATACGGAAACAACTGGTTCTCCCGTAGCACTCTCCATAGAGTGACGTGGTCAACGTTACCTTGTACAGCAGCAACTTCTCTGACGCTGGCATTAGGCTTATCGTCAACTGCACGAAGAATTGCCTCGTCCATTGCAGGTGTCCTCGTCGTTCTAGGTCTTCCGCAGTCGCGAGTCGTAGGCTGGAATGTTCCGTGCTCCCGAAGACGCCGATCAATTGCTTCGAACGTCTTCCTGTCGGGACACCTTCGTTCTGGAAATCTGTCTCGATACAAACGTACCGCGCCACGGCTATTGCCCCGCGCTAATCCATACATCAAATGGGCATCTGCCAACTCCGCATTTGTAAACATTGCACTGACTGCAAAACCACGTTCGTGATGAACACTAACCTGTTGATGCTACGTACTGATGTGCTTGCATGCTAGTACTGTAGAGCAATGAGTCGCATGTCAGCATTACTTCCTTCAATTGGGCCAACTGGCGGTGAATCGAGGAAGTACAGTACATACTGACGAAACTAAAATGAGCTTTAACATGGAAATTAAGCGTTTCCGGACACAAGTCCACATAACATCTTTTCTTTATTTGTGTGTGAGGAATGTTCCCTGGAAGTTTGGCCATACCTTTTTGTAACACCCTGTATAACAATTATTCCAGTAGTTATTTAAATTCACAAGCACAGTTTAAACAACATCGTTCAACAGTTCACGTAACTGAAATGTGTATACATAGTCAAAGAATTTGCGTGTAGGACACAACATTATATATAAGGAACGCTACAAATTGACACAGAATTATGGATACAGATACAAAGTAGGTCGAAAATAGGTGTTCCACGGCCCACAACGAAATTGAAACAATTTTACAGACGTATTAATACTTCGTAGCTTTAATCCCATCGCTCAGCAAATAAAATTCCAACATCCCCCTGGCCTTATCACACGGCAGGAGGAAATAAGAGGCCTAGAGGTTCTAGGCGCTCCAGGCCGGAAGCGAGCGACTGCTACGGTCGCAGGTTCGAATCCTGTCTCGGGCATGGATGTGTGTGATGTCCTTACGTTAGTTCTAATTTGTTGGGGACTGATGATCTCAGATGTTAAGTCCCATAATGCTTAGAGCCATTTCAACCATTTGATTTGAGGAAATAAGACATGCCCATGCTCGGGAGTTATACGTAGTTGGACCTTCACAGTCTGTGAGCACGCCCTACCGACACACACACACACACACACACACACACACACACAGACCAGTCACAGGTGCTAAGCGCTGCAACCATGCCACAGTAAATACGAGCCTTTTCATTTCAGTATAATCGAAAAGCATTCAGAATTAGGCTGTGAATGTAGATAGATGTCGCCCGCAGCAAAATTAAAAAGAACTTTGAAGTAAATCGAAGCAGCCACATGAATATCAACATTTCACATGGAAATTCAGTACTAAGCAGAGAAGGGAAATGTGAAAGATGTACAGAAGGGCTACACAAGGAAATGTTATTGGAGACAACGCTACAGAAAGCGACGAGGAAGTAAATGGAGACAGCAGATACGATACTGCTAGTATAATTTAACGGAGCCCAGAGAGACCTAAACTGAAACAAGGCCCAGCAGTGGGCGACATTCCTTCAGATTTACTGAGATCTTTGCGGTATCCAGCTGTTGTGTCTAGACAAGACAGCCTAGACACAATGAGAGGAAGCCGAAAGGCACGCGCTTAAACTCACGCAGGCTGGCGTGAGGTCTGAAACAGGATACGTAATGAATGCTATAAAGAAAAGTACGTAGCTTCTGGAATACTTAACTTTAATCCATATTTGTAGAACATCGCTCTTGATGATATATTAATAGAATCTCAATATCAATTGAATACGGCGCCTTGCTAGGTCGTAGCAAATGTAGCTGAAGGCTATGCTAATTATCGTCTCGGCAAATGAGAGCGTATTTGTAAGTGAACCATTGCTATGAACGTCGGCTGTACAACTGGGGCGAGTGCCAGTACGTCTCTCTAGACCTGCCGTGTGGTGGCGCTCGGTCTGCAATTACTGACAGTGGCGACACGCGGGTCCGACGTATACTAACGGACCGCGGCCGATTTAAAGGCTACCACCTAGCAAGTGTGGTGTCTGGCGGTGACACCACATTCCTCCCCCGCAAAACGGCGTACGGTTGTGTCATAAGGCTTCCGCCCTCCGTGGGGAGGACCCCATGTTGACGTATGCGACGAGGTGGGGAGCGTAACAACAGGCGAGGCTGTGCCACCCGCACCCGGCCATTCGGTCCGAGGGGAGCTAGGAAAAGCCGGAAAACCTAGTCCAGGGTGCACGTCAACATGCGGTGTATGCGCCCGTAGAGAGACAGGAGGGGCCGAAGGATCGACCTCCATCGCGTCGGGGTACCCGACGGGCGAAGACGACATTTGGTCTGGAGTGGGCAAGTTCCATGTCGGAGGACAGCTGCTCACGGGAAGCAATCGGCGGCGCGTGACCCAGGGAGGCGCCCGGCGGCTGCAGCGAAGCGTCCACTGCGGGCGGCGCCGGCGGGAGGACCGGCGGCGGCGGCGGCGGCGGTGGCGGCGGCGCGTCGCCATGTGGCAAAATGGAAGGCATCGTCGGTAACACCTGGGGATGAGGCGAGCCAGTAGATGGGTCCCCAGGGCGCTGACCGGACGGCACCGTCGCTGAAAGCAGACGGGGAGCGGCAGAACCCGTGCGACGACAGAGGCGCAGCTGATTGAGATGCCGACGCACCTCACCAGAGGCTCCCAAAACCATATACATAGCGCTGCCGAGGCAGCGAAGAATGCGCCCTGCGAGCCAATGCCGTGAACCTCGATAGTTGCGATAGTATACAACGTCGCCTGGAGCAAAAGCAGGTGGCTGCCGCTGCACAGGAACCTGATGCGGCGGATGCAGCAAAGACATCAAGGTTCGATGAGGACGACCGTGGAGCAACGCAGCCGGCGAGCTACCATCTCGGGGCTGAGAGCGATACGAAGACAAAAAGAGCAATAACGCGTCCTCCCGAGAACGCGACTCTTTCAACTTCAACATCTGTGACTTGAAAGTCCGGACCAATCATTCAGCGGTACCGTTTGACTGAGGCGAAAACGGCGCGGATGTCAGATGTTGAATTCCATTGGCCTTGCAGAATGACTGAAATTCTGCGGACATGAATTGTGGGCCATTGTCGGAAACAATAGTCTGCGGAAGACCTTCAATGCAAAAGATAGCGGATAACGCTTGGATGGTGGCAGACGACGTCGTGGAAGACATCCGTACAACAAAAGGAAAATTACTGAAGGAATCTACCACAACCAACCATCGAGCATTCCAGAATGGACCAGCAAAATCTATGTGTAAGTGTGGCCAATGGGAAGTGGCTTTCGGCCATGCAAAGAATTTCCGCGATGGTGCGGATTGTTGTTCGGCACACGACATGCAAGAAGAGCACATATTCGTAATCGCAGCATCGAGTCCGAACCAAGTACAGTGCTGACGAGCAAGTTGTTTCGTTCGCACTATACCCCAATGTCCTTGGTGGAGAAGCCGTAAGACAGAGGACTGTAACGAACGTGGGACCACGACTCTGGACTGATCATTATCAGAACGCAACAGCAAAACACCACGTCGAACAAAAAGTCTCTCCTTGTGAGCAAAAAATCGGCGAACCAACAGATCCTCGATCCGCGACTTTGACAAGGGCCATTGAGTAACAAAAAAACGCAAAACGGTAGCAAGGACAGGGTCTGCAGCTGTGGCTGTAGCTACACGACGAAAATCAATCGGAAACGATTCGACCACTTCATCGGTTTCCGAATCAATGAACATGCAAGCAAGTTCGGAAGAATCGAATGCTCTATCCTCAGCAACAGGCAAACGGGACAACGCATCGGCGTTTCCGTGCTTAGCAGTGTACTGATACAAGATATCGTAGCGGTACTGCGAGAGGAAAATAGACCAGCGAATGAATTTCTGCGCTGTACGTGGAGGTACAGGCTTGTTTGGATGAAAAAGCGACGTCAAGGGTTTGTGGTCTGTGATGATGGTAAAGTGACGACCATACAAGAAATCATGAAACTTAGTAACACCAAATACGAGAGCCAAAGCTTCTTTCTCTATCTGTGAATAATTTCTTTGCGCAGACGAGAGCAATTTGGACGCAAAGGCAATAGGGCGATCATGCGATCCATCTTTGTGCGCAAGCACAGCACCGATCCCGAAATCCGATGCATCTACCATCAACAAAAGGGGTTTCTGGGGATCAAATGGCGTAAGGCAAGTATTGGAAAGCAACGCCGATTTCAACTGGCGAAAGGCGCGTTCGCATTCCGTCGTCCAGACGAACGGAACACCTTTACGGCGTAAGCGATGAAGCGGAGCTGAAATGGAAGAGGCATGGGGAACATAGCGATGATAATAGTTAATTTTACCCAAAACACTCTGTAGCTGCTTCAAATTCTGCGGCGAAGGCAAGTCCTGTATGGCACGGAGGTGCTCTGGACTTGGATGGATGCCTTGTGCATTGATTACATGTCCCAAATATGGTAAGTCACGAGCAAAAAACACACATTTGTCCTTCCGCAAGCGAAGACCATTTTGTCGCAAGACCTGAAATAATGTTCTGAGATTAGCTAAATGTTCTTCTTCCGTCTTTCCGGAGATCACTATATCGTTCAGATAGTTTGCTGCAGTAGGGACCGACGCACAAACAGTTTGCAGATATTGCTGGAACAATGCAGGGGCGGAGGCACACCCGAATGGCAGTCTTTTGAACCGATACAAACCAAGATGCGTGTTAACCACCAAGACGCGCTGGGATTCGTCGTCCACTGGTATTTGCAAGTACGCATCTGCTACGTCCAACTTCGAAAAATATTTACCCGGGCACAGTTTGTCAAAAAGATCTTCCGGGCGGGGTAAAGAAAAAGTTGCAATCACTAGTTGTGGATTCACTGTTGCCTTGAAGTCCACACAAAGTCTCAATTTACCGGAAGGTTTTGGTAAAATTACTAAGGGTGATGCCCAGAGAGAAGCTTGCACACGTTCAATCATACCTTGTGATTCCAAATCGTGTAATGTTCTTGCGACCTCATCACGCAATGCGTGGGGAACATTGCGCGCTCTGAAAAATTTCGGTTGCGCGTTTACTTTCAGTTCCAAATGTGCTTTATAGTCCGTAGCGCAACCAAGGCCCGGTGCAAAAATGTCTGCAAATGCTTCACATAGACTAGAAACACTGGCTGAAGGCACAGTCTGGTTTACTGATAGGACCTGATTGACTATAGACAAGTTAAACAACTGAAATAAATCTAAACCAAACAAGTTCACTGCAAAAGAAGAACAAAGAACGTAAAATGACACAAGTTTTGTTTGTCCCTTTGTACATTGCAAAAAGGCTGCACTGTCCTAACACAGGGATATTCTGACCGGAATAACTATTTAATGTAACATTTGCGGCACGCAACGGAGGTGTGCCCAGTTGTTTGTACGTGTCTTTATTGATCAATGAAACTGCAGCTCCGGTATCGAGCTGGAATGGGATCACGTTGCCATGAATGTCCAAGTCTACAAAAAGTTTATTGTCCTGCTGACGACAAGAGCGACTGTCTCGTGCAATTTGAACAGACACTGGTACAGAATCACTTGCTAATTGACGTGATTTCCGGCGACGTCGATGCACACTTTTTGTGGGACGCACACAGTCACTTTTAGAGAGAGTGGCACTGGGCGGAGTGGAATTAACTACATGAATGTCCATGGGCGAAGGTTCACGAGCCTGGGTACTCTTGGTTCGATTCCGGCGCGAAGCAAAGGGCCTGGAATGGTTTTTAGTGTCCGATCTAAGCTTTTTCTGGCAAACACTCTGAACATGTCCTTTTTTATCACAGAAAAAGCAAATAGCTTGGCGTGACGGGCAATTCTCACGTGAATGTCTGGTTGCACACCGCGGGCATGATTTTAGCACTGCATTTGCTTGCTGCCGCGGGACACGTGGTTGAGAGCTTGGCGGCAGCCGCGCGGACGAGCGCGAGGGCTGTTTACTGTCCCGTGCAGCTCGCCCGGCGGGCCGGTTAATGTGACAGACGGCTGGCGAAGTTGCAAATGATTCCTTAGCAAAGTCAAGTGTGTCCTGCCTATCCAATATGTCCAGCACTTGTTGAAGGGAGGGATTGACTAGTTTCAAAATCTGGTCCCTTATACGAACATCAGAAACGTTCTGTGCAATAGCATCACGCACCATAGTATCTGAATAAGGGAGTCCACATTCACACTCAAAAGCACAATCCCTAGTAAGGTCTTGCAAAGTTGCAACCCACTCTCGATTAGTCTGACTTGCCATATGTTTTGTACGAAAGAAGGTATACCGTTTCGCAACTACATTGACTGATTCTTTGAAATATGCATCTAATGCAGACAAAATTTCTTCGTAGGACAGAGTTGCTATGTCGCGTCAGGGAAATAATTTGACTATCACACGGTACGTGTTCACCCCGACTGATGACCACAAAAAAGGCTGCCGTTCGTTACCTTGAATTCTGTAGGCGGCGAGATAGAATCCAAATTGGCGTGACCACTCCGTCCAACTTTCCAGTGCAGCATCAAAAGGTCGAAAAGTTGGTGCAACAGCGTGTTGTGGCTGCGTTAGCGGTGGAGCGGCGGCTGCCGCATCGTTTTGCATTGCACATTGACCCTGGACAAGCTGTCCAAGGGCATCCAGTAATGCCTGCGTCTGCTGATTCTGTAAGCGATAAAATTCGGACAGTACATCTGGAGATTCTGGTGAAGCCATGACACATGTAAATTAGAGCAATACGACCGTTAAATCTTCGTCGCCATATGAAGTGTTGGCAGAAGAGCCAACATCGTGTTCCTTGAGGAGGCCGAAATGCACGCGTTTAATTACACGCAGACTGGCGTGAGGTCTGGAACAGGACAATGTCTTGAGAATTGCAAATAAAGTACGTAGATGATGTAATACTTAACTTTAATCCATAACTGTAGAACATCGATGATACATGCTTCACAATAATAAATATCAGTTGAATATGGCACCTTGCTAGGTCGTAGCAAATGACGTGGCTGAAGGCTATGCTAACTATCGTCTCGGCAAATGGGAGCGTAATTTGTCAGTGAACCATTCCTATGAACGTCGGCTGTACAACTGGGGCGAGTGCTAGTAAGTCTCTCTAGACCTGCCGTGTGGCGGCGCTCGGTCTGCGATCACTGACTGTGGCGACACGCGGGTCCGACGTATACTAATGGACCGCGGCCGATTTAAAGGCTACCACCTAGCAAGTGTGGTGTCTGGCGGTGACACCACACCAGCCATGACAAAACTGTTCCACCTTGCATTCAAGATATATGAGGCAGGCGAAATACCTTCATTCATCAAGGGGAATGTAATAATTGCTGTTCTACAGAACGAAGGTGCTGACAGGTGTGAATTTTACGGAACCAAAATACTCACACGAGTTATTCACAGAAGAATGGTAAAACTAGTATATGCTGACCTCGGGAAACATCAATTTATATTCCAGAGAGATATAGGAACACCGGAGGCAGTACTGATCATACGACTTGTCTGAAGAGATAGACTAAAGAAAGGCAAACCCACGTATATAGGATTTGTAGATGTAAATAAATCTTTCAGGAACGTTCACTGTAATACACTATCTGAAATTCGAAAGGTAGCACGCATAAAAATACTAGGAGGCGAAGGTTAGCTATGACACGTACAGAAAAGAGACTACAGTTATGATTCGAAGGTCACGAAAGGGAATCAGTAGTTGATAGGGGAAGAAGACAGAAATGTAGCCAGTCCTCGATGTTATTCAATTTGTACATGGGAAAATAGTAAAGAAAAGCAATTTTGAAAATTCCGGAAAGGAACTCAAAAGAAACTGAAATTTGCCGATGGTGTAATTCTGTCAGAGGCGGAAAAGTCTTAGAAGAGCAGTCGATTGGAAGTTATAAACTAAAAATTAACAAAAGTAAAACAGGGTAAGGAAAGGTTGAGTTAAATAAGGCTATACTGAATGAATTAGATTTGGACACCCGAAATATTCAAAGCAGTAGATAAGTTATGCTATTTGGGATCAAAATAACTGATGGTGGCCGAAATAGAGGAGTTGAGACTAGTAACAGAAACCATTTCAGAACACTGAACATAGATTTCTGTGTTAGGATACCTTTTCTGAAGGTATTTGTCTGGAGTGTAGCAGTATGCGAAAGTCAAATTGGAAAATAAAAGGTTCAGACAAAAAAGAGAATAGAAGCTTTCGAAATGTAATGCTACAGGAAAATGCCGTACGTTAAATGAGTAGGTTAAATAAGTAATTGGGAGGTACTGCACTGAACTCGGGAGAAAAACAATGTATTGTACACCTAACTAAAAGAAGAGTTCAAACAATGGAAATTCCAGGACGGAATAACGACAATACTATGAAAAGGATAGAGTGCTACTCATCATACAGTGGAGACTCGGCCGCCAGAGACAGTGGCCATGTGTGTGTGAGTTGTGTTTACGCGAATGTAGGTGTGTGCCATCTCCTTTGGAGAAAGGCCTTTCGGACGGAAGCTTTCATGTTTAGCTGTCCTTTAGTTGTGTCTGCCTACGACTCAACATCTCCACTATATAGTGGGTACCAGTCTATCATTTCGTAATATAGTCATAAAAAAAAAGGGATCGGTTGATACGGCAGATTCTGAGGTGTCAAGAAATCGTCAGTTTGCTAATTGTGCGAAGTGTGTGTATGGAGAGGGGGCGGCGAATAGTGGGGGAGGGAGAGGGGAAGGCTTAAAAATTGTAGAGGGTAACCAAACGTCGAAAATGGAAAGTAGGTTCGAATGGGTGCATAACACAATTACAGGAGCACTTTTTTGAGACTTGTTAATTGTCTCGCATTGCGATACAGAAGTTTGAAATTTGGCTGAAAGGTCCGTACAACCTCTGTAAAAGCGTGTCGGCGTGCGACATCACCCTCAGGCTTGGCTACGCTTCAAACAGCAACGTGTCGACACGTGAAGAAAGGACCAGACCCGAGAAGTTCAGTGAGGTGTAAGGTGTGTTAGCGATCTCAACACTGGCTCCAAATTTCACCACAGTTCTGCCCAACGCCACGGTGGCACGATGGAAAGATCGTCACACTCCCTCTTATTCACATTTCACCCCTCCTTTCACGCCTGTGTGATGGAGATCAGATGGAGATCAGCACGCATTTTCTCATGGATGACCGAGGACAACATTTCAGAGACACTGCCGTTCAGAATCAACACGGAGGCCTTAGGGGGTGGCATAGAAGACGCAATGAAACCACATTTTCTTCCTGGGGCCTTGATTCCCATACGTTTCGCAGTCGAAAACGACAGTTCGCAGTGCGCTGAGCAACAGGAAGAAGTTCTCACCTGTTAAGTGGTAAATTAGAGGGCGAATTTCTCCGAAGGGTGGAGGAATGTTGAGTGGTACTTAAGTAAATAAATTAGTGAAATCAAAGTGAAGTAGAAATTAGAATATAAATGAAAAACTTGGTTTAGTTTAGAGAGTTAAATACTGGCAAACAGCGGGAAGAACAGCAGAACAGAAGAAACAATGATCGTGAAGTCAGCAAGTTCCACATAAGCGGGCGCTGTCGATTCAGCCGTCAGGGCATCGCCCGACCGGCTCACGTGTTTCTGAGTTGTCGCATGTGAGCAAAGGCCCTCGCCTACATTCCAAGGGCCAATGACCGACTTTAAGAAGATTCTTCGAGAAGCTTTTCAACGTGACAGAAGAGGCAATGACCGTGAAGTCGTTCACCTCCAGTAAACTGAAGTGAATAAATACGCGAGACGCAGTGGGAAGACGGAGACAAAGACGGAGACGAGAGACGAAGAAGACGAAGAAGTGAAGAAGCGTAGCAGTAGCTTTCAGTCAGTTTTGGTGCTGAATACCGTCATGTAAGAAGAGACTGCATCATGCACAGACGCACCAAGTCCGCCGCTGTAATGAAATAGCAAGCAGCAGCCTCGGCGCCAGAAGACAGAAGTTAAAAGGTATTTGAAGTCTGATTTTTACATACCCGGGCGAATCGTGAGGACGGGAAGGAGACGGCCTCACATCAGCAGCCCTGACAGCCGAAGACTGGAAAGCGGGAGTCCGTTGCTCGAGTCCGGGACATTGGCCTTCCCCCGCCGCGCCGCTTCGCTGGCCAACGCACAACACTGACACACGCGGCCGCTTAGAGAAGAGAAACACTGGGACGCCACATCCAAGGTATCACCATCCGATGCACGACTTCGCTCGCAATAATTAAACGGGCCACCTGGCGCTGCGCGTCTCCAGTCAGCTGGGCGAGACGGCGACACGAGATACACACTGCCACGCGTAATCAGACGCCGCCGCCGCCGCCGCCGCCGCCGCCGCCGCCGCTGCCGCAGCAGAAGACTTCGCAAACGACACAGCTGCCGCTCTCCGAGCCAGAACATCGAGTAAGAAACAGTTGTACAAATCTTCAATAAAAGTTATCTTACGTAAAAATGATGTTTCAGTCGACCTCATACCCGAGCCAAGGAAGAACCCACCCTGCCCACAAGTTGTTAAGAGAGAAAAATTAATTAATTTAGTATTTTCACCCTGACATAATGCTTTAGAATGCTCATCCTGACAACTGACTAGCATCAACCCAGTTACATTTAGTATCAGAAGTGTTACACACCAATCACGGATACAGACGACGCCTCGCAGACACTTCAACCCTTCTCTAAGGACATCGTAGGCCAGAAACCCCACTGCACGTGATCGCGGTCCTTGGGCGAGCAGTGCGGCCGCAATTTTTGCTCTGGTGTACAGGGAGTGTTTAAAACCATTCGACGAAATTTGAATGTGATCTGAAGTGGGAAAGGGTTTTTATGCTTTTTCAGCCTTCCTGTTTTTGCGTCCTTCTGTGGCGAGATCACAAAGTGGTGCAACATTGACACATGTGTGAATGAAACGGCAAAGGGTTTTTCTAAGGCCCTACTTGCGCAAAACCCTCGATATCAGCCGCTCACCTTTGCTGAGCACTTTAAAAATGTACCTGAACAGAGACAACCAAGTCGCAAACGGTTGCAGACAGGGAACTCCTTCTACACCCCTCTGATTCTGTTTGTTGCCTGGCACTGTCGTCACGGTTTTTGTCTGTCCGGTATATTTTTAAGGTTCTCAACAAGGGAAGGTGAGTGTCACCGGGGTTGCTGCCGAAAGGAGGGGAGCGGGGGCGAGGGTGGTTTCAGAGGATCTCTTTGCCGCTTTACTCACCCATTTATCAATGACGCATCCGTTTTCTACCACGACAAAGGAGAGTAGAATAAGCATTAGCACTCTTTGATGCATCGGATCGTGTTCAGATTTCGTTCAGTAGCCTCGAACAGTCCCTAACGATTTCATCTTGTACACCAGACCAAAAATTACGTTCCCTCTGTACTCCAAAGGGGTTCGATAACATTGAGAGGAGTTGGTGGCCCACGATTTCCTTAGAGAAGAGCTGCAGCGCCTGCGATGTGCTATCAATTTCAAAGGCTGTCAAGAACGTCATCCTGTTGCTCATAACACGGCGAACTATCGACTGCGAAGGAATCAGCGCCCCGAGGGGAGGGGTGGTTCCCGGGTAGGCTAGAGGAGAGCGCTGCAACAACCAGTATTCAGAGTGAAGACCGTAACAACAACATGAGCAACTCAGGATAATAGGAGCATTAAATGCTTAAATTAGTAGGTGATTAGGAGCTACACAAGGCGTGTTATTTAGTACACAGATTACCACCTCTGAAAGCAACAGTGGCTGTAAACCAGCTGGACAAGGAACCTAACTGAGCCCGAAGAACTGGCTGGTGAGGGATGGCGGGCCAAGTCCCTGGGTAACCTGTGAGCAGATGTTTCTTATAGGCTGTCAGACTGGAGACTGTGGTGCACAGAAGAAATAGAGGAACACCCCCTATACCGTGGTAGATATAAACAGCACTGCCCATATACGGTCTCTTGTTAGTGTAGGAAAGAATATGATACAGAGACCTCGAAGGCAGGGCACAGCCACCAGTGTCGATACATCAGAAATGTAATGGCTGTTGTGCACATCACCATTTATGCGAACCTGAGGTGATCGTCTCGTGTACCCAACGGCATCATACATCATCACGCTGGACGTTCCACTGGTATGACGATGAATCTGGCAAAGTTCGTTCTCTTCGGCGCCTTCGCACGTGGACATGCCCATCTTAATGCTGTAGACAGAACACCTCTCTGCTCCGTGTCGTCGCTGTGCAGCCGCCTCAAGGGAAGAAGCAGGGCCGCCCGTCTCGTCGACAGGCCCTGGTGCTCCAGACGTAGTCCTCGTGGACGCTGTTGTGGCTGCAGACCAGTCACTTTCTGGCTCACGGTGTGCGACAAGGCTGTACGATTCTGCACGGTCGAGTGGACAGTAAGTATATCCTCTCGAGCGCTAGTCGCGTGGTGCGCCGTTCAACTCCTGCACGGCCCTCCTTGCCGCATCGATTCCACATTCGCGCGACAGTCTTAGGACGCCGACCGACGCGTGTGGCAGTGTGGCAGGACGGTGAGCCACGGTATCGACACGCCGCCCCCTGCCGCATTAAAATTCCGACACTAGCTGTCTCGCATTTCTCCTCCCTACGCGAGTCACGATGACATTTCCACAGAAACAGCTGACATTGAAATGTGATTTGTGAATGCACAACCCGCTGCATGCTCTTTCCTAATACACAGAATGTAGACGGCACTACTCGTGTGCAACTGATGGAGTAGCGCTCGCAACTAACTGTCTGCATGTCCAGCCACGTTGCACGATTCACTCCACTCTGACGTTTGTTACATGCCGCCTCAATTGTTTTGCGATTTTAATAATCAATAACGTATTAATGTTGTTGTGCTTCTCCCATGGAGAGCAATTACAGCAAGATTTTTTTAATCTATCGGTACAAATAAATATTTTTACGTACTGAAACATTGAAATATGTTTCGCAAATACAGGGTGTTACAAAAAGGTACGGCCAAACTTTCAGAAAACATTCCTCACACACAAATAAAGAAAATATGTTATGTGGACATGTGTCCGGCAACGCTTACTTTCCATGTTAGAGCTCATTTTATTACTTCTCTTCAAATCACATTAATCATGGAATGGAAACACACAGCAACAGAACGTACCAGCGTGACTTCAAACACTTTGTTACAGGAAATGTTCAAAATGTCCTCCGTTAGCGAGGATACATGCATCCACCCTCCGTCGCATGGAATCCCTGATGCGCTGATGCAGCCCTGGAGAATGGCGTATTGTATCACAGCCGTCCACAATACGAGCACGAAGAGTCTCTACATTTGGTACCGGGGTTGCGTCGACAAGAGCTTTCAAATGCCCCCATAAATGAAAGTCAAGAGGGTTGAGGTCAGGAGAGCGTCGAGGCCATGGAATTGGTCCGCCTCTACCAATCCATCGGTCACCGAATCTGTTGTTGAGAAGCGTACGAACACTTGGACTGAAATGTGCAGGAGCTCCATCGTGCACGAACCACATGTTGTGTCGTACTTGTAAAGGCACATGTTCTAGCAGCACAGGTAGAGTATCCCGTACGACATCATGGCGGTGAATCGAGGAAGTACAGTACATACTGACGAAACTAAAATGAGCTCTAACATGGAAATTAAGCGTTTCCGGACACATATCCACATAACATCTTTTCTTTATTTGTGTGTGAGGAATGTTTCCTGAAAGTTTGGCCGTACCTTTTTGTAACACCCTGTATATGATCTGTCGGCAGATGTTACCAGTTATGTCGCTTCAACAGTGCGCTGGAACATATGTTTCAGTCTATCCACGGTGGAGCAATTTCTTCTGAAATATACTACACGTATCCACACGTTTCTTATTCCCAGTCCTCGTTGTCTTGAACTGGGAGCAGATTCTGGCTTGTAACCTGGAGTCGAGTGGAGTCACAGGGCGTATAAACTGATTTGGAATAGCAGTTTCGGAGCTGCTGCCGGCCGGTGTGGCCGAGCGGTTCTAGACGCTTCTGTCTGTAACCGCGCGGCCGCTACGATCGCAGGTTCGAATCCTGCCTCGGGCATGGATGTGTGTGATGTCCTTAGATTAGTTAGGTTTAAGTAGTTCTAAGTTCTAGGGGACTTATGACCTCAGATGCTAAGTCCCATAGTGCTCAGAGCCATTTGAACCATTTTTCGGAGCTGCTAGTCTACTGGAAAAACGTGTATCCGGAAAGCGAAAGGTCAGTGGATCGACTCCTGGTCGGACTACAGAAGTTTCCGTCAGCATTCACCTTCAATGAAGCGAAGATCTGCTATGAATAACACTTGGATCGGATCAGCGATAAACTTCGGATCCCCAGAATTGCCGGAGTATGTCAGGGACATGGGAGCCGCTATGAGGCGTCTAATTAACAGACCTGACCAAGCCATTCAGCCACACTATATTATTATTAGTATAGAACAGTGATGGCTCGCACAGAAGTTTGTAAGCTACCATTGTTCACTAGCTCCATCCATAATCCGGGCGGAAAGAAACCTCAGTATACGAGTCTCATACTAAAAACACCCCGTCACTAACTCTATGCTGTTTGAGTTTGCAGCGCATGCTGGACGGAGCTTATCAACGTTAACACACACATTATCCAATACTTACGCAAAGTGTACTTCAGAGGCAGGAAAACTGAAGAACAATCTACTACTTGAAACATTTTCATGTCGGAGCACAAAAAAGGCGAAGACTCTTCTCATTAAAAGACTCTGTCCGCAGCTCGAGGTTTAGAGGCTAGCCTTGCTACCTCTGGATTACAGGGTCCTCGGTTCAATTCCCGGCCAGTCGGGGATTTTCTCCTCACGGGGAATGGGTGTTTCTGTTGTCCCCATTATCTCATCATCTACATCTACATCTACATGGATACTCCGCAAATCACATTTAAGTTTCTGGCAGAGAGTTCATCGAACCATCTTCACAATTCTCTATTATTACAATCTCGTATAGCGCGCGGAAAGAATGAACACCTATATCTTTCCGTACGAGCTCTAATTTTCCTTATTTTATCGTGGTGATCATTCCTCCCTATGTAGGTCGGTGTCAACAAAATATTTTCTCATTCGGAGGAGAAATTTGGTGATTGGAATTTCGTGAGAAGATTCCGTCGCAGCGAAAAACGCCTTTCTTTTAATTATTTCCAGCCCAAATCCTGTATCATTTCTGTGACACTCTCTCCCATATTTCACGATAATACAAAATGTTCTGCCCTTCTTTGAACTTTTTCGATGTACTCCGTCAGTCCTACCTGGTAAGGATCCCACACCGCGCGGCAGTATTCTAAAACAGGACGGACAAGCGTCGTGTAGGCAATCTCCTTAGTAGACCTGTTACATTTTCTAAGTGTCCTGCCAATAAAACGCAGTCTTTGGTTAGCCTTCCCCGCAACATCTTCTATGTGTTCCCTACAATTCAAGTTGTTCGTAATTGTAATACGACTGATTTATCGTGTAACCGAAGTTTAACGAGTTCTTTTTAGCACTCATGTGTATGACGTCACACTTTTCGTTATTTAGGGTCAACTGCCAATTTATCACCATTCAGATATCTTTTCTAAATCGCTTTGCAGTTTGTTTTGATCTTCTGATGACTTTATTAGTCGATAAACGACAGCGTCATCTGCAAACAACCGAAGACGGATGCTCAGATTGTCTCCCAAATCGTTTATATAGAACAGCAAAGGGCCTAAAACACTACCTTGGAGAACGCCGGAAATCACTTCTGTTTCACTCGATGACTTTCCGTCAATTACTACGAACGTCTCTGACAGGAAATCACGAATCCAGTCACATAACTGAGACGATATTCCGTAAGCAAGCAATTTCACTACGAGCCGCTTGTGTCGTGCAGTGTCAAAAGCCTTCCGGAAATCCAGAAATACGCAATCGATCTGAAATTCCTTGTCAAAGCAGAACACTTCACGTGAATAAAGAGCTAGTTGTGTTTCACAGGAACGATGTTTTCTAAACCCATGTTGATTGTGTGTCAATAGACCGTTTTCTTCGAGGTAATTCATAATGTTCGAACACAATAAATGTTCTAAGATCCTGGTGCATATCGACGTTAACGATATGGGCCCTGTAATTTAGTGAATTACTCCTACTACCTTTCTTGAATATTGGTGTGACCTGTGCAACTTTCCAGTCTTTGGGTACGGATCTTTCTTCGAGCGAACGGTTGTATGTGATTGTTGAGCATGGAGCTAATGCATAAACATACTCCGAAAGGAACCTAATTGGTATACAGTCTGGTCCATAAGACTTGCTTTTATTAAGTGATTTAAGTTGCTTCACTATTCCGAGGATATTTACTTCTACGTTACTCGTGTTGGCAGCATCCTTCGGGACGTGGCGAGACTAGGAAATGGAGCAATTGGGAACTTCCACTGGCGCTAATGACCACGATGTTGAGCACCCCGGAAACCATCATCATCATCATCATCATCATCATTAAAAGATTCTCACAGAAAATCGGGGAAACAGCTGCCTCATTCCTCATTCCGACTTCCTCAGCAAAAATATTGGCATGCGAACATATTCGAGCCGTGACTCAGCATTCTGTATGCTTTTACCTGTTCCCTCTTTGTAATGAAGCAATTCAATTACCTCAGCAGCTCCCTCTCAGTGCCACTGTGTACGTGGCGATCCCGCGACACTGTTACAAACTTTCAGGTATGATGGAGAAGGATAACTGTATCAATTAGAGGTATCGGACGCTGGTTCGGAAACGACTGAGTCGAAAGTTACAAGTGAAAATCTTTATACCTATGACAGTGGAATACATTTACTAGTCTGTTATTGCTGAAACTGTAGGGTAGTCAACTTCCAAAGGTGGTAGTACGGACCTCAAGAAGGAAAATGTCTACTGAACATGGGCTCTAAAATGCACACCGTAAGAGCTATTACCACTTGTTCATCTTCGATACTGCACAATACGTCTCTTCTACTGCAAACTATTTGGTTTCCATGTTTTGGAGGAAATAATATGGACCAATGCAAGAAAAAAATGACCAGTACATATGAGCTGTAAAATGCATACGTTAAGACCCATGGGCATTGGTTCGGAAGAAATGTTTCACATTATCCAAGACGAACAGCTGCTCATAGCTCGTAAGTTATGCACTCTAGAGCCCAAGTTTACTCGACATTAGTTTGGTCACACCACCACCTCTCAAAGTTACCTACCCCACAATATTAGCAACAATAGTGCTAATACGTGTACTCCACTTGTCGGAAGTATCAGAACGATTTTCTCTTCTAACTTCGAGTCGGTCATTTCTATACCAGAATCACTTACCTCACTTTGATACATTTTCTCCATCATCCATGAAACATCTTCACGAAATAACCATGTATGTATGTCTCCATCCCACTGTCTTCTTTCTCTCCCTTTCATACTTTCGTATGTCTGTGCCTCATCCCTTTCTCTCGCTCTTGCTTAACCACTGTCTCCTTCTCTGTCTCTTTCACTGCCTCTCTGTTCAACTGCACTGTATTTGTTCCATTCTTTTTCTCTCCTATTACCACTGTCTCTTACTTTCTCTCTTACTGTCTGCTGCCCTTTTCTGCAATCACCATAGACTCTTCTCCACACATGTCCTTGGAAAAAGTTTGCTTGGTGTTGTGACCCCTAGACCTGGAAACTTTAAAACGTAGGTATAGGGGATGAAGGAAAGTGGGCACATTTCTCTCTGTCAAAGGCAGCCCGTCTGGGGGGGACAGCGGCCAGACAACCCCCCCCCCCTTCCCCTCCCGCTCCCAATTCTATGCATGATCTCAGTATTCCATCTGTATTTTTCATTTCTACTGTCTCCTCTCTCTTTTGATCTCATAGCTACGATCTCCATACTTCTCTTTTCCCCTTTTACTGCTACTGTATATCCCTGAACATCACTATCTTTTCTCTCTTTGGCCCCCACTGCTACCGTCTTCACTCATTTCTCATTGTCTTCCAATGCCACATTCTCTCTCCCACATCACTGTCTCCTCTCTCTTTCTCTCCCACTGGTACTGTTCCCTCTCTCTTCCACTGTCGCTATTTCTATGCTCCCCTCCTTCAGCACAAAAAATCACGAATATGTCCGCATCACAAAATTTTTGATGACTAAGCCAAAAGAGGTTGACGCAGCTGGTTCCCCATTTTTGTTCTAATGGTTCAAATAGCTCTAAGCACTATGGGACTTAACATCTGAGGTCATCAGTCCCCTAGACTTAAAACTACTTAAACCTAACTAACCTAAGGACATCAGACACACCCATGCCCGAAGCAGGATTCGAACCTGCGACTGTAGCAGCAGCGCGGTTCCCGACTGAAGCGCCTAGAACCACTCGTTCACAGCGGACGGCCCCATTTTTGTCTCTGAGTTATTCAAAGAGGAGTATATTCTTTTTGCGCTCCAGCAGGAGCATTCTCCAAGTGGTTCCCTTCTCTTCCCTGTTAAAACAAGGAGTGCTGCTTATATAAACTTCTGTACGCCAGTAAAGTTTTGACTATTCATTTATATGACCCATTTGAATACATTGATACATATAAACTACAAATAATATGCATAACATGTGATTAACACAAAACCTTTCGCCTTATATTTTTCCTGGATATTTTGCTGTTATCTATCGCACTTTATCGAAAATGTCCGGATCATGATTTCTATCCTAAAAGAATAATAATGTTATTAGAAATATTATATTGAGTTTTCGGTCTTTTCAGTTTTACATAATTATTGGCAGTCATTTTAAATTATTTTCAGGCATTTTAAGGATCATTTTAGCAGAACCACTCCAATACTACTTTAGGCATATTTGTACAGGCGTGAAGCGCCTCTTATATAGAGACAGCGCGTGATAAATTTCTATTGCTGAAGAAATCCTCACAAAAAAGATAGTTTGGTGGCCTCAGAACCCTAGCGATGGCCCTAGAGCCCTGGTTATGTGTTCACTACGTCAGTTAAAACTGCACTTACGCCTCAGGTCGGGTATTAAGTGCGTACTGTAGGTGCATGAGTACGGTAAATTTGAACGTCTGCCTCTCGGTAACGCATAATAATATCGAAAAAAGTTTAGAAGTTTCCCGAAATCCCCGTCTCAAGAACATATGTCGAAAATTTTTGTGGTATATCTCGAAGAGAAATTATAGAAGTGACCATCCCCAGAATCGGACTTGTCGTATCCCAAAAATGGAGTGTTTTCGGGGTTTTCTCATGAACTGCCCGTGAAGAATTGGTGCTTTTAAGAGCCGCCTAAGGTCCATCCCAATTGACTTGTGCTAGAGGAAGCGTGTAATGTGCAGATTTTGACCTCGTAGCATGGGACAGCTACAGTATGACTGTTCATGGTCCCAAGGCCATGGGCTGTCCAAAACACTTCACCTCTCATCTCTGTCATCTGTAGAACCCGAGATATGCCCCCCTCCCCCCGCTATAAATAATCACGCGTGGACGGTAAGTTTACCCATCAGGGTTTCCTGTTCTTCCAGTAATCACAATGAAGCTGCCAAAAATCGCCGTCACACTTTCGTTGGTCTCACCACCACCACCACCACCACCACCATCATCATCATCATCATCATCATCATCATCATCATTCACCTGATACTCACTGCTGAAGAAAGTCTGCCGCAGACGATCCTACACATTGCGGTCTTCGACTGCAGCGGTGTTGACGTCACGGCGTGCCTCCGATTATGTCACAGTCTTGGAATTCAGCGGAGGACCTCCTCAGGTAAGGCTGGCTGCGTTTACTGCTACCTGGCAACTGTAGTGATACGACCGTTCTGTGAGCCAAGTTAGCTTGATGTCTGTCGCTACGTGCGTGTATCAAAGTCGCTACTCGCTACTGGTACTTCACTGTTATCCGAAGAATTTAGCAATTTCTGTTACCGATCGTGCGATTAAACTGTGAGCTCAAAATACCTTCCCACATTAACGATGTCGAAAATTATCGATTAGAGCTCTGGTTGATAATAGCGCAGTACTATTGCTGCCATAGCAACCAATGACTCTTCAGTGCTGCTTTCCCACAATTTGACGTTACTCTCCATCTTCAGTATGTGCTGAACTAACATCGCTATAATGTTATTAAAATCACTATAAATCAACGTTACTCTTATTGGCTCTTGTGCGTTTTCACTTGAGAACAGTAGGCCAATAGCTTTTATAAAGGCTCCTTTGAAAAAAAATTAATTAGTTTACTACTACTGCTAGGCTAATTACTGTTTAGCTCTACAGGATCTTTATACTGAAATGTTTCCCACACCACCTTGCATTGTTTTTCTATGTGTGTGAGTAACTGTATGTTCACTGTTCTGGGTAAATGCATACAGCGTACACAGGGCGATGTGTGAAACTAATAGCCATTACACGCTTCCGCTGTTGTAGAAATCTGCTCCAGCTGCTGCAGATACCGTGTTGAGGTGAAAGTGGTAACCAAAGTACGGAGAAATATTCTTCGGGGCTCTGTTGCATAGCAATCAGATTGCTTTCAGTTCTGATAAATGACCAGGTACAATTGTGGATTTGAATGGTCCATGAAGTGACTTCTTTTCCGAAGAAAGCATCGAACTATTTCACTAGAACTGAACGCTTCCGTCGGAACTATTCTCAAGCTGGTATTTATTATTAAATCACAATAGAAGTATACGCTGGTTGTAGAATAACACGTACCTGCTTGAAATGAACAATATTTTTATTGTTCTATTAACTGATTTCCTTCCATATACACATACATTTTACAATGTGAATCAAAATCTCGCAATGGCGTCGATTTTTACATCACAGGAATGGCTCTCTTCTTGTAAAATTACTCTCAACAAGAACAAAAGCTTTATATCCTAAGAATAATTATGTGAACGCTGACCGCCACAGAGTAATAACCAATATCTTTGTCTCTCTCTCTCTTCTCTCTTCTCTCTCTCTCTCTCACTGTCACAGCAAGTTACGTGCATGATACATCATACTTTCCAGCACTCGGACAAATATCCGTTAATCGGCTGTGATTGATTTTCGTCGTAATATCAAGTAATCACAGTTATTATTTAGTTTGCAATGTTACTTAGAATTCGTCTTGATTGCAAAATTTGTGAAATTTAGTTTGCACTTAACGAAGATTCCCGTTGTTTAATTTCTGTCAGTTTGAATTATTTTCTACTCTTGTAATTGCCCAGGACAGTGCACTGGAAGAGTGCACAGTGTCTGACGCAGACACAGACGCCAGCTCCGGCAGCCGCCTATTGCGGCGACACTGGAGAACATGACTTGGCACACCCTTGCGGCGTTTATAGCTGCAACATCCATTACTTTAGCCCATAAGACAAACGGTCATATCCTTCTCTGTCATTTGCAAATGTAAGTATGTACCTTTTAGTGAAGAGAATCCAAACCTGCTTTTGTTTTGATTTGAAATAAAATAATTTCTGGATTCAACTGTGGCGTCGTGATGCACGGAACTTAGTGGCAACACACTCTTATTCTACTTTGGTACTTTACTTACAATAGTCAAATCATCTCTGAATCTGAATTTCGAAGACAGAACCCCTCGTGTCTTACCTGGTTTCATTTAGGATGGAATTTGTGTTTTGCTATGGCAGAGACTACCAACTGCCGCAGTTTTATCCTTCAGTAAATCTTAAAACATTGAAACAATTGTGAAGTAGTTACCCATCGTGACATTGGTTGCCATCTCTGCCAGGGTCTTTACCACACCAGCAGAAAAATTTGCTTGACGATGGTGATCTGTTTTTTTTTTATTATTATTTTTTTTTTACTGCACTAGCCCATTTATAGCGTATAATATCAAAGAGTCGCAGAGCCAGAATGTTTCTTTTCTATATTTTCCTGGATTGCTTGGAATAAATTGTAGAAATCTGCAACGACCTTTGAAAAACACTAGCTGCTCATATCCTGGATGAAGTCTTTGCCTGCAATTGTTTACGAGCAGTTCCCACACATTGCGGAAAGCCGCCATATTATCATCTTAGCCCCTACCTTGTCGGCTGAATCTATCCTCTAACCTTATGGTTCTCCTTATTTCTTCAAACCTGTTTATAGAAAAAGTCGTGAAATAACTCTCTCATATGAACATCCCAGCTTCTGTAACTGTCAGGTAATAGAATTCGAAAAAAGGCATCGATTTCCTCGTCTGTGACATTACGCCATTTTTGGCTTTCATAACTGCTGAGCGTCGTCCATCCAGTCGTGTACAATGAGCTATTACATCCACAACATGATTTGTGATGAAGTAACTCCAAGCATCTTTTCACATTTGTGGCCGGCCGCGGTGGTCTCGCGGTTCTGGGCGCGCAGTCCGGAACCGTGCGACTGCTACGGTCGCAGGTTCGACTCCTGCCTCGGGCATGGATGTGTGTGATGTCCTTAGGTTAGTTAGGTTTAAGTAGTTCTAAGTTCTAGGGGACTAATGACCACAGCAGTTGAGTCCCATAGTGCTCAGAGCCATTTTATCACATTTGTGTATTTGTTCCCCTTACAGGAACTGGAGAAATTTTCATTACATTATGAGTAAGCGTTCTGCTAGAAGGAGGTGGTGTTTTGCTCCACTGAGTTGCGTCGCCGCCGATGAAAATTTTTCAGGCTGGGCAGGACCTGCTACATTATTTATATTTTCAGGCTGGGTTGTAGTTGATACATTACTTGTATTTGCATGCTGGGGTGTACCTGCTACGTTATTTTAATTTCTTGGTTGCGCTGTATTAGCTGGCCTGACTATCCTTGGTAAGTCTGAATCATTACATCCCAAGATTCATCAGTACTTTCTTCAGAATCTGAGCTGTCCGACATAGATCTAAACGTGGGGTCAATTTCACATTCGGAAGCGGTACTAGATTCACATTCCTCCAAACATTTAGAGATATTCGTTGAAGCGTTTGGATCATCTGCGTTTATAATATAAGTAGGTTGTCTTTTTCCAGAAGTACTAGATGATTCTATACAGCAAGAAACATTCCTTGGTTAGAAAGAATGTCTTAGTAGTTACTTTGTCACAGAAAGAGAGAAGAAAGAAAAACAGAGAGGATAACAAACATAATTACCTAGATTAGATATGAGAGGAACACCTCTAACTTCCGAAGTCAACTTCAACAATCATGAGGAAGTCCATAGTTGTTGTTGCTAGAGTCTAGCACGTGCGACAATTGCCAGGATAAAAATATCACAGGCATCAAGATTCATAGACGGACAGAAAATCTCTTGCTAAAGCATTAGATTACAACGGGCCTGAAAAACTCCCTACATGCATTATGTGCATAGCATTCAGAAAACACTGTTTTCGTAGAACCTTCCCTATACTAAAAACAATATTATCACCTTTCTGTCCGCCTCTGTAGCGTAGCGGTAGCGTTACCGCCTACCATGCAGGGGGCCCGGATTCGATTCCGGGCAGGGGATGAGTATTGTGTGTCCTTCACCATCAGTTTCATCATCATTGACTCGCAAGTCGCCGAAGTGATGTCAACTAAAGAGGACTTGCAATACGGCGGCCGAACTGTCCCGGCCAACAATGCCTTACGATCATTTCATTTTTCATTTCATTATAAAGTTTCTTGATCCTAGACTTATTTTTGATTACATAAAACAGGATCCAATTATATATGATTTTAATATGATTAAAGGGATGATTAATTCACTCTCAGGCCTGAGGGTTAACGAGGTTAATAAGGATCCAAGTGCCGCTTGTTCTCACCTGTTGACCTCAGCGTATTTACTGCTGGTAGCACAAAATGCCTTCTAGTCGTGATGTTAGCATTCAAAAAGGGAGAAAGAGGAACTCTGAAGGTATTTCCAGGCAAAAGAAGATAGTGAGGAACAGTGGAAAATCCTAGAAGAACTACAGACAAAACACTGTGGCAGCAAAACAGCCCACAAAAGTTCATGTAAATAAAAGTTATGTTCATACTCCTAGCATAATCTACATCCGTATTCTCAGTCTTGCAATCAGATAATGATACATCTACTGCTACTACAACTACAACTACTACTACTACTACTACTGCTAGTAGTAGTAGTAGAATGCAAGTGTAAAAGAGAATGTCATACTTCGTCAGCTGAACATAAACAACGGCTGTTTTTGGATTTCTACAGATGCACGTTGGAGCAACAGGGAACACTTCTTGGTAGTATGCAGCTAAGTATTGTACAGAGAAGATGACATGTAAAACATGACGTTCCAGAAGAAAGTCACCCACAAACATTGCTATACTGTTCTACACTGAAGTGCCAAAGAAACTGGTACAGGCATGCATATTCAAATACAGAGATCCGTAAACAGGCGGAATATGGCGCTGCGCTTGGCACCTATATAAGACAAGTGTCTGGCGCAGTTGTCAGATCGGTTACTGCTGCTACAATGGCAGCTTATCAAGATTTAAGTGAGTTTGAACGTGGTGTTACAGTCGGCGCACGAGCTATGGGATACAGCATCTCCGAGGTAGTGATGAAGTGGGTATTTTCCCGTATGACCATTTCACGAGTGTCCTGCGAATATCGGGAATCCGGTAAAACATCAAATCTCCGACATCGCTGCGGCTGGAAAAAGATCCTGCAAGGACGAGCAAGCGACGGCTGAAGAGAATCGTTCAGTGCGACAAACGTGCAACCCTTCCTCATTGCCGCATATTTCAATGCTGGGCCATCAATAAGTGTCAGCGTCCGAACCATTCAACGAAGCGTCATCGATATGGGCTTTCGGAGCCGAAGGCCCACTCGTGTAGCCTCGATGACTGCACGACACAAAGCTTTACGCCTCGCCTGGGCCCGTCAACATCGACGTTGGATTGTTGATTACTGGAAATATGTTGCCTGGTCGGACGAGTCTCGTTTCAAATTGTATCTAGCAGATGGGCGTGTACGGCTATGGAGATAACCTCATGAATCCATGGACCCAGCGTGTCAAGCTGGTGGAGGCTCTGTAGTGGTGTGGGGCGTGTGCAGTTGGAGTGATATGGGAGCCGACCCCTGATACGTCTAGATACGACTCTGGCAGGTGACACGTGTGTAAGCATCCTGTCTGATCACTTGCATCCATTCATGTCCGTTGTGCATTCCGAGGGTCTTGAGCAAAAACAACAGGACAATGCGACACCCCAAACGTCCAAAATTGCTGCAGAGTGTCTCCAGAAACACTCTGCTGGGTGTAAACATTTCCACTGGCCACAAAACTCCCCAGACATGAACATAATTGAGCTTATCTGGGATGCCTCGCAACGTGCTGTTCAGAAGGGATATCCACCTCCTCGTACTATTACGGGTTTATGAACAGCCCTCCACGATTCCTGGAGTCCCTTCCCTCCAGCACTACCTGAGACGTCAGCCGACGCCGTGCTGCTTCACTTCTGCGTGCTCGCGGGCGTCCTACACGATATTAGGCAGGTGTACCACTTTCTTTGGCTCTTCGGTGTAGATGGTAACGGTAGACATGTACAAGTCAATCGTAAAACCTTTTCGGATATATTTGCACTGTCTCAGAGACGTGTCCCAATTCTACGAGAGAAAGAGAAGGAATGGGAATGCATTTATGCTGAAAATAGGGGAAAACGCGGTGCACCAAAACAGTATTCTGAAGAAGAGAGGAAGCAAGTGTTTCAACACATCAGATCCTTCCCCAGAAAATAAAATCATTACAATGAGAAAGATATAAGAGACAATCATTAAGCCTAGATTTGAATATTGCAGGGCTGTTCAAAGCTTTTGCCGTAAAATATCAAGATACGAAAGTGACATAGGAGAATTTTCCTAATTTGAGATTTGGATGGCCCAGATTGGATGCTTATAGTACTTGTGACTTACTGCGCGCCAAAATTAAGTGTGACCCAAACAACACCCAAAGCAAAGCAGCCCTTCACCTTCATCAGAAGAGAAAGAGAAGGCAATGTCTGCTTTACACGAAGATAGAATTTTGTCACAAACGCCTGTATGTGTCATCACAGTCGACTGACAGGAGGTGCTGTGTATTCCTTCATTGACACATTGTGAGAGGTACTACCCCCGTGCACTGTCTGTGTGTTCATGTCTGTGCCTGTGGAACGGAGTGTTGGTGGGGTCGGTGGCAATCAAATTTCGTCAACTCTAAAAGTTATTTCCCTTCTTCCCTCTAATAAGAGAAAGCTGGTAATTCGGAATGGTAATTGCAGCAGACAAAACAAAAACGAGGTGATGGTTGTTGCTCTCCCGCTTCTCATTGCAAAAGCTCGCTTTGATGAAATCAGTCACAGGTTTCCTGTTGGTGGTCATTCGGTTCTTCCTTACAACCGTGTCTTCGCTATGACTGATAACAGAAAATGTGTCTGTAATATATTTGGCTACATGATCTAGAAACTTTAATAATATATAGTAGGGAAAAACTTCATTATATTGTAATTGTGGAGGTGAATCGTTTCAAGAATTTACACAAGGCTGCAGATAGTTAACGTGAATACAGCAAAATTGAATATATCTCTGTTTCTTGCATTAAAGTCACGAAGGAGATAGAGGACTTGGTTAAATGGCTTGGCTTTCCTTCATCACATAATAGCTGGGTAGATACTAAAAATGTGGTACATAATAAGATGTGAGAACCCTCTAATGCATAATGTGTCTGGTAGGATGTGCATCAGAGCTGTACTGATGGTATTCTCAACAAGCTACCTGTAGTGTTACACGTCTCCAAATATAGTTGAGCGTGCGTGGCTCACGATTGTGACCTGTCCTTCCTGCAATTCTGAAACGGCGAGAATATTTTTTTTTTTTTAATTTTCTGTTAATGTCCTCTGGCGCCACTATCCTTGCTCACCTTAGCTGTGCGTGACTGGCAGCACCATCGTCATCGATACTAGGTTGGTGTTACTATCTGTGGAGCGTCCGCGAGTATTTCCGGGCTCTGCTCTGACACGAACGGTCGGTGCAGTGAGTCGGAGAGTCACTCCGAAGGCAGACAGTCGTATGTTCGTGAGTCGGCTCTCAGCACCCTTTGGGTTATGGGCTGAATCGGATTCGTCGTTATTCGGCTATTGGCCGAGTTGGCAGTCAGCAGCAGGCCGGTCCGCACGGTGCAAGTGCGCGCCGGGGCCGTGGTCGCGCAGGCGGAAGGCCGTCGGTCGGTCGGTCGACTGGTCGTCGGATGGTGACGTGTGGTGTGCCGAGCACTGACCAGTGTCAGTCGGGGAAGAGTTGGCAGTTGGCAGTTGGCAGCCAGCGACGGTCGGGTCCCTATGGTGTTAGTACTCGCCGGGACCGCTGCTGGCGAAAGTGGGCTGCCGTTGGTCGTTCTCTCGGCCGGTCGTCTCCGTCGGCGACGTCTCGATCCTCAGGAGGAACACCATTTTACGAGTCGGGATGTGGTTGGATCTTGTTGGTTCGTTGGAACTGAGCAGCGATGTAGTCTCCACAGCGCGAAGCCAGGTCGGGGCTTTTGGCGGCGGGCACGCGCTGTTGCATTTGGAGGCGCTAGCTATGTAAGCGACTTTTTGCTTTCCTCCGAGGCAGAATCCCCAAGTTCAGTAATTACTTGCCTGTTCTTAAAACTCGACTCTTACGATTTCTTCGTTGTGGATTGTTCTTTCCTCAGCCGTTGACGAGTGTGATAAGTGGTGTTTTGTGGTGTCACCGCCAGACACCACACTTGCTAGGTGGTAGCCTTTAAATCGGCTGCGGTCCGTTAGTATACGTCGGACCCGCGTGTCGCCACTATCAGTGATTGCAGACCGAGAGCCGCCACACGGCAGGTTTAGTCTACAGAGTCTCCCTAGCACTCGCCCCAGTTGTACAGCCGACTTTGCTAGCGATGGTTCACTGTCTACATACGCTCTCATTTGGAGAGACGACTGTTTAGCATAGCCTTCAGCTACGTCATTTGCTACGACCTAGCAAGGCGCCATATTCTTCAAGAATGTATTCTGAACAGATAATATTGTGAATCATGTACCGTCAAGAGCGACGTTCATCATTAATGGATTAAAGTTAAGTATCAAACTAATTACGTCCGCTTTCTGAATTCACATTTCTTGTCATGTTCCAGACCTCACGTCAGTATAGTTCTTCCCTCCTCACGCCAGCCTGCGTGAGCTAAAACGCGTGCATTTCGGCCTCCACTAGTAACACGGTGTTGGCTCTTCTGCCAACCCAACAGTTTGTTGTTGCCTAGAACCCGCAGCCTTCTTCCGTTGTGGTTTTACGGTTGTGACTTGTGTTTTCTGTATTCTTTTAAACTTGTCTTGAGTGGTGTTTGATGCCTTGATTTTGGTGAGGCCGTGTCCGAAGTTATAGTTATCTTGGTTTACTCGTCATCGGCCGGTATTTTCACTATTATTTATGCAGTTGGATGTGACGGTTGGAAATCGGTCAGATTGTCGGTCGGTCGTGAACCGTCCCGAGGTTGTGCTGCCCCCTCTTATCTGACCTTAAGCCTTGGCTGCCTGTCCCACATCACTACACCATTAGCCGGCCGGAGTGGTCGAGGGGTTCTAGGCGCTTCACTCTGGAACCGCGCGACCGCTACGGTCGCAGGTTCGAATCCTGCCTCGGGCACCGATGTGAGTGATGTCCTTAGGTTAGTTAGGTTTAAGTAGTTCTAAATGTAAGTAGGCTGTTTAGGTTTTTATGTTGGTAACGTCACGTACCTGTCCGTATGAAAATCACTGGCTGTGCTGTGTGCAGTCTGTGGCTGGTTGGCATCGTTGGAATATTCGCTATTGTACTGTTGGGCAATTGGATGTGAACAGCGCGTAGCGTCGCGCAGTTGGAGGTGAGCCGCCAGCAGTGGTGGATGTGGGGAGAGAAATGGCGGAGTTTTGAGAGCGGACGATCTGGACGTGTAACGAAATTTGTAAGACTGGATGTCATGAACTGATATATATATTAAGGCAAATACATTGTTTGTTCTCTATCAAAATCTTTCATTTGCTAACTATGCCTATCAGTAGTTAGTGACTTCAATAGTTAGAATCCTTTATTTAGCTGGCAGTATTGGCGCTCGCTGTATTGCAGTAGTTCGAGTAACAAAGATTTTTGTGAGGTAAGTGATTCATGAAATTGTTAGTCACTGCCATTCTTTTGTAGGGATTAACTGAAAGTCAGACTGCGTTGCGCTAAAAGTATTGTGTATTATTTTAGTGATGATCAGAATAAGTAAAGAGAGAAAACTGTGCATTGTGTTTTAGAGGAATAAGGTTGTGTGTTCTTGTGTAACTAACAGTAACTGATATTGGCCCCTTTCCACAACCTTATCCTGATCCGCTCTGTACTGCGAAAGCCGATTTCAACAGCTGTTGTGGATCTGGAAAAAAAACTGGAAAAGCAGCTATCATATCATAATAGGGTACGTAATCCGCTGGACGAAGCTTGCAAAAGAGCATGATATTGCATACATTGCAGATAAACGATACACTAAAGTCGAATTTTAACTGATAAAGGCAAAAAATATATGGAAGAAGGAACAATGGAATAGGGCAACGCAGAGCGACATGTGCAGTTAACAAAGCAGTGTGTGCCAAACTTAAGTTGGTTGCTGGTATAAACTTCCGAGAAGTTATGAACTTCACTCATCGTCCATTTAAGAAAAAGATTAAAACCTAATTAGGGTTAAAGAATCTCATCGAATCATCACTGTTAGCAGTTAGAAGTGTCACTGGCCAGACGAGTAAGAAGAAGAAGAAGAAGAAGAAGAAGAAGAAGAAGAAGAAGAAAGTTTAAAGCACCTCAGATTCTACCAAATATGAGACATGAGTGGAATTATCCCATTGTTTATTCCTGCACTGGCTTTCAGGTGTCAGATGATTATCCAGGGGAGCTGCATTCATTGCCTGAACTCTGAAAAATGTGCAAAGCGCACAAGAATTACTTGACTTAGATGTTTAACGCTTCTAGCTTCACTACATATAGTCCAGTTACAAATATACATCTGCTTAACTTCGTCACAAATTCCAAATTCCAAACTTTTGTGGAGTGTTTATGTGGAATACATTGCCAAAGAGAATGTGGAAGTCTAGAGAATGTGATACGGTAAATTTAGACGCTGCAGTAGGGCTGCCACGCACTGGGTTGCATGGGTATAAAAAAACTGGTCTAGGGTCCACTAGTTTAATTCATTCTGAGATTTATGACCACCAGAAGAATGAAGCCGATGCTTTATCATCCTCCACGTTTGCTACTTCCGATGCTACCAAGACTTTGACACATATTGGTGTGGAGATTTCTGCCTCGTGTTCCTCCTAATGACTGCATAAAAACAAGCAGCATGTTCATCACAGCATCAGTTAAGGTTCAAAATGGTTCAAATGGCTCTGAGCACTATGGGACTCAACTGCTGTGGTCATAAGTCCCCTAGAACTTAGAACTACTTAAACCTAACTAACCTAAGGACAGCACACAACACCCAGCCATCACGAGGCAGAGAAAATCCCTGACCCCGCCGGGAATCGAACCCGGGAACCCGGGCGTGGGAAGCGAGAACGCTACCGCACGACCACGAGATGCGGGATAACCATCAGTTAAGGTCATACAGACTTACTTGAAAGAACGTTCATCAGTTATACACGCAGCTTACTTCCCACCAATTTATCTAAACAAGGGGGGATGGAGTACTTACATTGATTGGGCCGGAAACGTACAACAGCAGTCAACATGTAACTAAGGGGAACAATAAACTATTTCCTGGAAGTGATAAAGTTACGCAAGGGTGCCCATACCTACGGACAAGGATGGGGGCATGGACCCTCCCCCCTCTCCAGCTCTCAGGCAAAGGAAAATTGTAGTGCAGTGAGGTGTTTTTCTTTCAAGAATATGACTTCAAAGTCGGTATTCGTATTACACAGGTTTTTAACACGATCAGAACTGTAACTTTTTCTGGCTATCTACAAGTCGGTTTCCTCGCTCCCCACCCCCCCCCCCCCCTTCCCCACCTTCAAGTTATCCTATGGGCACGGGTACCCTAGCCACGGTTCGATGATTTTAATGCTGTTATAAAACAAAGTGTAATAAGTCTGAGTTTTGTGCAACGTTAACACCTTTAAAACAGAGATGAAAACAACAGAAGCGACAATAGACGTTAGCCAGGAAGGTTCAGTAGGACAACTACAAGGTTTCTCAAGGACTCAAGTTATGGACAAGTATACTGATAAATTTTGCGAGTTGACAGAACCAGTGGATATACTGCCAGTTAATACAATTTTAACTGGGTGCAATATCGCAGTAAATACATATTTCAACAACGGATTGGTTCACACAATCTGTGGAGTCTTTCCTAAACCCAGGGTACAAAATCGTTGAGGTGGTTGCCGGTGCAATATACCCTCCAGTGACCGTCCAGACATTAGACCTTCTCGATTTGATGACTAGACACAGGTGTGAGCATCAAGTCGACTTTTGTGATGAAGAGTCATAGTACACCTACACTAGAAGCAGGCGTGGAGCATAGGGTGTGAAGCCAGTGCATACAGCTCTCAGTACACCACTTTGCAAACAAAGCGCAACATGATAACGATGGAGAACAATAAGTTCCTTAAATCCATAGGCTTTAACCTTTACAATGGCACCACTCAGTATAACAGCCCCATTTCAGTATGATGAGTAAATGATATGTCAGAAACATTTCTCCTACAAATCTTTTGCTGTGGTGATATTTAGTATTGTACAGTTACAGCTTGATGCGTGGAAGAAAATAATGAAAAGGTATGGATCAAAAATAAATAAAGATAAGAGTGAAGTAATGGTATTTGGAAGAGAGAAACGGATCAACGGAAATATTACCTTGAATGGAGAACCCCTCAAAGTGGTAGGAAGTTTCACTTATTTAGGGAGTGAAATATCTAGGGATGGAAGAATAACTAACGAAATTAATAGGAGGTTACAGAAGGGAGGCAATTTCTACCAAACAATAAAACACCTGATCTGGAATAAGGAAGTTTCAGAAGAAGCAAAACTCCTTATGTACAAGAATTTTTACTTCCCTATTGTCACCTATGGTGGAGAAACATGGACGATGACAGAAAGGGACTGGAGCAGACTGCAAGTAGGGGAAATGAAATTTCTCAGAGCATTAAGGGAAAAACAAGAATGGACAGAGTAAGGAATGTAGAGATTAGAAAGGACCTCAAACAAGAAAGTATGAGAGAAGAAATTGAAAGAAAGAGATTAAGATGGTATGGGCATGTTAAGAGGATGCATGGGCAGAGGCTCCCCAAAATTATGAAAGAACTAAAGATGGATGGGAAAAGACCTAGAGGGCGCCCAAGAACACGGTGGAAAATGGGAGTGAGAATATCTGTAGGAAGGAGAGGTGTGACCTGGCAGCAAGTGGAGGAAGAAAAGTGGTGGGAGGACCGAGCCAGATGGAGAGGACTCGTCAGCACCCAGACCCGGCAGTAGCTCGATCGGGATTCGGATATAGATAGATATTTAGTATTAGTGATGAGCTTAGGAGTCTCATTCAACACCAGAATGCATCAAAAATTCCGAGCAATAGTTTCCTATCCTTGAAGGGAAAGATTGTGAAAAAGGATGGAAGACTTCAGTGATATCACAACTTAAATGTAATGCTTTCACCGTCTTATTTCTCATTCCACATCGACTCGCAGGTCGCCGAAGTGGGGCCAACTCAAAAGACTTGCACCAGGCGACAGGTCCACGCCCTAGCCACACCACATTTCATTTCACCTTCCTATTTCACTAAATAAGACATGGAGTGAATGGGATCAAAAGTGACCATACTGAAAGCCATGAAATCACCTCAACTCCTAAAACATATTTTTCCGCACCGACTTTGGAGCTCAACTTTGTATAAAATGCTGGATGGTTGATAGAATCGATGTCGTGTGACTAGGGCCTCCCGTCGGGCAGACCGTTCGCCTGGTGGAAGTCTTTCGATTTGAAGCCACTTCGGCGACTTGCGCGTAGATGGGGATGAAATGAGGATCATTAGGACAACACAACACCCAGTCCCTGAGCGGAGAAAATGTCCGATCCAGCCGGGAATCAAACCCGGGCCATTAGGTATGACATTCCGTCATCTGACCACTCAGCTACCAGGGGCGGACGTAGAATCGATAAGTATCCACAATCATTTCAGTGCGTGTATTCGTGTATTCCATCGAAGATGCTTATGGTGTACTTTGAAGACTTGAAATGCTTTAACAAGAAAGCAAAGCAAGAACTAAGTCTGGTACGAAGTGCGATGGATAATCACTCAGGAGGGTGAGCCCAAAGAGAATAAAAGCTTGCTCTCAAGAGGAAGGTTTGAAACTTTTAATGGTGTACTACAACGATTAACTTTACATTCATCAGAACATTTTGTATATCCAGTAGTGACTACAGTCACACAGATATGGACCAGTAAAACTGCTTTTCAGTTAAATGGAAACGTAGGCTTCCGTGGCCGTTGTCACAGCCAATAAAGTTGTTCTGGGTTTGAGGCCGCATTGTCAACCAATAAAATCCCGACTTTACGGCGACTATTGCAAGACGCATTCCTCAAGGTGTACTGCTAACTGATAACTGCAGTACATCCTGGGGAAAATGTCTTTCAACAGTCGCCGAAAAGTCGGAATCTGATAGTTGACAATGCGGCCTCAACCCTGAAGAATTTCATTGACTGTGCTGTTCAGTTGATTATACTGGCACAGCACACCAACATGAAGGGGAATCTGGAAAAGGATTCCAGCGTACTCAACAACTGTAAACTAACCAATGATACGATTTACTTTAACACATAAGAAACTTCTCGAGTCACAAGTTCAGTCATTAGTAAGGTTCATTTGAAAGCGTTGTGCTAAAAATTATGACAGGGAAAATATTAGTAGTTAACAACTCACCGCGTGCGCCAAGAGGGCGACAGAAAAGTAGTCTCCGGGAGGTGCAGAAATCGACCTACTATGGGCTGTATGTGTTACACTTCACGAAATGGACGTTGTCAGCGTACAAGAAATGTTCAAAACAAATCATTAACTTGCTCTATACACATCGAATGAAAAATGACTCGCCACAGTGATCACAAAGACACGTACCGTTAAGACTGAAGATTAACTCCTTGGGACTTACAAACCGCGCAGGGCGTTCAGATATGCAACCACTCTTAACCCGTAACACACGAGGTGACTTTTCTGTAACGTATACTACGAAGTGTGGTCTCTGAGACCCTTATCTTTAAACTATGTTTTAAGCTGTAAATCATTTGAAAATTTAATTTATGTTATATAACATTAATGGTTACAATTACATAAGTGTTGTTCAAATACCCTAGGCGACTGGAAAAGCGTGGTTGATCAGATGTGTCCCGATTTCACTTGCTAAGAGCTGTGTAGCGGAGACCCCAAGAAGCCATTAACCCAAATTGTCACCAAGGCACCTTGGAAGCTGTTGGTGGCTCCATAACGGTCTGGGCTGTGTTTACATGGAATGGATTGGATAGTGTGGATATTCGCCGACTTGGAGACCATTTACAGCTATTCAGGGATTTCATGTTCCCAAACAACGATGGTATTTTTATGGATGAGAATGTGCCATTTCATCGGGCCACAGTTGTTCGTGATTGGTTTGAATAACATTCTGGACAATTGGAGCGAGTGCTTTGGCCACCCACGTCGCCCGACATCAACATTTATGGAATGTAATCGAGAGACCAATTCGTGCACGAAATCCTACACCGGCAACGCCTTCGCAGTTCTGGACTGCTATGGAGGCAAATTTCTGCAGGGAACTTCCAACGACTTTTTGAGTCCGTGATCCGTCGAGCTGCTGTACACCGTGGAACAGACCTACTCACTTCGACATAGGCCTCTTCCGTTCTTCTGGGTAACCGCGCTGCCACCAAAACTGGCTGAAGTAAGTTAGTTCTACTAATAGTCCATAGCAGTAATGTCATCGATACCACATGTAGCTTTAAACCCCTTTAATCAGACTGATAAGACCAGTATCAGACCTCGCACATACACACATAAAAAATATTGCAGCACCTCGGTTCCGAGAGTTCCGGAACCTGTACAGAAAATTAGAACAGAGATCAACATAAACTTCATTTCACACGTTGCATGTTGTACCACTATACAGCGAGACCTTCAAACTTGGTGGTCCAGACTGCTGTACACATCGGTACGTCTAATACACGGTAACACGTCTTCTTACATTGATGCATACCTCTATTCGTCGTAGCATACCATCCACACGTTCATCAAGGCACTGTTGGTCCAGATTGTCCGACTCCTCAACGGCGATTCGGTGACGATCCCTCAGATTGGTTAGTGGGTCACTTCGTCCACAAATAGCCCTTTTCAATCTATCCCAGGCACGTTCGATAGGGTTCATGTCTGGAGAACATGCTGGCCACTCTAGTCGAGCGATGTCGTTATTCTGAAGAAAGTCATTCACAAGACGTGCACGATGCGGGCGCGAATTGTCGTCCACGAAGGCGAATGCCGCGCCAGTATGCTGCCAATTGGTTGCACTATCGTTCGGAGGACAGCCATCCGCGCCCTCCATGACCACCAGCGGCGTACGTCGGCCTCACATTATGCCACCCCAAAATATCATGGAACCTCCACCTTGCTTCACTCGCTGGACGGGTTGCCTCCAAACACGTCTCCCACGATTGTCTGGTTCGAGGCATATGCGGCACTCGGCGGTGAAGAGAACGTGATGCCAGTCCTGAGTTGTCCGTTCGGCATGTTGTTGGGCCCATCTGTACGGACCTCGCCATGGACGTCGGGAGTGAAGCTGCGCATCAAGCAGCCTATTACGCAAAGTTTGAGTCGTAACACGACGTCCTGTGGCTGCACTTAAAGTATTATTCAACATAGTGGCGTTACTATCAGGGTTCCTCCGAGCCACAATGCGTAGTTAGCGGTCATCCATTGCAGTAGCAGCCCTTGGGTGGCCTGACCGAAGCATGTTATCGACAGTTCCTCCATGTCCGAACAACTTCGCTTTGTTTCACTCCGAGACGCCTGGACACTTCCCTTATTGAGAGTCCTTCCTGGCATAAAGTAACAATGCGAACGCGATCGAACCGCAATATTGACCGTTTAGGCATGGTTGAACTACAGACAACACGAGCCGTGTAGCTCCTTCCTGCTGGAATGCTGGAACTGATGGGCTGTCGGATCCCCTCCATCTAACGTGCGCTGCTCATGCATGGTTGTTTACATCTTTGGGCGGGTTTACTGACATCTGTGGACAGTCAAAGGGACCGTGTCTGTGATACAGTATCCACAGTCGACGTTTATCTTCAGGAGTTCATGTAAGCGGGGTGATGCAAAACGTTTTTTGATGTGTGTAGTTCAAACTAAAGGAAAGCAGATTGTTACCACTACACTAGTTCATAAACTGATAAATTGTCCTAGTGCAGTAATCATACAACAGAGTCTAGTGGTCCTAACATTTCACAGGTGCCAAGAATTTAACGTATCAGTTCGCCATATCAATATCCTCATACACATTTACGGAACTAGAAACAATTAACATAGTACACCAAAATAAACAGTAACACTGCCCTGCTAACCAGTCATTATTCATAGGGATCAGCAATCACTGTGTTCTTCTAATATGTTCTCACACGGAATTAATTAGTAATTACTGTCAAAAAGTTATGAATTAAACCCACAAGTGAAGAAAACGAACTATGCGCAATGTATTCGATAGTTGAGAATTTTAGTTATCGGACGAGGGCACGCTGCTCACCACAAGAGAGACAGGCGTTGCTCACGTGACTCTCAGCCGCAGACTGCCTGACCTCAGCTGTGCTGGGCCTATACGTAGTGTCGCCTATCAACAATGCATTTTGCACTACTCATTATTAACAGGAGCCATCTTAAATAAAATATTTTACGACGCTCAAAACATTGAATTTTCTAATTAGTGATTTAACTGACAAATGTTACACCTCAAATGGAACACAAAAAATACATACATCAGCAAAATTATAATGCCAAAATTCAGCATCAAACAGTAATTTTGACATTATTTGCAACTGAAGTTAGTAATGGTCTAAAGCTTTAACGTTAATTAATGTGGAAGATAATTAGTTTCAGATAGTTTTACATAGCTTACAGAAAAGTTGGAGATACGTAATTTAAATTGACAGTCGTTAATATACCGAAATACGTTTCCTACTGCTCACTAAATATGTAAGGTCGTACTGTCTGAACCTTTTCAATTAACACTATTTCAAAATTAACGAAGTTTCTGATCACTGCAACTATGTTAGCAAGTAGCGTGTAATGAGTAATGGAATTCAATAGGATTAAGCTCATTTCATCATCATCATCATAATCATCACCAACCAATTCAATCATTAAATGATGTGGCCTCTTCGAGTCGTGTATTCAGGTAGGCTTTCAGCAGTCTTCTCCAAGTGTGACGGTCTTGGGCAGTTCTCTGCCAGGTGTTTCCAGCGATCTTCTTGATGTCTTTGTCCCATCTGTCTGGTGGTCTTCCTCTAGGCCTCCGGTGCTCTCTCGGACTCCACTCCAGTACTAGCTTCGTCCATCTGTTGTCTTTTCTTCTTGTGACGTGGCCAGCCCACCGCCATTTCTCTAAGATGTCGTTAACCTTCGTCACAGACCGGATGTCATCTGCCCTTTTCCTAACCTTTCTTGTATAGCCCAGCATTGATCTCTCCTTGGCTCTCTGTGCTGTCCTAAGTTTCCGTTTTGTAAATGAGTTCAGTGTCCATGTCTCGCAGCCATACGTCATCACAGGAAGAATGCATTGATCAAATACTGCTTTCTTCAGATTTACTGGCATTTTTTATCTGAAAACTGTTGAATTCTTCCCAAATGCTTGCCAGCCAAGCTTGATGCGTCGATAGATTTCTGGCCTTATGTCTCCCTTCATATTTATAATCTGGCCAAGGTAGACATATTCACTGACCTCTTCTAGTAGACTGTCCTTGGCTTTCACATGTTCAGCTGGGACCCATTTGTTGGACATTACTTTTGTTTTGGAAGGGTTCATGTTCATTTATGAATCTGAAATTACCGGGTACTAGGTGCACTGTCTTACTGTCTTTATCATAGTTTACGAAAAAATTTTGAAAATCTTATGAGACAGAAAAACACAGCAGATGAGACTGGAACTCAACTCGCTTCGTCTCATAGTCTGGGCAAAAGGAGGTTCCACACGATATTAGGAGGTATCGCATGACTTTTGTCACCTCAGTGTAATTCATCCAACAAGCCATTTGAATTTCCTGATATTTTTGTAACCAATAAGAAAATATGAGTAGTGGAAGGGAGACAGTGGTACGAGCGGATAGGGCAAGCGGCAACTTGGGTCGGATTTATAAACTTCTGCGACTTACGTAAATAAACGATAAGGGCATTGCCGCGCTGTTTATTTACATTAGGGTTATAAATTACACATGCTCAAACATGACTTCAGAGCATAAGTAAGTGGTTTGGAGATCTAGGGGCAATGCAGGCCGCATTCATATCCGCATTCAATAGTATAATGTCCATTTGGATTTCTTATCATTTATATATCACCCAGCTGGCTTAGAGAAGTACGGGAGGGGAAGGTATTAGTGAAATGGAGAGGATGACCCTAAAGCAATACGTGTGTTTGTTTACATAAGGAGATTTGGGGACCATCTTGAGTGAGATCGCGTGTACCCTTCACCTTTACTGTCGACTCCGCGAGATTGTCATCAATACAATGGTCATCTCGTTCTATCATTTCAGTGGTAGTGATGGATCCACATTCACTGTTACGTAATAGTTATTTGTAAAGGGCACGTGTTAATAGCGATCATCTAGCCACCTCCTGTCATTGTAAATGGTTGTAACGTAAACGATTTACGTCCTGAAAATGTTGCACCTAATCACTGTATTTATTATTAATTTGCAAATTCCGCAGTGAACTTCAGTTATATTGAAATTAGTATATATATAACAGTAACTGCATCGAATATTGCATAAATGACACCCACAGTCCAGAGTCGTGTCTCTTCTGCCACCCATCGAGGTCACTTATCTGTCAAAACTCTGCAGAATGGAACAATTAACTCCACCTGACAAGGCCACCACGTAGACACGCTACATCATTTTCGGTGTGTCTGCACTTTGTTATTTCAATGTCAAGAGTCACATCGATCACATTTTATAGAACTTTGCCACCATCTGTTCCATTCCTCTGTGATTCAGTTACTTCACTGAAATTTTACATTTGCACTTTGATAACGAGTAACGGAAGAATGTACACCGACTTTTCTTTGCGGACTATAACTATGTAAGTACCGCATGTGTTAACACACAACATTATTTCAAGCAAATGTTTAACTTTTTCCGAAACCATACCTCATTTACTGACGTCGCGCATCTGCTGGTCATTATTGACTGATAAACGGAATTGTTTCTGTAAATGTTTACTGTACTCAAACGGAGAGATTTACAAAGAAACTACCTTGATGGGTGGTGCAGCACACACAACACGGTATTATGTTAATATAATTTGTGTTCGGTCTTAACCGCCCGAGCCGAAGTAGGCCTGCTTGCCCTTTGCGGACGTTCGCAGTCGCAACTGGCCTCCAGAACGGCCCGCAGCTGCTGCAGGAAAGCGAGTTTCATCACACGAGGACGTTGCCGTCCGCCTGGAAGGTCATGGCCGGCGAGCACATGGAGGACGCCTCCAGCTGTGGACTGGTGTGGGAGTGTTCCACAGTATGTGGTGGCAAACTCTCACCGATACATCTGTACCTACAGACTGGAAAATTGCGCAGGTCGCACCAGTGCTTAAGAAGGGTAGTAGGAGTAATCCATCGAACTACAGACCTATATCATTGACGTCGGTTTGTAGTAGGGTTTTGGAGCATGTACTGTTTCAAATATTATGAATCACCTCGAAGGGAACGATCTATTGATACGTAATCAGCATGGTTTCAGAAAACATCGTTCTTGTGCAACGCAGCTCTTTACTCGCACGAAGTAATGGCCGCTATCGACAGGGCATCTCAAGTTGATTCCGTATTTCTAGATTTCCGGAAAGCTTTTGACACCGTTCCTCACAAGCGACTTCTAATCAAGCTGCGGGCCTATGAGGTATCGTCTCAGTTGTGCGACTGGATTCGTGATTTCCTGTCAGGAAGGTCGCAGTTCGTAGTAATAGACGGCAAATCCTCGAGTAAAACTGAAGTGATATCAGGTGTTCCCCAGGGAAGCGTCCTGGGACCTCTGCTGTTCCTGATCTATATAAATGACCTGGGTGACAATCTGAACAGTTCTCAGGTTGTTCGCAGATGATGCTGTAATTTACCGTCTAGTAAGGTCATCCGAAGACCAGTATCAGTTGCAAAGCGATTTAGAAAACATTGCTATATGGTGTTGCAGGTGACAGTTGACGCGAAATAACGAAAAGTGTGAGGTGATCCACATGAGTTCCAAAAGAAATCCGTTGGAATTCGATTACTCGATAAATAGTACAGTTCTCAAGGCTGTCAATTCAACTAAGTACCTGCGTGTTAAAATTACGAACAACTTCAGTTGGAAAGACCACATAGATAATATTGTGGGGAAGGCGAGCCAAAGGTTGCGTTTCATTGACAGGACACTTAGAAGATGCAAGAAGTCCACTAAAGAGGCAGCTTACACTACAGTCGTTCGTCCTCTGTTAGAATACTGCTGCGCGGTGTGGGATCAGGTGGGATTGACGGAGGACAGCGAAAGGGTGCAAAAAATGGCAGCTCGTTTTGTATTACCACGTAATAGGGGAGAGAGAGTGGCAGATATGATAAGCGAGTTGGGATAGAAGTCATTAAAGCAAAGACGTTTTTCGTCGCGGCGAGATCTATTTACGAAATTTCAGTCACCAACTTTCTCTTCCGAATGCGAAAATATTTTGTTGAGCGCAACCTACATAGGTAGGAATGATCATCAAAATAAAATAAGAGAAACCAAAGCTCGAACAGAAAGGTTTAGGTGTTCGTTTTTCCCGCGCGCTGTTTGGGAGTGGAATGGTAGAGAGATGGTATGATTGTGGTTCGATGAACCCTCTGCCAAGCACTTAAATCTGAATTGCAGAGTAATCATGTAGATGTAGATGTAGAACAACGCCTGCAATATTTCGCGACAAGCTACAAACAAAACTCAGAGAAACATTTTTCACGGCAGTATCTACACTGATGGCCAATCAAATTTCGTCACCGGAAAGGATAACGAATAACGAAATTCTACGCACTGTGCTTCTGCAGCACAGTACAAGAAAAATACGAGATTCAATAAGTAATGCCCCACATTTTTTTGTCAGAACATATTTATTGTTAAGAGTCAGACTTTTGTGACAATATACATCAACGTGTCTTGTCCATGTCCTACTTTTCTACGTAGTCTCCATCACGTTCTACGGCTGTACGCCAACGCTGTGAAAGAGCATGTATTCCCTGCTGGTAAAAGCTCTTGTGCTGTAGGCGTAGCCATGTTTTCACTGCGTGACTGACACTCTCGTCATCTTGAAAATGTGTTCCCCGCAGAGAATCTTTAAGCGGCTAAAAGATATAGAAGTCCGAGGGTACCAGGTGTGGACTGTAGGGTGGATGAGGCAATGACGTCCAACCCAAGTTGGCGATGTGTTCCCGAGTTCTCAACTCGGGACTGGGCGTGCGTTATCGTTTTGGAGCAAGGTTTCTGCTGGATTCGTGTCCGATCGAACACGTCGGAAACGTTTCTTGAGTTTACTCAGTATTCACACATACCTTTGAATTGACGATTGACCATCTCGGGATCACATCCACGAGAATGACGCTATCACAAGCCCAGAAGACTGTCACCATGACTTTTCCGGCAGAGTGGCTTCTCCTGAATTTCTTCTTTTGTGGTGAATGAGGATGACGGCACTCCATGAACTGCCTCTTCGTTTCCGCCGCGAAGTGGTGCACCCAGCGTTCGTCCCCCGTAACGATCCGTGACAGAAAGGCCTCACCGTCGGTCTCAAAACGATTCGACAATTCAGATGAAATGACCTTTCTTTGAATCTTGTGGTTCGCTATGAGAATTCGTGGATTGCGTCGTGAGCACCTCTTTGAATATCCGAGAGTCTCCATCATTCCAGACGCACTTTCAATGCTGACCGACAACCGTAGAGCCAATTGTCGAGTTGTGATGCGCCGGCCGGCCAAAATAATGGCGTCCGCATGATTCAGCACGTCTGCAGCAGTGGCTGTGACAGGACGTACCGGGCGCGGCTGATCGTGGAGCACTTTTTCTGCCTTTCCTGAGACTGCAATATTCTTTACTCATCACCCAACTGTACTATCAACTGCAGTATCGCCATACACTGCACACAAACGTTTATGGATGTTCACCACCATTTCTTTTTCTGCACACAAGATTTCAATACCAGCATGCTGCTTGTAACGTGAGTCGTATGTAGACGCCATTTTGACGCTCTACTAGGCTCTGCCATCTGCCAAAACTGTTCTAAACTTCACCGTCACACAGAACAGACATCAAATTTGAAGCACGAACACTACGTTGGTCTATGAATATTAATGGATTTTTTAAAAAAAATATGGGGAATTACTTACTGAAGGACCCACGTATGTATGCTCCAACGTTATTCATGCACACTCGAAAATGTATTTATTTTGATTATAGTCAGTGACGTACAAGAACAGCGGTATATTCAGTTTATCCATTAGAAGCAGTTAAGAAAAGGAAACGTTATCTTTAATCTTTCAGTAAAAGAGAGAAGGTGAAATTAACTCAATATTTATTCGTATGAACAACGCACATACTAGCCTTATTTACAGAATTGTGATTTTCAAATCCTATATGCACTGAAGGCATGAAAATATCATCGTTTTTACAGTATCTCAAACTAGTCGCCAGGGTGGTGGGACGGGAGGACAATGATAATGAAAACATAATTCCATGCCCTAGCGCACATTCGGGGAAATTACTGATCGGGAATAACGGAAACGTGCCAGGGGATCTGAGCTGCTGCTGCAAGGATCAACGGGGACTACATGTTGTAGGGAAGCAGCCTACTCACGCCTTATAAAATTCACATCAGTCTTTCCATTGTGTGCCAGCCAGTCCACTGTAACTAGCTCTGACGTAATAAATGTTGCGCAATACTTTAAAAATCAAGTAAATAACCTGAAACGTTTCTAGCGTGTCAGGAGTAATACTAAATCAGTATGTGATGAATATCAGTTCAATAACTTTAACCATTTTCGAAATTTGGATGTTTTTCTGTAAAAATCATTGCCGCAACAGAAAAGAGATAGAAACTTAAAAATTAATATTTAGATTCCTTTTGCACAATAATTTAGTAGGAACAGTATTCTGGATCTCGTAAATTAAAATTTTAGTTGAAATTCATGATTTTCTGGTTTTATCTTAAAAATTAAGGAAGCAAGATAGATTAAGTAGACGAATAAATAAAGCTAGGATGTTTAAATTTAAGTAGAAGGGAGATCCGCTATAATCATAAAAATGTGAGAAGATTCAACAGAATAACTATAAAACTATAGCTATAGCGTATCTCCAAAGAGCAAGTTCAGAGCTCGTCTACTGCGTGTAGTGTAATTACATTAATTCTCTCGCCCAAAATATTTGACATAGCCACGTCAGACTTTTATTATGATTACTTACCTGTGTGCTGATTGCACATTTAAATTGAGAGCTTCATCGGCCATCAGCAAAGGAAGCAATGATGTATTCGATAACTTAAAGTGGTGCATTACTAGCACAGTGGCTAGTCGGGAGAGCACATTTGATCAGGCGTTCCCTTAGCCGTCCGCACCGTGGCTTTATATGTAAGAACGCTGCGCGAAAAAAGGGAAGGCCCCAGTTCTCTCCAGACGCTGATTAGCGCACGACCTGTGCCGGGAGTCGCGTCGCGTCGGTATCGTTGATTTAAACAGCCTCGGATGCAGTAATAAGTTATTCAGGATACGCGCAACCATGAAATCGTTTTCGAGTGAAATGTTAATTTTGGGATGACGTTAATGATCTATCTTTAGTTTGCGTATGCCGTATTTTCACGTGCCGCCGCAGGACAGACATTCTACCATTATTAGCGTGCCGTTTGACGAACATTATCATCAAATTATGGCGAGCATTCACTTAAACATTTAATTTGAACAGTTATAGTTGCATCAGCGCATTAGACTCTGAACTGCTCTGGTAGTTGGATTGTGTGGATTCTTTCTGGTCTGTGACTTTCAGAATATAGTGAGCATTTTAGAGAGAATGGTTTTTGATTATGAATCCCAGACAATCTCTAATTCCTCAGAGCTATAAGCTGCAGCTATAAATGTATTTCTCAGATGAATTGGGCACTAGGAATTCTAATTACAGGCTTCACGTTTTGCTAATCACTTTCTGGTTGCCAATATTGTAGTGAGACAGCCAGTGTTGAGAATGGCAAACAACAGCATTAAATAAATAATAGGAACATTAACAATTATTCCACCTGCCGCCCCACATATGGTGAATCGGCCGGGAAAGAAACTGAGTAAAAGTGAAAGTAATTTTTAAATATTCGGATTCGGGAGTGAAATGCGACACACAACTGAGTAATAGAACAGTGATAGTGTTACGTGTGCATGTGGACGACGCAATTGGATTAACAACGCATTTGGATTGACGGAGCTGGCACAGAGTCTAGCGGCGCTGCCAGCATCGCGAGAAGCCAGTTTTGCCTCACCGCAGTTGTCCGCCGGAGCAACCGGAGCCGCGCCTGCAGTTGCGGGCGATGCAAACACACAGCAGCCGTCGAAGTGCCGTCTGCAGTTCAACGCGCTGCGTTGCATCAGTAATGCTGGTACGCCACGCCAGCAATGCCATACATTGTGCAGAATGAACTAAGTTAAGTGAAAAGCTGTAAAACTTTTACTAACCTGCACTAAAAGACTGTCGGCGATGGAACCGCCAGAAGAAACTTAGGTTAAACTTAAATCAGAACCCATGTCTGTTGAGGGAACTGTAAATCCAGACAACGGTTCAAGTGTAAAAATGCGTGAAAATAGTAATGTTAAAGTGAAATATGAAGTATTGTCTCCTGACAGTAGTGTGAAAAGGGGCAATGATTCAATAATAGAGACCCCTGTAGTAAATCAGAAATCAGAAATTGTTAATTTATTGGATTATAGTTTATCTGATGAGTTAAAAACGAAACAGTCATCAGAGGTGGTAGAGTTTAAAAAGGATAAGTTAGATATGATTGATCAATCAGATGTTTCATTTCGTTTTGATGATTCTGGTATTGGAGCTAGTTTTTCGTCACCTGAGTGTGATAAAAAACCAGCTAGTGAGCAACCCAAAGATACTGGGGCTATTGATTTAAATGTTATATTACAAGCAATAGCTACCAGTAATGCTAAAATGACAGCTGAATTAAAGTCTGAAATAACTGAGGTCAAAATCAGTAATGCTGAATTAAAGTATGAGATTGTGGCCAGCCAAACTAATTTTAATAACCGATCGGAGGTAATGGACAATACCTTCAAGGCTGGTTGCAATAAGTTGAAAGAGGATCTGGACAGTTTGAATTATAAAATTGATTACAATCATGAGGATATTAAGAAAAACGTTGCTCAACAATTTTCTGAAATGTATAAAACAGTAAAATCCGAAGTTGCTGAGGTTCGCAAAGAATTCCAAATGGAAGATGCGAAGCTGGACCACAAGTTAACAGAAAAGATCGAGGCGGAATCTGAACTGTGCTCAGATAGGTTTAAAGATGTTAATATAAAAGTAAATATATGTCAAGCAGAAGTAGATGCAATCAAAACTGATACTACTCATATTGTGCAAAGAGTAGATAATGTTGAATGAGAGTAGAAAATATTAGTACTAACATTGCTAACATTGAGAGTAAAGTAGCTTCAGTAACTTCTGGACATGGTAGTATACAACAAGTTGTAGCTGCAAACGCCGCTTTTATCGGGTGTCGGCGGTTCTTGCGGTTTGATCCAGATAAAAATATCCACCCGCTAGATTTCTGGAACGATTTTGAAGATGTGATTCCACCAACGTGGTCTGAACACGAGAAAATCTCATTTACTAGAAGCCATTTAGCGGGTGACGCCATGCGTTGGTCAGTTGATGTTATGTTGAAGTGTAAAACATTAGCGGAATTTAAAACAGCTTTCATTAATGAGTATTGGTCTAGTAATAAGCAAAATGAAGTGTTGAGAGAATTTTTGAGTGGAAAACGCTTCAATGCAGGCAAGGAATCTATTAAAGAGTTTGCCAGGTCATGGATCTCACGTTTGTCACATTTGGCCGAAAAGCTAAAACCTGAAATGATAATACTAGGTCTTGAAGCCAAACTGCCATGGTATTGGCTAACTAGAATTATATCTGCCCCTAGAGACAATCTTGATCGTTTCATTGAGCATTTGGAACGTGTAGAGCGTGTAGCTGCCAATGAGGAGCAAGCACATAATAACAGAAATGGTAATAACACTAGTAGTAATTTTAAGAACGAGCAGAATGGCAATGTAAACATCAGAACAGTAGGTGTTCGCCATCCTAAGAAAGGTAGGAATTGGAGAAATAATTACCAGAACCAACAATGGCATCCAAATGATAGTAATTTTGTTCCTAACAAAAATGTGCAAGTAAACAACAGTGTTGAAAGCAATGCTGTGCCAGTTAACTATAATGCAAATAAAGGTAACAGTAGTAGGCAGAGGCTGGAAAACTAGTTCCCGTCTATGAGGATACTGGCCCTCACCAGGCGGTTACTTTTCCTAAGCCAGTAATTAAAGTAATTAGTATGACAGATCAGAATACTCAAACTGAGGATTTGGATGAGGGGTCGGTAGCATCTAAGGATACAGCCGAAATATTAGATCACTCGCAGTATTTAATAGATACCATGTTAGAGACGCTTTCTAAGTGGGAAGAGAAAGAGAAGGCGCAGCAGTGTAACGGTAGGGAAGAGCTACAAAATACTGAATTGTCAGGTGAAGAAGCAGAAGAAATTATTGCTTATATTTACGATAAGGATGATGTGCTCTTATCTAAAGTGCCTGTGCAGGATGTTGATACTGTACCAATAGATTTAGGACAGGAGGTAAGTGAGAATGTAGAGGATAGCCTGTTGTGGGTCGATTAACCCAGTAGCTGTGACCAGTTGTCACTGGAGAAGGAATCCGACGATAATAGTGAAAGTGGTTTAGCTGCAAGTAGTGTTATGCCCGGTCTAGAGGCGCAGAATCGCTCAGACTACAGTAATTTGGGTCATGTTCAGCAAACTAAATGCAATGAAGTCGTGCGGTGTTTCGATTTAAAATTAATAGACCGACTGGAAAAGGCAGCTGAAAATGTAATTCAGGAAACCCCTACACACTTTGACCTAAATGTAATGAAGACAGATGTCGATCACTTTAGTTGGAGACAAATCCAAAAGGAACTATTGGATGAGTTTGAGGAACCACCTGTACAACCTAGAATAAGCCACCCTATAATAATAGTGAATATGTTGGGTATCAATGTACGTTGTCTCTTAGACAGTGCAAGTGAGGTGAGTGCGATATCTCAGTCCTTCTTTGATGCGTTACCTGGTAAAGACAAGCTTACCGTAATGAGGGTATAAGGACTAAGAATAATTGGTGCTACTGGCAAGGTGTCAAAAACGGTAAAAGAAGAAGCTTTGCTGCCTTTTAACATTAATGGTAATTTAATTGATCATCCATGCTTAACTGTAAATAATCTCAGTATTGAGGTTTTAATTGGCATAGATTTCTTGTCAAAATATCAGAGTGTTGTCGACTTTGTAAGAAGCCAGTTAACAATTGTCTTTCCGATAACCGGAGTAAGTACGGTACCTTTTATTGATAAACATGTAGTAACTAATGATGAAACTTGGGAGCTGCCTATACGAGTTCTGAAAAATAGGAGGTATTGGGACGAAGGTGTTAATCTTAGTAAAAGTAAGCTAAACACAGAAGAAGAAGAAGAAGAAGAAGAAGAAGAAGCAATTATTTTGGACAAGATAGAAGCTAAATTGCAGGAAATCGATAAAATTTCAGCTAATCAGAAGGAAAAATCAAAGAAAATAAATGCAGAAACAAAGAAATTCATGTTCGTATACCAAGGACCTTTCAGGATTATAGGAAAACCACATGCCAATGCATATAGGCTAGAGTACCCTAAGAGTAGAAAGCTATTCGGTCTCAGGAACGTGATCGACCTAAAGAAGTTCATAGGTAGTGAATGAATTCTGTAGGGAGGAGATTGTTCTGTAACCTCTACACAGTGTGGCAGCTGTGCAGTCCCAGCTGTGTGAGATCTTCTTTCCATTTCAGGTCTCACTCATTCTTCATCTTTCCTATGTACAAAAATTTCGACCCCTTCTTTCCAATACGAAAATTTTCTGAAACCAATTAATTCTGTAGGGAGGAGATTGTTCTGTAACCTCTACACAGTGTGGCAGCTGTGCAGTCCCAGCTGTGTGAGATCTTCTTTCCCATTTCAGGTCTCACTCTGCCTTCATCTTTCCTATCCACCAAAGTTTCAGCTCCTCCTTTGCAATACAAAAATTTTCCGTCATGGCTATCAAGCCATGAGTTCTGTAACCATTCTATCCACCGATTAGTGAAGAAAATACCTAATGTGACAAACCTAACAGTGACATAAACAACAGAGAAGTATGATGTAATTAAGATACAAAGGTATTTGAGTAACAAGTATGTATAGAACCCTGGTAATATTATAAGTACAAAGTTGTTGTTTTATTGGAAATGGTCCACCAACAGTAATTTAAAAATATATACAAATTCGTGTACAAGCAGGATCTGAAGTGGCAGTGAAACCTATTGTATGCTGTAGAGCTAACTAATTAATAGTAAAAGAGATTGCTTAGTGTTATGAAAAATATGCAGATAAGTTGTAAGAATGAACTCACATTGTGTAGCAAGGAATGGCAGTGTAATAGAATTGAACAGTGTTTGTGGTTCAGACGTGAAGGACACGTTCTTGAAATATTTATAAGGTTGGAGCTGGCCGTTATTTGGTGTAGTGTGTGACAGGACACACCTACACGTATTGAGGTTATGAGTTGGAGGCGTGAATGCGACCATAGGTACCCTTATGTTAGATGAGACAGAGCAGCTCATGGTGTCCTATAGGTTTAAGGAATTTAGCATTACGCTCGGCCATAATTTCTTGATGCACTTTAGTGGTAGGTCGAGAGAGACTACCTGTGGTTTCAGCACCCAATCAAGTGGAAATGGATTGCAACGTGAGCAAATTAATCAGCTGCAATACACTATAGATATGAAATAAATGTGCTATCCTATGCTTTAAATTTTAATGGAGTGAGTATTACTTAAGTTCATGCACTAGCAAAGTAAGTAAGTACATAATTGCAGATGTGGAACTGACACAGCAGCAGAGGACCAATAAGTGGATTTAGTAGTCAACTGAACGTAGTGTGTTTTGAACACTCAGAACTGTACTATTACCACAAGTTACTCACATGTACAAAGAAGCTGAGAAACAACTACTAATCAAATATACTCATACTATCTCTAAGAATAAGGTAATCGAAGATGAGTCAGTTAAGTAAATAAAATACATATTTGTCAGGAATGTACCAAGCATTGGTTCAGTGTTCCGGCCCAGAAATAATAAATTGAAATTAAATGGATTTATGATTGTATGCCTTGAGCATAAATTTTCTCTAGTACGTGACCTACGGCGTTTTGAGCCATTTGTTTATCGATTTTATGACAGTTAAGTAACCGCGAGAGTAAAATTGAAAAAGTTCTGTTAACTGTGTTCCAGTAACATATTGAAAGATAAAATGTATACATCCCCATTTCGTTGTGATCCACCCTTAGATATTAAGTGAACAGAGTCTGAGGCACTCTTTTTGTTTGTTCTACAGGACAAATCAGATAATGACAGCCTAGTAGCTGCCTGAAAGCGTGGAGTGACTTGGACACAACTCACAGTGACCCCTCCCCGTTCCCCATATAATTTAGAGTGAACGTGAAGGACGCACACCATAGCAACTTCCCCTCCTCTACATTTGTGAATGGAAGTGTAGAACGTCAGCCAAAGCGGCTACAACCACGTGTGTAAAAATTAAATTGTCACGATTTCTGAAATTTTCTTTCAGGTTTAGAAAAGACTGCTAAGATATAATCATCTGTTTATGTATCTTGAATAACCAGGATATTTTCTTTGAATTTATGTATGTAAAAAAATATTTACAGACAATTTAATGAATTTAAGATTTTCATAATTTTATATATTTTTATGTGTTTGTCTGTCTAAGGCAATATGTATGCCAAAGTGTTTCATTGATTTTTGCTTAAATTTTGAGTGATAATGTTGCTTAAGAGGCAGTGAACATCCCAGCAATTTAAATAATTGAAGTAGGTAATAAGTTTTCTTTTAATATTTATATATGTTTACGACTCAATTTTAATTTTTCATAGGGAGTTAAGCTGTACTCTTGCTTCCCTTTTTGTAATTAATTTTTTTTCATTTACATTCAAAAAAAATTAAGTAGAGGGTGATGTAGGGAAGCAGCCTACTCACGCCTTATAAAATTCACATCAGTCTTTCCATTGTGTGCCAGCCAGTCCGCTGTAACTAGCTCTGACGTAATAAATGTTGCGCAATACTTTAAAAATCAAGTAAATAACCTGAAACGTTTCTAGCGTGTCAGGAGTAATACTAAATCAGTATGTGATGAATATCAGTTCAATAACTTTAACCATTTTCGAAATTTGGATGTTTTTCTGTAAAAATCATTGCCGCAACAGAAAAGAGCTAGAAACTTAAAAATTAATATTTAGATTCCTTTTGCATAATAATTTAGTAGGAACAGTATTCTGGATCTCGCAAATTAAAATTTTAGTTGAAATTCATGATTTTCTGGTTTTATCTTAAAAATTAAGGAAGCAAGATAGATTAAGTAGACGAATAAATAAAGCTAGGATGTTTAAATTTAAGTAGAAGGGAGATCCGCTATAATCATAAAAATGTGAGAAGATTCAACAGAATAACTATAAAACTATAGCTATAGCGAATCTCCAAAGAGCAAGTTCAGAGCTCGTCTACTGCGTGTAGTGTAATTACATTAATTCTCTCGCCCAAAATATTTGACATAGCCACGTCAGACTTTTATTATGATTACTTACCTGTGTGCTGATTGCACATTTAAATTGAGAGCTTCATCGGCCATCAGCAAAGGAAGCAATGATGTATTCGATAACTTAAAGTGGTGCATTACTAGCACAGCGGCTAGTCGGGAGAGCAGATTTGATCAGGCGTTCGCTTAGCCGTCCGCACCATGGCTTTATACACTCCTGGAAATTGAAATAAGAACACCGTGAATTCATTGTCCCAGGAAGGGGAAACTTTATTGACACATTCCTGGGGTCAGATACATCACATGATCACACTGACAGAACCACAGGCACATAGACACAGGCAACAGAGCATGCACAATGTCGGCACTAGTACAGTGTATATCCACCTTTCGCAGCAATGCAGGCTGCTATTCTGCCATGGAGACGATCGTAGAGATGCTGGATGTAGTCCTGTGGAACGGCTTGCCATGCCATTTCCACCTGGCGCCTCAGTTGGACCAGCGTTCGTGCTGGACGTGCAGACCGCGTGAGACGACGCTTCATCCAGTCCCAAACATGCTCAATGGGGGACAGATCCGGAGATCGTGCTGGCCAGGGTAGTTGACTTACACCTTCTAGAGCACGTTGGGTGGCACGGGATACATGCGGACGTGCATTGTCCTGTTGGAACAGCAAGTTCCCTTGCCGGTCTAGGAATGGTAGAACGATGGGTTCGCTGACGGTTTGGATGTACCGTGCACTATTCAGTGTCCCCTCAACGATCACCAGTGGTGTACGGCCAGTGTAGGAGATCGCTCCCCACACCATGATGCCGGGTGTTGGCCCTGTGTGCCTCGGTCGTATGCAGTCCTGATTGTGGCGCTCACCTGCACGGCGCCAAACACGCATACGACCATCATTGGCACCAAGGCAGAAGCGACTCTCATCGCTGACGACGACACGTCTCCATTCGTTCCTCCATTCACGCCTGTCGCGACACCACTGGAGGCGGGCTGCACGATGTTGGGGCGTGAGCGGAAGACGGCCTAACGGTGTGCGGGACCGTAGCCCAGCTTCATGGAGACGGTTGCGAATGGTCCTCGCCGATACCCCAGGAGCAACAGTGTCCCTCATTTGCTGGGAAGTGGCGGTGCGGTCCCCTACGGCACTGCGTAGGATCCTACGGTCTTGACGTGCATCCGTGCGTCGCTGCGGTCCGGTCCCAGGTCGACGGGCACGTGCACCTTCCGCCGACCACTGGCGACAACATCGATGTACTGTGGAGACCTCACGCCCCACGTGTTGAGCAATTCGGCGGTACGTCCACCCGGCCTCCCGCATGCCCACTATACGCCCTCGCTCAAAGTCCGTCAACTGCACATAGGGTTCACGTCCACGCTGTCGCGGCATGCTACCAGTGTTAAAGACTGCGATGGAGCTCCGTATGCCACGGCAAACTGGCTGACACTGAAGGCGGCGGTGCACAAATGCTGCGCAGCTAGCGCCATTCGACGGCCAACACCGCGGTTCCTGGTGTGTCCGCTGTGCCGTGCGTGTGATCATTGCTTGTACAGCCCTCTCGCAGTGTCCGGAGCAAGTATGGTGGGTCTGACACACCCGTGTCAATGTGTTCTTTTTTCCATTTCCAGGAGTGTATGTCAGAACGCTGCGCGAAAAAAGGGAAGGCCCCAGTTCTCTCCAGACGCTGATTGGCGCACCACCTGTGCCGGGAGTCGCGTCGCGTCGGTATCGTTGATTTAAACAGACTCGGATGCAGTAATAAGTTATTCAGGATACGCGTAACCATTTTGGGATGACGTTAATGATCTATCTTTAGTTTGCGTATGCCGTATTTTCACGTGCCGCCGCAGGACAGACATTCTACCATTATTAGCGTGCCGTTTGATGAACATTATTATCAAATTATGGCGAGCATTTGTAAGTAAGCTCTGTATGAAAATCACTGGCTATGCTGTGTGCAGTCTGTGGCTGGTTAGCATTGTTGTAATATTCGCTATTGTAGTGTTGGGCAGTTGGCTGTTAACAGCGCGTAGCGTTGCACAGTTGGAGGTGAGCCGCCAGCAGTGGTGGATGTGGGGAGAGTGATGGCGGAGTTTTGAAATTTGTAAGAATGGATGTCATGAACTGCTACATATATTACGACTATTAAGGTAAATACATTGTTTGTTCTCTATTAAAATCTTTCATTTGGTAACTATACCTATCAGTAGTTAGTGCCTTCCGTAGTTTGAATCTTTTATTTAGCTGGCAGTTGTGGCACTTGCTGTATTGCAGTAGTCGAGTAAAGAAGATTTTTGTGAGGTAAGTGATTTGTGAAAGGCATAGGTAAATGTTAGTCAGGGCCATTCTTTTCTAGGGATGTTTGAAAGTCAGATTGCGTTGCGCTAAAAATATTGTGTGTCAGTTTAAGCACAGTCTTGTATAATTGTTCTAAGGGGACGTTTCATATGTCGACCCTTAGCCGAGGATACCTCACTGGAATCTTCTGATTTTTTTCTTGTGGTTTGTGTAATGAGTGTAGCTATTGTTTATTGCTAGCGCGTAATTGTATAGAGAATCTCCTTTGTAGTTGCAGTCTTTCATTGTTGTACAGTAAAAACAGGTGTGGCACGCATGTAAATTTGCACCAAGTATTTCGCAGCTGCGCTTGCAATTAACTAGATATTATTTTCAGTGCTATGTTAATGTGTTTTCTTATTTTTGCTCTTCAAATTGTGCTTTTCTGTGTTACCGTGTGAAATATTGTGACAATTATGGCATGTGAAAAACGTAATACTAGGCTCCAAAGTAAACTGAGAAATGACAGTGAAGACGAAAGCAGTGTGTTAGCGCCACCATGTAATGAATTAACTAATGTTCAACATAGTAATTTGGTAATTGTGCATAGGAAAATGGAGCGGGCGGCAAACAATGGTGTAGACAGTGAAACTATTGGTGAACAGGGAAGCATTATCAATCGATCGGTCGGCAACAGCCCGCCTCAGGAATTGGGAATGACAGGACACAATCTTGCAAATAGTACAGATTCATGTTTTGGGTCCTCACCGTTTTCTCAAATAAGTCAAGACACATTTTCTGCTTGTCAAAATGTGAATGTTTCCGGTGCAACTTCACTGCCGAAAAGCACTGAGGAACATGTTTCAGACACCAGTCCATTTTTATTACAGTTAATGCAACAAATGGGACAAAGGCTACAAAAGTTAGACACAACGCTTGAACAAAATCAAAAACAAATGGGACAAATTCTTCAAAAGTTAGACACAATGGAACAAAATCAGAGACAAACACAGCAATAGCTTCAAAAGTTAGACACCACACTTGAACAAACACGTGAAGATTTAACTACTGAGTTACATAAAATCGAATCGAAATGTCAAAAAGTCTGTAATGACGTAAAAACACAAATTTGTGAGCATTTCCAACCTATTTTTTCGCGTCATGAAAGTGCATTACAGAATCACGAAGCAGCCATAAAAGAACTGCAAACTATTGTTCATGAAAATCACGACACCTTGCAAGCTGAAATTGACTCAGTTGCATCTACCGATTCGGTTAAGCGACTTGCAAAAACTCAGGAAAACTTAAAGGACACAGTAGTTACGATTCCAACACAAATGGACACTCTGAAACGTGGTTCAGAAAAACACACAGAGGAAATAATTTCACTATCGAATAAAGTAGCCGAACTTTTAGATCAGTTCACTAACTTATCTACAAAGGTAGATGATGATCTGAATGACACAAGACCTGTAGCCTTCACGGACACTGAAGAGTATGAACAAATTAGAAAATTCAAACAAAATCAAAATCAAATCAATACACAGTACGAAAGAGAAATCCGGGAAGTACAAGATCAGTTGGCACAAGTAATACAAGAATTACATATTTCAGAGGACACTCGCGCTCTAATACGGGAAGAGGGACTTAGAAATACGGAAAAGGCACAAAATAATAACACAGCGCATTTCAGAAATTATGAAAGAAATTGGAAAGGTACACCGATTTTTGAGATGGAACCGCCGAAACGACGCAATAATGACCGACATGCGACTCGCCAACATGATTATTTTCACTATAAGCTGTTTATTACTACACGTAAATTCAAAACATTTAAGAATTCTGGCAATGACATTCATCCACAAGCGTGGCTCCATCAATTCTCTCATTGTTTTCCTCCCAACTGGTCATTAGAGCACAGATTAGAATTTATGTGTGGCTACTTAGAGAATGAACCAGCTGAAAGAATGCGATCGGTCATTCACGATTGTCACAGTGTAGGAGAATTTTATCATGCCTTCCTCTCAGCATATTGGTCTCAAGCTACCCAAGACCGAGTAAAACATAGCATCATAATGATGAAACATTTCGAACAATCTTAATTTTCCAGTCTTGTGAAATATTTTGAAGACATGTTGCACAAGAATCACTACCTGTCAAACCCATACAGCCCCTCAGAACTCATCCGCATTTGCTTAATCAAATTGCCTGAACATTTACGACACATTATTTTGGCAGGACGTTGCAAAGACGACATTGAAGCTTTTCACGGACTCTTTCAAGAATTAGAAATTGACAGTGAAAAGCGCGGAACGCGAAAACAGGAACACAACAAATACAGGTCACATCCGTCGCAATTCCGCGATGAAAAAAATAATAATTGGACACGGCAAGGCTATTCTCCCAACACAAATCGTGACCAAAACAGACACCACCCATATGACAACCACTGGCAGAGTAATAGTTACAGAGAAAGATCGCATTTCCGTAATAATGAATATAACAGAGACAATAATAGAAACAGACAATATGGCAACCAGAACTATTATTATCACGGCAGACAGAATAACTTCAGACGCAACGGTCCACCGTGCAGTGATAATTGAGGGAGAAGTTCTCCACCACTTAACCGACAAGAAAGAAACTACAGGAACTACCGACATGACTTATGGACTGTGAGTAAATTTTAGCTTTTGACCAACATTTGAAACGTCCCCTTAGAAAAATTTTACAAGACTGTGCTTTAACTGACACACAATATTTTTTAGCGCAACGCAATCTGACTTTCAATAATCCCTACAAAAGAATGGCCCTGTCTAATATTAACCTATACGTTTCACAAATCACTTACCTCACAAAAATCTTCATTACACGAACTACTGCAATACAGCGAGCGCCACTACTGCCAGCTAAATAAAAGATTCAAACTAAGGAAGGCACTAACTACTGATAGGCATAGTTAGCAAATGAAAGATTTTGATAGAGAACAACCAATGTATTTACCTCAATAGTCATAATATATATAGCAGTTCATGACAAATTTCAAAACTCCGCCATCTCTCTCCCCACATCCACCACTGCTGGCGGCTTACCTCCAACGGCGCAACGCTACGCGCTGTTCACAGCCAGCTGCCTAACACTACAATGGCGAGTATTACAACAATGCAAAGCAGCCACAGACTGCACACAGCACAGCCAGTGATTTTCATACAGAGGTGGCGTTACCAATAAAAAAACCTAAACAGCCTACTTACATAGCCCCCATGCTCCCCACAAAAAATTTTACAAATTGTTTTGGGCACTGGGCAATACATATTTGTTAAAATTTTTCATAATCGTAATTACAATAACAAAGAAATCAAATGCACACACTTATTGATACAATGTTGGTCAAAAGCTAAAATTTTCTCACAGTCCATAAAGATAGTTCTGATCTTTCATCATAATAGCAATTACAGTTTTTTTTTCACAGTCTCATTAGTAAAAGAAATTGCACACAGAAGTAGTGGATTTCCATGCAGTCTTGAAGAAGTAGTGTTGTCCTTCCAACGGAAAGACAGTGCTGACTCTTGACATGCTGACAGGTAATGGGCCACAACAGAGCAAACCCACAGCAGAGTCAGTCGAAGGTTTGAAGAATATTGGTAGGTAGGTCATCGCAGAGTAGACCCACTGTAGTCCTGGTAGAGATTACGGTATTGGTGGGCCACCAGAGGTGCAGACCCACTGCAGTCCTTCTAGAAATAATGGTAATGGTGGGCCATCAAAGATGCAGACCCACTGTAGTCCTTGTAGAGACGGCCAGCAGCCATCTGTTGCATCTGTGCAGGTGCACAATCACCATCGAAGAGTCTTGCGGAGAATATAGCAAGTCCATAACCACCACTTGTGCACTCACAAAGTTTTTGAAATTGTCCTTAGAACCAGCAATGCTGTTATCCAGTCCCTTGCTGAATCATTAACACACGTGCAAACACTATCAATCCCTACTTCTCACACATTGTCCATATACTATGACCAACAGAAACGTGTGCAGTGAAATGGAACTTACAAGTTAATAATACACTCCTGGAAATTGAAATAAGAACACCGTGAATTCATTGTCCCAGGAAGGGGAAACTTTATTGACACATTCCTGGGGTCAGATACATCACATGATCACACTGACAAAACCACAGGCACATAGACACAGGCAACAGAGCATGCACAATGTCGGCACTAGTACAGTGTATATCCACCTTTCGCAGCAATGCAGGCTGCTATTCTCGCATGGAGACGATCATAGAGATGCTGGATGTAGTCCTGTGGAACGGCTTGCCATGCCATTTCCACCTGGCGCCTCAGTTGGACCAGCGTTCGTGCTGGACGTGCAGACCGCATGAAACGACGCTTCATCCAGTCCCAAACATGATCAATGGGGGACAGATCCGGAGATCTTGCTGGCCAGGGTAGTTGACTTACACCTTCTAGAGCACGTTGGGTGGCACGGGATACATGCGGACGTGCATTGTCCTGTTGGAACAGCAAGTTCCCTTGCCGGTCTAGGAATGGTAGAACGATGGGTTCGCTGACGGTTTGGATGTACCGTGCACTATTCAGTGTCCCCTCGACGATCACCAGTGGTGTATGGCCAGTGTAAGAGATCGCTCCCCACACCATGATGCCGGGTGTTGGCCCTGTGTGCCTCGGTCGTATGCAGTCCTGATTGTGGCGCTCACCTGCACGGCGCCAAACACGCATACGACCATCATTGGCACCAAGGCAGAAGCGACTCTCATCGCTGAAGACGACACGTCTCCATTCGTCCCTCCATTCACGCCTGTCGCGACACCACTGGAGGCGGGCTGCACGATGTTGGGGCGTGAGCGGAAGACGGCCTAACGGTGTGCGGGACCGTAGCCCAGCTTCATGGAGACGGTTGCGAATGGTCCTCGCCGATACTCCAGGAGCAACAGTGTCCCTAATTTGCTGGGAAGTGGCGGTGCGGTCCCCTACGGAACTGCGTAGGATCCTACGGTCTTGGCGTGCATCCGTGCGTCGCTGCGGTCCAGTCCCAGGTCGACGGGCACGTGCACCTTCCGCCGACCACTGGCGACAACATCGATGTACTGTGGAGACCTCACGCCCCACGTGTTGAGCAATTCGGCGTTACGTCCACCCGGCCTCCCGCATGCCCACTATACGCCCTCGCTCAAAGTCCGTCAACTGCACATAGGATTCACGTCCACGCTGTCGCGGCATGCTACCAGTGTTAAAGACTGCGATGGAGCTCCGTATGCCACGGCAAACTGGCTGACACTGACGGCGGCGGTGCACAAATGCTGCGCAGCTAGCGCCATTCGACGGCCAACACCGCGGTTCCTGGTGTGTCCGCTGTGCCGTGCGTGTGATCATTGCTTGTACAGCCCTCTCGCAGTGTCCGGAGCAAGTATGGTGGGTCTGACACACCGGTGTCAATGTGTTCTTTTTTCCATTTCCAGGAGTGTATGATGAACTGGTGTCAATTACAATTTTAGAACATAAGAATACAATTACAGAGGTACAAAGTACATAATTAAAGAACATAACAATACAGATAACATTTGTAGTACAGGCTTTACAAATGAATCGAAATAACATATACATCAGTGTTACAGGAATTATGACATGAGTACATACATAAAAGATCAGAATAACTTTCGTAACATCAACTTCACACATGAGCATTAAAACAGAACAGATAAATAATGTCTAAACATCTTTACAAAGTAAATAACATAGTATTAGAAAAATTCTACAACATAGCTCTCATCAGCTAAACACATAAAGACAGGAAAAACACAAATAAACAAGGGTACACAAACACATAGCAGAATAACATAAGAGGAAAGTGCAGGGTTTGTTTTCAGAGTAACATTTGGTACTGAAGTCCAACCCAAAACTTCATTCCATAGATCTTTCGTCTTATTTCCACATTTGTTTCCACCAAAAAAATCCTATTCAACCATGATTTCTGTATTTATATGTTCACATATTTCTTACCTCATTATTTATTTTCAAGAAAATCCTACCTATACCTGCTTTCTTTACGTTTTTCGTGTAACTTCTCAATGCATTTCTTCCAATTCATCGCAACTCATTCTCTTCTATAGTCTACCCCCTCTTAAGCTAACTTAAATCTACTGATCTCAGATGCTAAACTAAGGGACGAGGCAATGCAGCAGCACAGAACAATTAACACAAACAGCAATAAAAAAATGGAAATTTGCAAAGCAAGCTACAGTAAATCTAAATTACCAAGCAATTCAACATTACAACTAATATGAGGCAATGCGCAGCAAACAAGAAAAATAAATCAGTAGTAAACTGGCTTAGCAGAGTAACACAAATTAAAATTCAGTAGCACTATGCCTGGCAAACAGCTGCAGTAAATGCTATAACGTATACCTAAGCATGACAAGTCTCAAGCAGAAAAAATATTACACTAAAAATGGCCATGTCTAATACCTATGTCACATCTTAACACTACAGTGATGCATCACGATAACTTACTCTACCAAAAAAATTACCAAGTAGTTGAAAAGAAAATTATGTATGCAGTTACTGTTATTAATCCCTTCTTGTTGTTCTTTCCTTTCCAAGTGCTCCTTTTTCGAAGAACGTGGATCATAAAATTATTATTTTATAGATCTGTTGACAGAACGTTTTCACATTAGCAAATGCATTTAATTTTATTTTATAAAACCAATGCTGCAACATAGCTGGAAAAGAGATATCAAATGAAATAAGCAACTATGTACAAAGCATAAAAATATCATTCAGTAGTCATGTGGCATTTCATAAGTTAGTAGAAATTATCTCAATTCTCGTAGAAATACGCTTGTCATAATCAGGTGTGCAGATGTAAGTGTACTGATGAGACTCGGTCGAATAGATGGTTTTCGAGCCACTTCTTTCGCGGATGTGTTACATTTTCCTTATGACCCTGTAAGTAGGCTGTTTAGGTTTTTTATTGGTAACGCCACCTCTGTATGAAAATCACTGCCTGTGCTGTGTGCAGTCTGTGGCTGCTTTGCATTGTTGTCTGCCATTGTAGTGTTGGGCAGCGGCAGCTGGATGTTAACAGCGCGTAGCGTTGCGCAGTTGGAGGTGAGCCGCCAGCAGTGGTGGATGTGGGGAGAGAGATGGCGGAGTTTGGAAATTTGTAAGATATACAATGATCTGTTATGTATATTATGAGTTTTCAACATTATTAAGGTAAATACATTGTTTGTTCTCTATTAAAATCTTTCATTTGCTAACTATGCCTATCAGTAGTTAGTGCCTTCAGTAGTTTGAATCTTTTATTTAGCTGGCAGTAGTGGCGCTCGCTGTATTGCAGTAGTTCGAGTAACCAAGATTTTTGTGAGGTAAGCGATTTGTGAAATGCATAGGTTAATGTTAGTCAGGGCCATTCTTTTGTAGGGATTTCTGAAAGTCAGATTGCGTTGCGCTAAAAATATTGTGTGTCAGGTTAAGCACAGTCCTGTATAATTGTTCAAAAGGGGACGTTTCATAAATTGTGCATAGGGAAATGGAGCGGGTGGCAAATAATGGTGTAGACAGTGAAACAGGTAGTGAACAGGGAAGCATTATCTATCGATCGGTCGGCAACAGCTCGCCTCAGGAATACGAAATGACAGGACACAGTTTCGCAAATACTGTAGATTCAGGTTTTGGGTCCTCACCGTTTTCTCAAATGAGTCAAGACACATTTTCTGCTTGTCAAAATGTGAATGTTGCCGGTGAAAATGCACTGCCAAAAAAGCATAGAGAAACAGATTCCAGACACTAATACATTATTATTGCAATTAATGCAACAAATGGAACAAAATCAGAGACAAATGGGACAAAGTCTTCAAAAGTTAGACACAATGGAACAAAATCAGAGACAAACACAGCAAAAGCTTCAAAAGTTAGACACAATGGAACAAAATCTTCGGAAGTTAGACACCACACTTGAACAAACACGTGAAGATTTAACTACTGAGTTACATAACATTGAATCGAAATGTCAAAAAGTCTGTAATGACGTAAAAACACAAATTTGTGAGCATTTTCAACCTATTTTTTCGCGGCATGAAAATGCATTACAGAATCACGAAGCAGCCATAAAAGAACTGCAAACCATTGTTCATGACATCATGAGACCTTGTCGGCTAAAATTGACTCAGTTGCATCTACCGATTCGGTTACGCAACTTGCAAAAACTCAAGAAAACTTAAAGGACACAGTAGATTCGATTTCAACACAAATGGACGCTCTGAAACTTGGTTCAGAAAAACACACTGAGGAAATGTGTTCACTATCGGAGAAAGTAGCCGAACTTTCGGATCAGTTCACTAACTTATCTACGAAGGTAGATGATAATCTAAACGACACAAAACCGGTAGTCTTTAATGACACAGAAGAGAGCGAACAAATTAGGAAACTGAAACAAAATTTGAATGAAATTAATACGCAACACCAAAGAGAAATCCGGGAAGTACAAGATCAGCTGACACAGGTAATACAAGAATTACGTATTTCAGAGGACACTCGCGCTCCAACACGGGAAGAGGGACTTAGAAATACGGAAAAGCTGCAAAATAATAACACAGCAATGTGCACCGAATTTTGAGATGGAACGGCCGACACGACCTAACAATGACCGATATGCGACTCGCCGACATGATGATTTTGACTATAAGCTGTTCATTACTACACGTAAATTCAAAACATTTAAGAATTCTGGCAACGACATTCATCCACAAGCATGGCTCCATCAATTCTCTCATTGTTTTCCTCCCAACTGGTCGTTAGAACACAGATTAGAATTTATGTGTGGCTACTTAGAGAATGAACCAGCTGTAAGAATGCGATCGGTCATTCACGATTGCCACAGTGAAGGAGAATTTTACCATGCCTTCCTCTCAGCATATTGGTCTCAAGCTACACAAGACCGAGTAAAACATAGCATCATAATGATGAAACATTTCGAACAATCTGAATTTTCCAGTCTTGTGAAATATTTTGAAGACATGTTGCACAAGAATCAGTACCTGTCAAACCCATACAGCCCCTCAGAACTCATCCGCATTTGCTTAATCAAATTACCTGAACATTTACGACATATTATTTTAGCAGGACGTTGCAAAGAAGACATTGAGGCTTTTCAGGGACTGTTACAAGAACTGGAAATTGACACTGACAATCGGGGAACGCGGAAACAGTAGCACAATAATTACAGGTCACATCTGTCACAATTCCGCGATGAAAGAAATAATAACTGGACACGACAAGGCTATTCTCACAACACATATCGTGACCAAAACAGACACCACCCGTATGACAACCGTTGGCAGAGTAGTAATAATTACAGGGAAAGATCACCTCTCCGCGGTAGTGACTATCACAGAGACAATCAGAGAAACAGACAATTTGGGAACCAAAATAATTATTATCAAGGGAGACAAAATAACTTTAGACGCAACGGTCCAGCGCGCAGTTACGATTCAGGGAGAAATTCTCCACCACGTGACGGACAAGGAAGAAACTACGGAATCTACCGACATGACGACAGACGACATATTCGTAACGACAGACCTGAATTGCATCAGAACTGGCGGGATTCAAACAGGGCAGGGCCTTCTCGTCAGAGTGAATTTGTAGAAGTTAGGTCTCCAAATCCCAATAACGACACGCGCCAACAAAGAGACAATAGGCAATGACTCACACCACTGGCAGCCACAAAACGTACTTATGAAACTGACGACGCAGCTGCCGTAGCTAGCAATTACGTAAAAATGGAAGACATTAGGGACATCTTACTCCAGGAACACGACGTAAAACATAACACCATTGCATATCCTGTGATTCACATTATTGTAAATGACGAAAAATTTACGGCAGTACTTGACTCTGGCAGTCCCATTTCAGTAATTAGTGAAACAGCTTTTAGCAAATGCAACAAATCGAACGATTGTCCCACACTTCCGTTACGTAAGATTAAATTACAAGGTGCAATCTTTGGAAAAAGTGTAGATGTACGCCAACAAACCAACTTAGAATTCTTTTGTCAAAGCCACAGCTTCTCTATGAACTTTCTTATTGTTCCATTATTGTCGACGGAAATTATATTGGGAGTAGACTTTTTGAATGAATACAAAGCAATCTTAAACTTTCACGATGCTGAAATAAGTTTAGAGAAGGAAGGTAAGTCAATAGCTTTGAAATTTGAAGATTGGCTCTCAAACCATGACGAAGAAATTAATCGGCTTTACCTTCTGTTGGACAACAGTTCGGAATTTTCTACAGAACTAGACACTAACAATCACTCTGCAAGTACTGACAGGAATGATATCGACGGAATATTTGAAATTAATGAGTTAATTCAGAAAAAACTTCAAACAATTGAGAATTGTAATGACACTGATAGGCAGGACCTTTTTGAGATTTTACAAGAACATTCCACAGTTTTTACTCACAAAACAGGAACAATCAAGGGATTTCAATACCAATTTCGTGTTCGTGAGCATACTAAATTTTGTGTTAGACCATACGTAATTCCAGCACATTATAGGGACTGTGTTAGAACAGAAATACAATCTATGCTTGACGAGGGCATTATTGAGCCTGCAGTAAGCTCATACAACAATCCATTACATGTTGTTGAGAAGAAAAATGGATCGATCAGGCTTGTCTTAGATTCGAGACAAATCAATACTATCATTATTCCTGAAACAGACAGGCCGCAAACATTGGAAGAACTTCTTCAAAATTTTAATGGTGTAAAAGTGTTGTCTTCCATTGATCTCAGATCCAGCTTTTATCAGATCGAACTTCATCCAGAATGTAGAAAATACACAGCTTCCCTTTGTTTCGGCGTTTGTTATCAGTTTCGGAAACTTCCTTTTGGTTTGAACATTTCTTCGGCGGCATTCATTCGCGGGCTAAATTCCATATTACCTGAGTTCTTAAAACGTCACATCACCTTATATGTGGACGCTATTCTAATAGCAGAAGCTTCATGGGAACAACATAATCGCATCCTCAACAGTTTGTTACGTATTTTTGCAGAATCTGGAATTACAGTTAACTTGGAAAAGTCTGAATTCGGTAGGTCAAAGGTGAGGTTTTTGGGAATCCGACGTATACCACATGATAATTGCGTCGAAGTTGAAACTCTGCGTACTAGGAAGAGTAAAGGTTTACACCACATTTCACATGTAAAACCGTTTATTGAAAGATAATCTGTTTTTTAAATTTGTCTTTGCCATAAAACTTTTCACTTCACATTTCTAGTATGCTTTGTCAGACTTAAGAAACTGTTAACATGCAACAATGGTTGAAGTTAAATATCCAGTCTAGAACCTAGGGAACATTTTTAAACAGAAATTACGAATGCATTGTTATAGTGAACAGACGACACAGTGGTTAGTTTATGTGGCAACTACACGATTTTATCACGACGCTACTAATGAGTGACAATTTACAATGTTGCTTTTGCGGTGTATCTGTTTTATATCTGCACAGTTTTTTCTGAATTATTCTGGAAAGGTCCATTGTAAACTAGAAAGAATTTGTAACTCAAGTGTTTCTTCTTATGTGACAATGAATGAGCTTTAATGAGAATTTTCTGACCAATATATAATTTCTTTGCATTTGCTTTACCGTGTAGTTTTCTCCTTTTGTCTGCTGCAGATTTTATATTTTTAATAGCCAAATCAATTATGTCTTTGTGTCGAAGTTTACGTGTATTCGGGAAAGGTACAAGCTCTCTGATTCTGTTCGGTGGTTTTTCATTCTTCAATACAAGAGTAGGTGGTAAAGCAGTGGAGTCATGAGGCATTTCATTCAGCACGTTTTGAAATAAGTGTAAATATCTGTCCCAATGCTGATGCTTTCTGTGACAATAAAGTCTGCAAAGCTTATTGATTTCTTTCATAATCCTTTCGGAGGGGTTACAATGTGGTGAGTACAATGAAATAAAAACAGGTTTGATTTTATGGTTGCGAAGCATGCGTGATCAAACAGCAGATCTGAATTGCGGTCCGTTATCTGAAATGACTTTAGCAACGTGGCCAACTTCACGTAAGAAATTTTTAACAAAGGCATTGGATACAGATCGTCTAGTGGTTTTACGTAACGGAGTGAAAGAAACAAATTCGGAAGTAAGTTCAACAGCGACTAGAACGTACGAAAATCCATTCGATGTTCTGACAAGGGGTCCCAATAGATCAACTGCAGCAAATTCTTGTAATTTAGAAGGAATGATAGGAAACAACGGAGCACGATGTGAGATAGTAGATGGTTACGCCTTTTGACAAAGTTTACAAATAGACAGGACTCTTCGAATTCTGTTTTCCATATTGTTAAAATAACAAGTCGTTCGAAGAATATGATAACATTTTCGTGGACCAAAATGTGCGTAGCTGAAATGAATGTACCAAATGAGCTTATTCACAAAATCGTCAGGAATGCAAAGTACCCATAGCTTGTCATCAACAGTGCAGCGTTTGAACAGTATGTTGTTTCTAACCAGATAACAATGCCGAATCTGTGTGTGTGTCTTTTCATGCCATTTGCTTTTGATGTCTTTCCAAATCGGATCTTTATCTTGTTCATGAGCAATGTCCTTTAAAGATGTGGTGATGAAGTTTTCAAAGGCGACTTTCTGAATGTAAAGAATACTGAAATTTTTCTCGAGGTTGCCTTCTGTGTTACTTTTCTCAAGCCCAGCCGGTGCGTGTGACAGTGCGTCCGCAACAATGTTCTCCTTGCCGGGAATGTAGACTATTGTGAAGTGGAATTCTTGCAGAAACAATGCCCAACGTTTTAACCTGTCATGATTTAATTTTGAAGACATAAGAAATTGTAATGCACGATGATCACTGTATACTTTTACGTGCTTACCAGAAAGAAAGAAACGGAATTTGTTAAATGCCCAAACGATAGCTAAAGCTTCTAATTCAGTAACGGAATAATTTTTTTCAGATTTTGTTAGCACTCGGCTAGCAAAAGCAATGGTTTTCTGAACAGTAGTGTCATTTTCTGTGGTTTCTTGAAATAAATGGGCACCAAGACCGACTTTAAAGAATCCGTGCTAAGGCAGAAATCTTGTGACAGATCTGGATGAGCTAGTATTGGCGCGTTAAGTAGCGATTCTTTCAAAGAATTGAATTCCAAATGTGCTTGTTCGTCCCAGTTCCAAATAGTATTTTTTCCAGTGAGAGAACAAAGTTTTGGTGTAACTAGAATTTGCATATTCAGAAAACGACGGTAAAAATTTACGAGACCTACAAAACTGCGGACTTGTTTTTTTGTGGATGGAACTGGAATGGCTCTGATTGCTTCTAACTTTTCAGGATCCGGCTGAATGCCTTCAGAAGAAATAATATGTCCCAAAAACCTCACCTTTGACCTACCGAATTCAGACTTTTACAAGTTAACTGTAATTCCAGATTCTGCAAAAATACGTAACAAACTGTTGAGGATGCGATTATGTTGTTCCCATGAAGCTTCTGCTATTAGAATATCGTCCACATATAAGGTGATGTGACGTTTTAAGAACAATTTTAACAAATATGTATTGCCCAGTGCCCAAAACAATTAGTAAAATTTTTTGTGGGGAGCATGGGCGCTATGTAAGTAGGCTGTTTAGGTTTTTTATTGGTAACGCCACCTCTGTATGAAAATCACTGCCTGTGCTGTGTGCAGTCTGTGGCTGCTTTGCATTGTTGTCTGCCATTGTAGTGTTGGGCAGCGGCAGCTGGATGTTGACAGCGCGTAGCGTTGCGCAGTTGGAGGTGAGCCGCCAGCAGTGGTGGATGTGGGGAGAGAGATGGCGGAGTTTGGAAATTTGTAAGATATACAATGATCTGTTATGTATATTATGAGTTTTCAACATTATTAAGGTAAATACATTGTTTGTTCTCTATTAAAATCTTTCATTTGCTAACTATGCCTATCAGTAGTTAGTGCCTTCAGTAGTTTGAATCTTTTATTTAGCTGGCAGTAGTGGCGCTCGCTGTATTGCAGTAGTTCGAGTAACCAAGATTTTTGTGAGGTAAGCGATTTGTGAAATGCATAGGTTAATGTTAGTCAGGGCCATTCTTTTGTAGGGATTTCTGAAAGTCAGATTGCGTTGCGCTAAAAATATTGTGTGTCAGGTTAAGCACAGTCCAGTATAATTGTTCAAAAGGGGACGTTTCTCCAGGTTCGTATCCTGGCAGGGTCGCCATATGAAACGTCCCCTTAGAAAAATTTTACAAGACTGTGCTTTAACTGACACACAATATTTTTTAGCGCAACGCAATCTACAAAAGGATGGCCCTGTCTAATATTAACCTATACGTTTCACAAATCACTTACCTCACAAAAATCTTCGTTACACGAACTACTGCAATACAGCGAGCGCCACTACTGCCAGCTAAATAAAAGATTCAAACTGGGGAAGGCACTAACTACTGATAGGCATAGTTGGCAAATGAAAGATTTTGATATAGAACAACCAATGTATTTACCTCAATAGTCATAATATATGTAGCAGTTCATGACAAATTTCAAAACTCCGCCATCTCTCTCCTCACATCCACCACTGCTGGCGGCTCACCTCCAACTGCGCAACGCTAAGCGCTGTTCACAGCCAGCTGCCTAACACTACAATGGCGAGTATTACAACAATGCAAAGCAGCCACAGACTGCACACAGCACAGCCAGTGATTTTCATACAGAGGTGGCGTTACCAATAAAAAAACCTAAACAGCCTACTTACACATTGAATCAATAAGTGTGTGCATTTGATTTCTTTGTTATTGTAATTATGAAAAAATTTATCAAATCTGTATTGGCCACTGCCCAAAACAATTTGTAAAATATTTTGTGGGGAGCATGGGGGCTATGTAGGTAGGCTGTTTAGGTTTTTTTATTGGTAACGCCACCTCTGTAAGAAAATCACTGGCTGTGCTGTGTGCAGTCTGTGGCTGGTTAGCATTGTTGTAATATTCGCCATTGTAGTGTTGGGCAGTTGGGTGTGAACAGCGCGTAGCGTTGCGCAGTTGGAGGTGAGCCGCCAGCAGTGGTGGATGTGGGGTAAGAGATGGCGGAGTTTTGAAATTTGTAAGAATGGATGTCATGAACTGCTATATATATTATGACTATTAAGGTAAATACATTGTTGGTTCTCTATTAAAATCTTTCATTTGCTAACTATGCCTATCAGTAGTTAGTGCCTTCCATAGTTTGAATCTTTTATTTAGCTGGTAGTAGTGGCGCTCGCTGTATTGCAGTAATTCGAGTAACGAAGATTTTTGTGAGGTAAGTGATTTGTGAAAGGTATAGGTAAATGTTAGTCAGGGCCATTCTTTTGTAGGGATTTTTGAATGTCAGATTGCGTTGCGTTAAAAATATTGTGTGTCAGTTTAAGCACAGTCTTGTATAATTGTTCTAAGGGGACATTTCGCATTCACTTATACATTTAATTTGAACAGTTATAGTTGCATCAGCGCATTAGACTCTGAACTGCTCTGGTAGTTGGATTGTGTGGATTCTTTCTGGTCTGTGAGTTTCAGAATATAGTGAGCATTTTAGAGAGAATGGTTTTTGATTATGAATCCCAGACAATCTACAAATTCCTCAGAGCTATAAGCTGCAGCTATAAATGTATTTCTCAGATGAATTGGGCACTAGGAATTCTAATTACAGGCTACAAGTTTTGCTAATCACTTTCTGGTTGCCAATATTGTAGTGAGAGAGCCAGTGTTGAGAACGACAAACAACAGCATTAAATAAATAATAGGAACATTAACAATTATTCCACCCGCCGCCCCAAAATGCCCCCACACGGGAGCATTCACAAAGTATTCACAGTGGTAGTTAAATTGCGTCAATTTTTTTCGCGAAACATCTGGAGTGCCATTATAGCATCATTAAAACAATACTGAGGAACAAAAGGAGCACATTAAGTTCCTATGGAAAAACCATGCGACATTAGAAATTTTTCCTAGTACTACTTTTGTTAACCAACAAAAGAAAGGTGATAAAGACTAAGGAATCACACAAGCATTTTGAAGAAATTTATGTAAGATCAGGTTTTAATCAATTGTAGTCAAGAAAAAGATACCGTTACATGCTATTTAACACATGTAACACCCTGAATTACATGAATCCGAGCGGTTCTAGGCGCTTCAGTCTGGAGCCACACGACCGCTACGGTCGCATGTTCGAATCCTGCCACGGGCATGGATGTGTGTGATGTCCTTTGCTTAGTTAGGTTTAAGTAGTTCTAAGTTCTAGGGGACTGATGACCTCAGCAGTTAAGTCCCATAGTGTTCAGAGCCATTTGAACCACGAATCATTTTCTGTTACTATGTGCAACCAATCAGAAAGATTTAAGCAAACATATTGAAGAAGGAGCGCTGATCGCAACATCGAGACACAACAAGGTCCATCTAATCATACATGATCAGAATCACGAGAGATATCAACTGATTTAAGAGATTAAAAACTGCGAAATACTGAAAATAAACACTGCATATAACGTAAAACACCGTTTAAATAAATTGAACTCGGAGTAGACTGGAAAATCATCAATTACAGCCCCGAATGCCAGTGGTGACACACAGAGCAGCAGAAAACCTCACCATGTCGTCCTGCCCCGACCAGTCGCTTGAAGAAGCTGTGTTCTTTCTCGTGGTTCTTACCTCTCCCAGAACGTTCATCCTGCCGAAACCCTTGCCAAAAACCCGTCACCTCATGCCGACCTCTGCAAACGAAGCCCCTTCATCTCTCCGGACAGCGATTTCCCCGTCTATTCACAGAGCCACAAATATAGAGCTTCCACCGTTTTCAAACCGGCAGGTTTATGAAAGTTACTAGCTGACTGCTACAACTACTGTCACTATTAATAACAAGAAAAGGAGCGGGATGAATGTGACACCAACCTACAGGTCTACATCTACAACGATACAAATCACACTTTAGTGCCTGGCAGAGGTTCATCGACCATCTTCAGAATAGATCTCTATTATGCCACTCTCGAACAGCGCGCGGAAAAAACGAAAACATATATCTTCCCTCGGGAGCTCCGATTACCATCATTTTAACATGTTGAACGTTTCTCCCTAAGTAGGTAAGCGTCAACAAAATATTTTCGCATTCGGAGGAGAAAGTTGGTGATTGAAATTTCGCGAGATCCCGGCGCAACGAGAAACGCCTTTGTTTTAATTATGTGCACCCCAAATTCTGTACCATGCCCGTGACACTCTCTACCTATTTCTCAATAATAGAAAACGTGCTGCCCTTATTTGAACTTTCTCGATGTATACCATTAATCCTACTGGTAAGGATCCCACACCGAGCAGTATTACTCCAAAAGAGGATGGATAAGCGTACTGTAGGCGGTCTCCTTTCTCCTTAGTACATCTGTTGCATCTTCTAAGCGTTCGGCTGGTAAAACGCAATCTCTGATTCACCTTCCCCACAATATTTTCCATGTGTCTTTCCAATTAAAGTTGTTCTTAATTGTAAATGGTTCAAATGGCTAAATGGCTCTAAGCACTATGGAATTTAACATCTGAGGTCATCAGTCCCCTAGACTTAGAAGTAAGTAAACCTAACTAAGCTAAGGACATCACACACATCCATGCCCGAGGCAGGATTCGAACCTGCCACCGTAGCAGCCGCGTGGTTCCGGACTGAAGCGCCTAGAACCGCTCGGCCATCTTAATTGTAAGTGCTGGCTATTTAGTTGAACTCACGGCCTTCAGATTTCACAGATTTATCATGTAACCGAAGTTTTATCGCTGATGTGGATGACCTCACTTCTCCTTACTTAGGATCAATTGTTAATTTTCGCGCCATACAGACATCTTTTCTGCACTATGGGTCATCACTGGGATTCAGGGCTGTAACTGATGATTTGTCAGTCATTTCTCTCGTTATTTCTCATATTCTACTATATTTAAGCTAAGAGTTGTGTCGTTTTGGGGGAGGAGACCAGACAGCGAGGTCATCAGTCTCACCGGATTAGGGAAGGACGGGGAAGGAAGTCGGCCGTACCCTTTCAAAGGAACCATCCCGGCATTTGCCTGGAGCGATTTAGGGAAATCACGGAAAACCTAAATCAGGATGGCCGGACGCGGGATTGAACCGTCGTCCTCCCGAATGCGAGTCCAGTGTGCTAACCACTGCGGCACCTCGCTCGCTTTAAGCTCTTACAAAAAAAGGAGACTGCCCAAAACTCTGCTGACATGTTTCACAATTAATTACGGACCTTGTCGAGATGGGGTGGCATGTGTGCCCCAGTCAAGGTTCCCACGTTCATAACAATACGACATAACAAAGCACTGTTTTTTACCTCGATATTTCTGTTCGGTTTTCAACCTCTTTAGTGCGAGCTTCCCTTCTTCCCCGTCGGGAAAACGACGAAACTGCAGGTACATAAATGAGTAATTCATGTTCATCATCATTTCAGCTGCTAATGTAACCACTGACAAGCGGTTGCTCTCACATCACCAACACGAAACAGACCACTTTGAGAAGGTTTCCACTGATCTCATGACGACGGAAAAATATGATCCACTTACCACCAGATTTCAGCTTAAGAAATTTGGAAATTTGTGTACGTTCCTATGTGACCAAACTGCTGAGGTCATCGGTCCCTAGGCTTACACACTACTTAATCTAACTTAGGCTAAGGACAAGACACACACCCATATGCCCAGGGCGGCACTCGAACCTCCGACGGGGGGCATCCTAGGAAAGTTATCCTCTTCGTCGTTGAGAAAGGCGTTTAATTGTGCACACATTCATCGAACATCAAATCGTCATCCACACGAGGTTCATTTCGAGAAGTCACTTTTACGAATTCTGAAACTGAGCACTGGTTCCCTATTAGTGAATATTCTTTGAAAGCTTTCTGGACTCTCTCTTCACAATCATATCGTTTGTCAAGATAGTCTGAACCATTCTGCAAGTAATCAGCTGCTTCTGTTTCGAATGTTTTAACAAGATCGTCATTTATTGGCTTCGAGACGACCGAGGATGCCACAGAGCCAAAAAACTGATCTTTACTTTGTTTAGGTTGGTGCATAAGCGATTCGTAAAGTCAGGTAAGTCTGCTATAAGTGCATCACCAGATATAAGTTTTGATTTTCATGATGCAAAATAACCACCAATGTTAATTATAAAGCCCAGATATGACAAAGATAATTCATCTTCGAAAAGGTCTCTGTGTGTTTGGCGTGTACACCTGCGAGAGGAAGTACGGCTTGATTGGTTCAAAGTTTTCTCGTATTCGCTCTGAAAGGCCAGAGTGAGCGATAGCCAGCATGTGTTAAAATCTTGTGCCACTCACTGTCTATCCGAGGAATAAAATTCCCTTAGTTCACTAACTCTTACTAGACCTATGTAATTCGCTATAAACGAGGGGCATTCAACAAGTAAGGCAGCCAAGTTCGGTGTAAATAAAGCGGAATTTGGTGTGGGACATCGTGTAATTTTCCCGCTTCAGCCCCTGTAGTTTCATGAAGTGAGTGGCGGTACGTGGCGACGCTCTATGTAGCATTAAAAATGGCGTCTGTAACGGACGAGTTTTCCAAGTATACAGGGTGTTACAAAAAGGTACGACCAAACTTTCAGGAAACATTCCGCACACACAAAGAAAGAAAATATGTTATGTGGACATGTGTCCGGAAACTCTTACTTTCCATGTTAGAGCTCATTTTATTACTTCTCTTCAAATCACATTAATCATGGAATGGAAACACACAGCAACAGAACGTACCAGCGTGACTTCAAACACTTTGTTACAGGAAATGTTCAAAATGTCCTCCGCTAGCGAGGATACATGCATCCACCCTCCGTCGCATGGAATCCCTGATGCGCTGATGCAGCCCTGGAGAATGGCGTACTGTATCACAGCCGTCCACAATACGAGCACGAAGAGTCTCTACATTTGGTACCGGGGTTGCGTAGACAAGACCTTCAAATGCCCCCATAAATGAAAGTCAAGAGGTTTGAGATCAGGAGAGCGTGGAGGCCATGGAATTGGTCCGCCTCTACCAATCCATCGGTCACCGAATCTGTTGTTGAGAGGCGTACGAACACTTGGGCTGAAATGTGCACGAGCTCCATCGTGCACGAACCACATGTTGTGTCGTACTTGTAAAGGCACATGTTCTAGCAGCACAGGTAGAGTATCCCGTATGAAATCATGATAACGTGCTCCATTGAGCGTAGGTAGTATAACATGAGGCCCAATCAAGACATCATCAACAATGCCTGCCCAAACGTTCACAGAAAATCTGTGTTGATGACGTGATTGCACAATTGCGTGCGGATTCTCGTCAGCCCACACATGTTGATTGTGAAAATTGTGGCGGTGAATCGAGGACGTACAGTACGTACTGACGAAACTAAAATGAGCTCTAACATGGAAATTAAGCGTTTCCGGACACATGTCCACATAACATCTTTTCTTTATTTGTGTGTGAGGAATATTTCCTGAAAGTTTGGCCGTACCTTTTTGTAACACCCTGTATAGCTGTCAGTGAGTTTCCTTTGGCGGAAAACCAAAACATTGCAGATACTGACATGCACTTGCAGAATGTCTACGGAGACCTGGCAGTGAAGAAAAGCACGTTGATTCGTTGGGCGAGGAGCCTGGCATCATCTCTCCCATGTGCCCCCCGGCCGCACACAGACTGTAAATCTTGCAGCACTGCAACGTGCGGATACTCTCATCCGAGGTGATAGACGGATCACAATATGGTATCAAGTTTCCACTTATATATGGCCTAAGTGTTAATTCGGAATGTAACATATCTCAAGTCCAAATTACAAATTTCATCCATAGTAATGCAACCTTCTTAGCGTGAAGGAGTATATGACGCCTCTTTCCTCATGCGCAACCGCGGATGCACGAGAACAAAAGCGCGTGCACCAAAATTCAGTGTAAAAACGCGCGTGCGACCGCGCGCTCTGGTGTCCACACGTTGACTCTTTGTTCGGCAGTTTGCGCTGTGTTTATTGTGATGAAACAGTAGACGGAAAAAAATGCAAAGGCGACTTAAGGTAAAAAAAAGGATCTAAATAACAGATCTCCTTTACAGTGAGATATGCAAAATGACGACGGTGATTTGTTTGAAAAATTCACATGAATGTCACAGCAAGATTTTAAGTTTTTGGTTATGCAACTGAAAGACGTATCTCTAGTCAAGACACTGTTACGTGAAACGCAATTTCTGTGGAGATGGGGCTCGAAATAACACTCTATTACCTGCACCTGGCGATTCATTTATTAGTCTCAGTTATTTCTTTCGTGTCTCGGAGTAAAGCCTTTCAGCGATTATTCCCGAAACTGCGAAGTACTTGAGGGATATTGTTAGTGATTATGTGACGGTTAGTCAACTTCATAAAATTTTTAGTTTTATAAAAATAACTTTGCGCAATTAACATACACAGTTACAGAGTTTAGATGAACACACAAGATGTATGAGACTGCTGCTGAAGATTAGAGGGTTCGCCATTTGGTTTGTCAAGGCCGCAACGGCGCTGTTGCGAGACCCGATCAATGGCTCTGAGCACTATGGGACTTAACATCTATGGTCATCAGTCCCCTAGAACTTAGAACTAGTTAAACCTAACTAACCTAAGGACATCACACAACACCCAGTCATCACGCGGCAGACAAAATCCCTGACCCCGCCGGTAATCGAACCCGGGAACCCGGGCGCGGGAAGCGAGAACGCTATCGCACGACCACGAGCTGCGGACCCCGATCAATGATGCTGAAAATTTCTCTGCATCGAAGCAATGCAGTGGACGTCGATTTATTGAAATGAAAAGTACACTTGAAAGAGTCGTACTCTGTAAATAATTTCTCTGATCAGTCCAATGTCAGCTGGCACTAAATCCTTGTTCATATTCAGCTGTAGATAAAGGTATAATTTAGATTGCTTTCACATTCTTTCATAAAAGTGGGAAAGTATTGAAAATTTTCTTTAGAGAATCGAAAATCTTTAAATAGTGACGCTCACATACTTTCATTTGATATAAAATGCACCTTCTTACGTAAGCGAAGAATTGATGTGTCCCCGTAAAACGCAGGTTCGTAATCGTCTGAAGGCCATTTTTCTGAATTTAATACGGTTGCACTGAAAAGAAATCCTAGTCTTCAAAGCGGGTCTTTTTTGTATTTTCTACGAAACAATGAAAAAATTACTTCCGAAATGTTTGAAATTTCTTACATTAATCATAAGATGCTTCTTTAATTAATGTGAGCTTTTCCTCCAACTCTTATACTATCATCCTCATTTGCTGCTTTTTCGGGGTTTTATGTCAATTTCTTGTTTCGCTTTAAGGACTGAAGAATTTCTGTTTTGCATAAACAGTGATAATAATTGCAGAACTTCTAGGGCTCCATAAAACACATCTAACTGCATTATAAGCAAACACTTTGCGTGATGTTTTAGCAACCCCTCAAATTTAGATCTTTCGTGCGTTGATCGGGAACCGTCATGCCTCAGTCTCTTGAAGAGAAAACTGCGACTTTCAAGAAGAGCTCGGATATCTTTAAATGTGGAAGAAACCCAACGTACGTGAAAAGACACGACACAGATTTGACAGCTGCGAGGAAAATTCTTGTGAAACACTCTGTAGTAGTTTGTGATTTTCGAGACTTTTAGAAAACAGAGTATCTAAGGAACCTAAAAAAATCCTGTATATAGTATACATCTGCTACATCATTAATAACATCGTGGACAGATAGTTCCATTTTGTGGTTCATATAGCGCGCGACAGTTAAATCCTTTCGTAAATGATTACGCAGTTAAGCGGCTACACCTTTGTAAGATGCAAGCATTATTGCTGCACCATCTGTTACGATATCTGCAAGATGGTTCTTTAGCATATCATGAGATGCTAACCGCACACTGAAAATGCATTCTCCTGTATCATTTTTAATGCAACAATATCGAAAAAATTATTGCAGGCAACTCCCTCAAACGACAATCGTATATCTATTATTAAACAGATTTTACTGAAAGTACTGTACTTTCGTCCATCAAGATACTACAGTTTGTACCAGATTCTGTAAGGATGTGACCAAGACTTTTTTTCATTTCTTCTCGTATAAACATAATGACGTCTCGGCATGCATGAACACTATTAAGGATATTACCGACCGAAAACTATTAAATTCTTGTAGTTCGATTGTTGTTATTGTTGTTGTTGTGACCTTCAGTCCAGAGACTGGTTTGATGATGCAGCTCTCCATGCTACTCTATCATGTGCAAGCTTCTTCATCTCCAAATAACTGCTGCAACCTACATCCTTCTGAATCTGCTTAATGTATTCATCTCTTGGTCTCCCTCTGTGATTTTTACTCTCCACGCTGCCCTCCAACAATAAATTGGCATCCCTTGATGCCTCAGAACATGCCCTACCAACCGATCAGTTCTTCTAGTCAAGTTCTACCACAGATTCCTTTTCTCCCCAGTTCCGTTCAGTAACTCCTCATTAGTTACGTGCTCTACCCATCTAATCTTCAGCATTCTTCTTCATTCTTTCGAAAGTTTCTATTCTCTTCTTGTCTAAAATATTTATCTTCCATGTTTCACTTCCATACATGGCTACACTCCATACAAATACTTTCAAAAAAGACTTTCTGACACTTACTTAAATCTGTACTCGATGTTAAGAAATTTCTCTTCTTCAGACACCATTTCCTTGCCGTTGCCAATCTACATTTTATATCCTCTCTACTTCGACCATCATCAATTATTTTGCTCCCCAAATAGCAAAACTCATTTACTACTTTTGAAACGTCCACTTTGAACAATTATACATGACTGTGCTTAAACTGACACACAATATTTTTTTTAGCGCAATGCAATCTGACTTTCAGTAATCCCTACAAGAGAATGGCCTCGACTAACATTAACCTATACCTTTCATGAATCACTTACCTCACAAAAATCTTCGTTACTCGAACTACTGCAATACAGCGAGCGCCACTACTGCCAGCTAAATAAATGATTCAAACTACGGAAGGCACTAACTACTGATAGGCATAGTTAGCAAATGAAAGATTTTAATAGAGAACCAACAATGTATTTACCTTAATAGTCATAATATGTATAGCAGTTCATGACATCCAGTCTTACAAATTTCAAAACTCCGCCATCTCTCTCCCCACATCCACCACTGCTGGCGGCTCACCTCCAAGTGCGCAACGCTATGCGCTGTTAACAGCCAACAGCCCAACACTACAATGACAGACAACAATGCTAAGCAGCCACAGACTTCACACAGCACAGCCAGTGACTTTCATGCAGAGTGCTACGTGGCGTTACCAATAAAAAAACCTACACAGCCTACTTACACTTTCTCTCATTTCCTAATCTAGTTTCCTCAGCACCACCTGATTTAATGACGACATTCCATTATCCTTGTTTTGCTTTTGTTGATGTTGATTTTATATCCTCCTTTCAAGACACTGTCCATTCCATTCAACTGCTCTTCCAGGTCCTTTGCTGTCTCCGACAGAATTACAATGTCACTGGCAAACCTCAAAGTTTTTATTTCTTCTCCATGTATTTTGATTCCTACTCCAGACTTTTCTTTTGTTTCCTTTACTACTTGCTCAATACACAGATTGAATAACATCGGGATAATCAAAATATCCACGGGTGTACTGCCGGTCTACAGTGTCCAACGGGCACAATATTGCAGAGATCATACATGTCGCCATCATCAGGTGAACTGACGGACTGAGCTCCTGTGAACGTGCCGGCGCGGAGATCCGTACGCTATGGCTGCTCAGGGGGAACTGGGTTCGGTCGCGGCGGCGGCCGATTTAAATACCCTCCGCCCGCGGCGCGCTCCTTCCGCCGTCCGCGCCCCGCGCCACGGTCGCGCGGTGGAACAGATTGCGACGGTGTCTGAGATGACGTCGGAGTGATGGCTCTGTCCGCCGTGGTCGTCACAACTATACGTTTGCTCGTATACTCAAGAATCACATCATACACCTTTATGGGGAGGAGATGTACCGCAGCATGAAGAAATTTGAAAAGTTGCGCCACCGTAGATGTCGTTTGCAAAGAGAGGGCGGCCATTCGTGATCTGAGGGAGCGCTCTGAAATTGTTGTCTTACCGGCTGACAAAGGCAATGCTACAGTTGTTGTCTCCCATAAGGACTACACTGATAAGATGCAGAGCCTGCTAAATGACGATTCCTACCGGAAGATTTGCGTTGACCCTACAAAGAAGGTGGACAACAAGACGAGGTCGCTTCTCAAAGACGCAGATTTACCGGAGGGTGACGCTAAGAAATTGTTACCCCAAGGTCCGGTACCGCCTAGACTATATGGACTCCCGAAGGTTCACAAAGAGGGGGTACCATTACGCCCCATTGTCAGCAACATCAGGGCACCTACATATTTGTTGGCCAAGTACCTGACGGGAATATTAAGTCCTTATGTGGGTAAATGCCCTCATCACATCCGTAATTCCGTGGATTTTGTTAAACGCCTTGACAGCTTCAGGTTGGATGAGTCAGATATCATGGTGAGTTTCGACGTCGTTTCCTTGTTTACTAGGGTATCCCTGCGAGAGTCACTAGAATTGATTAGTCAGAAGTTTGACGAGAAGACCACTGAACATTTTAGGCATGTCTTGACTTCCACGTATTTTCTTTTTAATGGAGAATACTACGAACAAACGGAGGGAGTCGCCCACTCTCACCGGTAGTAGCGAATTTGTACATGGAGAACTTCGAGGAGGAAGCCCTGTCGTCATCCGAATGGAAACCTACTTGCTTTTTCCGTTACGTGGACGACACGTTCGTCATCTGGCCGCATGGTATGGATAAACTCCTTGACTTCCTTACACATCTAAACTCCATACACCCCAACATCAAATTCACTATGGAGACTGAAACGGAGGGTAAAGTACCTTTCCTTGACGTCTTGGTCAAGAGAAGGGCTGACGGCACCCTAGGTCATGGGGTGTATCGGAAGACAACGCACACTGATCTGTATTTGCACGCAGACAGCTGCCACCACCCTTCACAGAGGAATGGGGTACTTAAAACTCTAGTACATAGGGCGCGCACTATCTCTGACGCAGAGAGTCTACCCCAGGAATTGGAACATCTGAGAACTGTATTTCGAAAAAATGGGTACTCAGAGTGGCAGATTCAACGAGCTCTCCGCCCAACCTGTGGATATGGATGAAATCACGATGGAGGAGTTAGGCACTGCGTTTATCCCATATACAGGCGCACTCTCGGGAAAGATCGCCCGCATTTTGAAGAAACACCGGGTCGGAACTGTGTTTTGTCCTCCGAATAAAACTCGTGCACTGTTGGGGAGCGCCAAAGATGACCTCGGTTTGAGGAAGGCCGGCGTGTACCAGATTCCGTGTCAACATGGCAAGTCGTATATTGGTCAGACGATGCGTACCGTCGAGGATCGATGCCGTGAACACCAGAGGCACACTCGACTGATGTATCCGAGCAAGTCGGCGGTCGCTGAACATTGTTTGTCGGAAAATCGCGCTATGGAGTACGAACGCACGAGGATTCTGGTACAGACGTCGAGATACTGGGACAGCATTGTTAGAGAGGCCGTCGAAATTCGCACCAATGACGACATCGTAAACCGTAACTGTGGCTATAATCTTAGCAAGGCTTGGGAACCAGCGATCGGGTTAATCAAGAGTAAATCGAGCAAACGTATAGTTGTGACGACCACGGCGGACAGAGCCATCACACCGACGTCATCTCAGACGCCGTCGCAATCTGTTCCACCGCGCGACCGTGGCGCGAGACGCAGACGGCGGAAGGAGCGCGCCGCGGGCGGAGGGTATTTAAATCGGCCGCCCCGGGACCGAACCCAGTTCCCTCTGAGCAGCCATAGCGTACGGATCTCCGTGCCGGCACGTTCACAGGATCTCAGTCCGTCAGTTCACCTGATGATGGCGACATGTATGATCGCCGAAATATTGTGTCCGTTGGACACTGTAGACCGACAGTACACCCGTGGATATTTTGATTATCAAATACGCCGGGAGGAACTCAAGAACCACAACATCGGGATAGGCTACAACCGTGTCTGAGTGCCGTCCCAACCACTGCTTCCCTTTCCTGCCCTCGACTCTTATAACTGCTACCTGGTTCAAAGAAAATGGTTCAAATGGCTCTGAGCACTATGCGACTTAACTTCTGAGGTCATCAGTCGCCTATAACTTAGAACTAATTAAACCTAACTAACCTAAGGCCATCACACACATCCATGCCCGAGGCAGGATTCGAACCTGCGACCGTAGCGGTCGCTCGGTTCCAGACTGTAGCGCCTAGAACCGCACGGCCACTCCGGCCGGCTGCTATCTGGTTTCTGTATAAATTTTATATAGCCTTTCGCTCCCTGTATTTTACGCCTGCCACCTTCAGAGTTTGAAAGAGAGTATTCCAGTCAACATTGTCAAAATCTTTCTCTAAGTCTACAAATGCTAGAAATGTAAGTTTTTCTTTCCTTAATCTAATTCGTAGGGTCAGTATTGTCTCACGTGTTCCAACATTTCTTTGGAATCGTAACTGGTCTTCCCCGAGGTCGGCTTCTACGTTTTTCTATTCATCTTGAAATAATTCATGATAGTATTTTGCAGCTGTGACTTATTAAACACATTTGAAAAATCATATTCCATAAAGAACAGCTATGAACTTATTAACAGTTTGATAGATTTGACAATACCACCTGAAGCTAAGCTTCTATCCCTAGACATTGTAAACCTTTACAGCAGTATACCTATATATGAAACAGCTGAGATAATAAGAATGAACCTATTGAGAAACAAGGCAATGAGCAAATCAGAAATCATAGAACCTATAGATGTACTTCATTTAATACTGTCACATAATTACTTCTCTTTCAACAATAAAATGTACAATCAGGACCTAGGCCTAGCAATGGGAAGCCCTCTCAGTAGCATAATAGCTGAAATATTTATCAACCATATTGGAAATAAAATACTGACACTAAATGATAACATCACAAGCAAAGTTAAATTCTATGATAGTTATGTAGATGACACCCTCATTCTATTTGATGGCACAGAGGATCAAGGGACTAACCTTTTTAACAAATTCAATAGCCTACATAAAAATATTCACTTCACCCTTGAACAGGAAGAGAACAACACCATACCTTTTCTTGACATAAAAATATCAAAACAGAACCAAAAGGTAGCTTTTAATGCTTCCAAAAGAATCTACTTGCACTGACACCAGGATACCAAACTCCTCTACACATCCCTCCTCCCACAAAAAAGCTGCTTATAGATCAATGCTGTACAGAACACACAAATTTCCACTTCAACATACAGAACTCCAACAAGATATAGAAACCATAACATATACTTCAATAAACAATGGATACGATCCTTCTCTAATTAAAATCATGTCACAACACATAAAAAATAAACTGAACAAACAACATCAAACTACACTGACAACTGACAGTGCCCCAGCAGTCAAATATGTAAAAATGCCATATCTTGGAATAGTATCCGGCAAATCAGATAGATTATTCAAAAACACAGAAGTAAAAATAAACTTTAGCACCAACAACAACCTAAGTAGGAAGCTCATTCACAATATTAAACCACCAGATACAAGTCTTTATGCACGTGGCATTTACAAAATTACCTGCAACCAATGTAATAAATATTATATTGGCCGAACAGGCAGAAATATCAGATCTCGATTCAAAGAACATTAAGACTGCTACAGACTTGACAAATGTAACAAATCAGCAGTAGCAACTCACATTAAAGTCACAGGCGTCTCTTTGAAAATCGAAGACAACCTAGAAATTTTACACAGCATAGGAAAAATAAAAGAATGGATATCATGGAAGAAATGAAAATTTTCATACATAATACACAGCATGTAGATAACATTCTTAATGAGATAACCGAATTCAAAACCTCAAAATTCTTCAACAGTCTTAAGCCAGTTCGAACTCAATAGATTCAAGATGTGTCAATGTAAATAAATGACTACAAATCTGAAAGTAGGCCTAACAAGAATATCGATACAAAATCTCGATAATCGATACTCACTCACATGCTACAAGTCCGCCATCTTGTTTTATGTGCATAATCTTCAAAAGTGTATGAATTCCTAAGGGACCAAACTGCTGATGTCATCGTCCCCTACACTTACACACTACTTAAACTAACTTACGCTAAGCACAACACACACACCAATGCCCGAGGGTGGACTCGAACCTCCGGCGGGAGGGGCCGTACGAACCTTGACTTAGCACCTCAAACCGCACTGCCACTCCGCACGGCTATGTGCATAATGTTTACATGTATGTCGAAGCAATTTGTGCAGTGAATTGCGTCGGAAATCAGTGACAACATACAATGTCCAATAGTGTAATGTTACTCAACAGCTACGCCATTACATCAGTGATGCAAGTGAAGCTGCTATGTGATGAAATAGTAAGTGAACAACTGTCAAATAAAAGCCTTTCACGCTATTTTCACAACACACAACTGATGCAAAACTATCTGCATCCTATACAGGCTGTCATGTCATACATAGTCAACCACAAGGGAAAAAAACCAGCAGAACATGTCACTGACATCGATATTTGCCCATCCACAGCCCCTTCTACCACCCCCCCCCCCAATTCCCTGCCCCCCGCCCCCAGCCGAAAATGCCTCCCCCCGCCCCAAATGCAAGACACTATAGTAACGAACAATCGACAAAGAGTTCTAGGTTTATCTAGTTTAATGCGGTATATTTTTAAGTAACATCTCTGTTTATGTATGTATGTATATACGCTTGCAGATGAAACAGAACATGTTCGAAAAGCGTTGTATTATGTTATATGAACATAAAACAAAAAATAAAAAAGTGATTGGCAACAGAAATTACAAATAAATAATTATCGCAGACAGTCACGGTTCACAAACGTAGCAATTATAGTCGAAAATAATTATTATACTCTTCTTGAACTCTGAGGTGTTTCTCCTGTCTCATACTTCTTGCTCACCAGATGATAGAGTTTTTTCATGGCTGGCTTTCCCAAGGCTATCAGTAATTCTAAAGAAGTGTTGTCTACTCCAAGGGCCTTGTTTAGACTTAGGTCTTTCAGTGCTCTGTCAAATTCTTCACGCAGTATCATATCTCCCATTTCATCTTCATCTACGTCCTCTTCCATTTCCATAATATTGCCCTCAAGTACATTTCCCTTGTATTGACCCTCTATATACTCCTTCCACCTTTCTGCTTTCCCTTCTTTATTTTGAACTGGTTTTCTATCTGAGCTCTTGATATTCATACAAGGAGTTCTCTTTTCTCCAAAGGTCTCTCTAATTTTCCTGTAGGCAGTATCTATCTTAGCCCTGGTGAGACAAGCCTCTACATCCTTACATTTGTCTTCTAGCCACCCCTGCTAAGCCATTTTGCACTTCCTGACGATCTCATTTTTCAGACGTTTGTATTCCTTTTTGCCTGCTTCATTTACTGCATTTTTATATTTTCTCTTCTCATCAATTAAATTTAATATTTCTTCTGTTACCCAAGGATTTCTATTAGCCCTCGTCTTTTTACCTACTTGATCGTCTGCTGCCTTCACTACTTCATCCCTCAGAGCTACCCATTCTTCTTCTACTGTATTTCTTTCCGCCATTCCTGTCAATTGTTCCCTTATGCTTTCCCTGAAACTCTCTACAACCTCTGGTTTAGTCAGTTTATCCAGGTCCCATCTCCTTAAATTAGCACCTTTTTGTAGTTTCTTCAGTTTTAATCTACAGTTCATAACCAATATATTGTGACCAGAGTCCACATCTGCCCCTGTAAATGTCTTACAATTTAAAACCTGGTTCCTAAATCTCTGGCTTGTTGTTGTTGTGGTCTTCAGTCCTGAGACTGGTTTGATGCAGCTCTCCATGCCACTCTATCCTGTGCAAACGTCTTCATCTCCCAGCACCTACTGCAGCCTACATCCTTCTGAATCTGCTTAGTGTATTCATCTCTTGGTCTCCCTCTACGATTTTTACCCTCCCTGCTGCCCTCCAATACTAAATTGGTGATTCCTCGATGTCTCAGGACATATCCTACCAACCGATCCCTTCTTCTAGTCACCTTGTGCCACAAGCTCCTCTTCTCCCCAATTCTGTTCAATACCTCCTCATTAGTTATGTGATCTACCCACCTAATCTTCAGCATTCCTCTGTAGCACCACATTTCGAAAGCTTCTATTCTCTTCTTGTCTAAACTATTTATCGTCCACGTTTCACTTCCATACATGGCTACACTCCATACAAATACTTTCAGAAACGACTTCCTGACATTTACAAATTTCACTTATTCAGAAACGCTTTCATTGCCATTGCCAGTCTACATTTTATATCCTCTCTACTTCGACCATCATCAGTTATTTTGCTCCCCAAATAGCAAACCTCCTTTACTACTTTAAGTGTCTCATTTCCTAATCTAATTCCCTCAGCATCACCCGAGTTAATTCGACTGCATTCCATTATCCTCGTTTTTTGCTTTTGTTGATGTTCATCTTATACCATCTATTCAAGACACTGTCTATTCCGTTCAACTGCTCTTCCAAGTCCTTTGCTGTCTCTGACAGAATTACAATGTCATCGGCGAACCTCAAAGTTTTTATTTCTTCTCCATGAATTTTAATACCTACTCCGAACTTTTCTTTTGTTTCCTTTATTGCTTGCTCAATATACAGATTGAATAACATCGGGGAGAGGCTACAACCCTGTCTCACTCCCTTCCCAACCACTCCTTCCCTTTCATACCCCTCGACTCTTATAACTGCCATGTGCTTTCTGTACAAACTGTAAATAGCCTTTCGCTCCCTGTATTTTACCCCTGCCACGTTCAGAATTTGAAAGAGAGTATTCCAATCAACATTGTCAAAAGCTTTCTCTAAGTCTACAAAAGCTAGAAACGTAGGTTTGTCTTTCCTTAATCTTTCTTATAAGATAAGTCGTAGGGTCAGTATTCCCTCACGTGTTCCAACATTTCTACGGAATCCAAACTGATCTTCCCCGAGGTTGGCTTCTATCAGTTTTTCCATTCGTCTGTAAAGAATTCGTGTTAGTATTTTGCAGCCGTGACTTATTAAACTGATAGTTCGGTAATTTTCACATCTGTCAACACCTGCTTTCTTTGGGATTGGAATTATTATATTCTTCTTGAAGTCTGAGGATATGTCGCCTGTCTCATATATCTTGCTCACCAGATGGTAGAGTTTTGTCAGGACTGGCTCTCCCAAGGCTGTCAGTAGTTCTAATGAAATGTTGTCTACTCCCGGGGCCTTGTTTCGACTCAGGTCTCTCAGTGCTCTGTCAAACTCTTCACGCAGTATCATATCTCCCATTTCATCTTCATCTACATCCTCTTTCATTTCCATAATATTGTCCTCAAGTACATCGCCCTTGTATAGACCCTCTATATACTCCTTCCACCTTCCTGCTTTCCCTTCTTTGCTTAGAACTGGGTTTCCATCAAAGCTCTTGATATTCATGCAAGTGGTTCTCCTTTCTCCAAAGGTCCCTTTAATTTTCCTGTAGACAGTATCTATCTTACCCCTAGTGAGATAAGACTCTACATTTTCAAATAACTTCCGGGAATTCAGCCAGGTAACACTTTCAGCGACCGCCGATATTTCGGCAAGAGAACACCCCGCCATTTTCAAGGCAAACTGCAACGGACAGGCGGCGTACATGCAAATTCAATACCTCGTTTCTCCGACAGAAGCAGGAAAGATAACACACACACACACACTGAACACTAGTGCCACTAAAGATGACCAAAGTCAGAGCTATCGATAGTGAGACTATGAATTCGCAGGTGAGGCAGCATTGACTCTGTTCCTCTGTTTTTTGACAAGCGAGAGAGCCGGATTCCAAACAGAGTTTAAACAGAAACCTCCATCCCTGTTAACGAGGTTGCTCGCTAGTTTAATCTCAACTGCCTCCCTAATGACACTGTCCCAATAGCTGGACGTGCATGCCAATATCTCGGTGTTATTATATAACATGGGGTGACCAGTATCCAAGCAATGTTCGGCAATAGCAGATCTATTTGGCTGCTGTAATCGTGTGTGCCGTTTATGCTCAGTACATCTGTCCTCCACGGTCCTGATAGTTTGACCAATATATGCCATGCCGCAGCTACAAGGAATACGATATACACCCGCCTTACGCAGTCCAAGATCATCCTTAACGGAACTCAAAAGTGCTCTAATTTTAGATGGAGGTCGGAAAACACATTTCACATCGTATTTCCGTAAAATACGACCGAGCTTATTGGACGTGTTTCCTACGTAAGGCAAAAAGGCAGTAGACTTAGGTGTTGACTCAGAATTATCATCAATCACCCGATGTAGAGTTGGTCGATAGCGCAACGCACGTTCAATCTGTCTATCACTATAACCATTTTGACGAAATGTAACTTCAAGATGGGACAGCTCAGCTGGCAAAGTCTCAGCGTCAGAAACGACATGTGCCCTGTGTACCAGGGTACGAAGTACCCCTTCGCGCTGAGCCGAATGGTGACAACTATTAGCTTGTAAGTACAAGTCGGTGTGATTACGTTTCCTGTAGACTGCATGTCCCAATGATCCATCATCCTTCCTCCTAACCAACACGTCGAGAAAGGGAAGGCAACCATCCTCTTCCACCTCCATCGTAAAACGAATGTTCGGGTGGATCGAGTTCAGATGTTCTAGAAAGACATTCAAATTCTCCCTACCGTGAGGCCAAACAACGAAGGTATCGTCAACGTATCTATAGAAACAGGCGGATTTTAAAGGCGCCGACTCCAATGCACGTTCCTCGAAGTCTTCCATAAATAAATTTGCGATCACAGGAGACAACGGACTACCCATCGCAACTCCATCTGTCTGCTCGTAATACTGGTCATTAAATAAAAAGTGAGTGGATGTCAACACATGCCTAAAGAGATTAGTTAAATCAGCACCAAACCTGGCTTCAATTAACCGCAACGAATCAGACAGAGGAACACGAGTGAAGAGAGAGACCACATCGAAACTCACTAAAATATCAGTCATTCAGCCTCAGTCCCTCCAAACGACGTAAAAAAATCAGCTGAGTTCCTGATATGATGTTCACACCGTCCTACTTGTGGACTCAACAGAGAATCAAGATGCTTGGATACACGATATGTCGGAGCGCCGATGTTACTCACTATAGGACGGAAAGGAACCCCTTCCTTATGAATCTTTGGAAGGCCATATAACCTAGGGGGAACGGCACTATAGGTGTTAAGCCTCTTGATAGTGTCCTGCGACAAACCACTTTTCTTCAGGAGGCTGTTGGTCTTTCTCTCAACACTTTCCGTGGGGTCAGCATCGATTGTGCGATACGCTGAATCAGATAGTAAACGTTGCATCTTTTGTACATAATCATGTTTATTTAAAACAACGGTGGCATTGCCCTTGTCAGCAGGTCCCTCAAAGCTACCCATTCCTCTTGTACTGTATTCCTTTCCCCCATTCCTGTCAATTGTTCCCTTATGCTCCCCCTGAAACTCTGTACAACCTCTGGTTCTTTCAATTTATCCAGGTCCCATCTCCTTAAATTCCCACCTTTTTGTAGTTTCTTAAGTTTTAATCTACAGTTCATAACCAATAGATTGTGGTCAGAGTCCACATCTGCGCCTGGAAATGTCTTACAATTTAAAACCTGGTTCCTAAATCTCTGTCTTACCATTATATAACTTATCTGACACCTTTTAGTATCGCCAGGGTTCTTCCATGTATACAACCTTCTTTCATGATTCTTGAACCAAGTGTTAGCTATGATTATGCTCTGTGCAAATGATTAAGTTATGCTCTGCACAAAATTCTACCAGGCGGCTTCCTCTTTCATTTCTCTCCCCCAATCCATATTCACCTACTATATTTCCTTCTCTCCCTTTTCCTACTGACGAATTCCAGTCTCCCGTGACTATTAAATTTTCGTATCCGTCCACTATCTGAATAATTTCTTTTATCTCATCATACATTTCTTCAATATCTTCGTCATCTGCAGAGCTAGTTGGCATATAAACTTTTACTACTGTAGTAGGCATGGGCTTCGTGTCTATCTTGGCCACAATAATGCGTTCACTATGCTGTTTGTATTAGTTTACCCGTACTCCTATTTCTTTATTCATTATTAAACCTACTGCATTACCCCTATTTGATTTTGTATTTATAACCCTGTATTCACCTGACCAGAAGTCTTGTTCCTCTTGCCACCGAACTTCACTAATTCCCACTATATATAACTTTAACCTATCCACTTCCCTTTTTAAATTTTCTAACCTACCTGTCCGATTAAGGGATCTGACATTCCACGCTCCGATCCGTAGAACGCGTTTTCTTTCTCCTGATAATGACGTCCTCCTGAGTAGTCCCCGCCCGGAGATCCGAAAGGGGGACTATTTTACCTCAGGAATATTTTACCCAAGAGGACGCCATGATCATTTAATCATACAGTAAAGCTGCATGCCCTCGGGAAAATTACGGCTGTAGTTTCCCCTTGCTTTCAGCCGTTCGCAGTACCAGCACAGCAAGGCCATTTTGTTTAGTGTTACAAGGCCAGATCAGTCAATCATCCAGACTGTTGCCCCTGCAACTACTGAAAAGGCTGCTTCCCCTCTGCAGGAACCACACGATTGTCTGGCCTTTCAGCAGATACCCCTCCGTCGTGGTTGCACGTACGGTCCATGGTTCAGGATGTGGGGGTGGGGGGTGGGGGATTAGTTCGATTACTGCAGAATATAATTTGAGTGGTAATCTCTGCTTAGCTATTAAATATGCAGCTCTGAGCAACGAAGCAGTTGTGAACACTTTTTCTTAATGTTGTTTTCACTACGCTCGTGGATTATCCAAAAGGTATTTCACGTGCGATTTGCACTTTGCGTGATTACTGATTTTATCATGTAGCTTTTTTAATATTGTTAGCAGGAACACTAGGTAAAAACACGTTATCGATATGCGCACGTTCCATGCTTTCGACTTAAAGTTCACGAACTTCTGAACACACTGTGCATATTAGCAAATTTTTGTCATTTACGGACAGCTACGGCTTAGTCTTTTGCCAGTTTTTAAAACGCGATAATGCAACACAATCTCCGAACATAATTTTAAGCCTACTGCTAACTCCCATTCCTACTTTGAGACTTCTCACAATTTTCTGTCCCGAAAGATTCACTCTTTTTCTCTTTGTTAGCACCAGCATTAACGTTTCGCTTATTTAGGTTCACTGTCTGTTTTAACTCTCTTAGCACCATTGTTAGTATCCTGAGTGCTGATGTTTGTACACGTATCTGATAATGTGACGAAGAAGCTTTTCTTTGTCTGAAAACCATGCTGAAATTCCGAAGTTCTTACAGACCTGCACGCATTCAACTCACTAACAACGCTGCTGAAGCGGGAACGTGTGGAGATCGCCTTATCTTTGGCACACGCGAGAGGACGAACGAACGGCGCCAGTTACTGGGAAACCTGCTTTAACCTCGACCCACGTGGTCCGCGGTTAGATTGTCTAACCCCGTCTGCTAGGTACTATTGCTCACTTTGCACTGCTTAGTGGTTTTGTCACGTACGCGTTCATCCGCCACAGCGCAATCAAAATCTGGCGTAACGGTAAGTGTGCGCGCAGGTACCGCGTTGGCTGCTCAGTGCCGGGGCCCGGGGTGAACTTCTCCGCCGCTCATGGACCACTGTCGCACGGCTGCCACTCCACTCGCCTCGAAGCTCGCAAGTATAAGGGACTGCGGACTTTATATGAAAGCAGCAATGGCAGCATTAAACGACGATTCGGTTTGAAACAATTTGCAATGCTTAAATACATAACGCTTTTTCCAAAATTAATGAGCAAACTTGTTAATAGTAACACTGTGTTGATACTGTCTGCGGTACGGCTCCTCAAAAGACACAGTGCGGTTTCTGGGTCTCATCTTTTATTGTGGTCGTTGCCACACCTGCGAGACTTAAAAGCCCGAACACTGAAAGCGCTGAACACCCTCAGTGCTTCAGCCACAGTTCTTGGGGAGCGGACAGGGCGCGTCTCCTCCAGTTTTATCGGGCTTTTGTGGCTGGACTACGGGTGCACGGTGTATGGGTCAGCGAGGCCCTCTTCTTTGCGGATCCACCATGAGGGAATTCGGCTGGCCACGGCCGCTTATCGGACCAGTCCCATACCCAGCGACCGAGCGAGGTGGCGCAGTGGCTAGCGCACTGGACTCGCATTCGGGAGGACGACGGTTCAATCCCGCGTCCGGCCATCCTGATTTAGGTTTTCCGTGATTTCCCTAAACCGCTCCAGGCAAATGCCGGGATGGTTCCTTTGAAAGGGCACGGCCGACTTCCTTCCCCGTCCTTCCCTAATCCGATGAGACCGATGACCTTGCTGTTTGGTCTCTTCCCCCAAACGATCCAACCCCAACCCAACCCCATACCCAGCCTCGGTGCTGGGGTTGGGGAACCGCCACTTACCATCCGGCGCCAGCTGCTAACGATGAGCCAGGGTCCAACTTCACCCGCACCCCACACTGTTGTTCGTCCACATCTGGAGCCCCTTTTTTCCAACCGTCCACAAGCCACGAGGCCATTTGGGATCCGTGTGCAGCATGTGCTGGAGTCGCTGGGTGTAGTGACAGTGCGACCCCAAGTGCAGGGTTTTAACAGTCTGCCACCCTGGTTACTGGAGCGGCCCAGAGTGATTTTAGATTTGGTGCGGTACAGGAGAGATAGCACTCCTGCTTCCGTTTTTAATGCGGTCTCTTCTGCCGTTTTATCTGAGCACCACGACCATGTAGCTGTTTTTACGGATGGGTGTAAGCAGGGTGACTCCGTTGGTTGCTCTGTCGTCCTCCCGGATCGTGTCCTCAAGGTCACACTGCCTCCCGAATTTACCATCTTTGACGCAGAATTATATGCAATCTTGCGGGCACTGGAGCAGATGAGACATTCTCGTCTGTTCAGATTCTTTGAGCGCCCTTTACTGTCTCCAGCGTTTGTACTCAGCAGATAAAGCAACCCAGACTATCCAGGACGCCCTCCTCCAACTACAGAGACTGGGGAGGGAGGTGTCTTTCTGCTGGGTGCGAGGGCACGAGGGAATTCTGGGGAGTGAAAGGGCTGATCGAGCAGCCAAGGAGGCGTGTCGTGACCGTCAGGTCTTTGTGTGCTATCCCCCTGCATGCCCTCACCTCGCTGTTGCGGTATAAAGTCCTGTGTCGATGGGAACGTGAGTGGCTAGAAGTGACCGACAGTCTCCGTGTCGTCAAGCCCACGACTCGGCCGTGGCGCACTTCCTTCCAGCCACGTCGACGGGACGACGTCCTCCTCACTCGTCTTCGCATCGGGCTCAGCGCTATTACCCACGGATTTTTACTCCGGCGAGAGGACCCTCCGATGTGTGGTGCTTGTGGCGTGCAGATCACGGTGAACCACATGTTATTGGACGGCATTTTATTTTCTGACCAATGGACTGCAGCGGATTTGCAGGCGGATCTGCAGTCTGTTTTATGCAATGATCAAACGAATGTGGTTCGCGTTTTAAAGTTTTGTGAATTGTCGCACGTTTTTAACAATATTTTGGAGACATGTTTTTAATGTGTGAACAGGTTGGCTATGTCACCCAAGTTCTTGTAAGTGGTCAGCCAGTCGCATTTCCTTGTGCTGCTCTTTTGGCTCTTCGGTGTTTTGTTTTCCCTCTGTTTTAATTTCTTCATTAGCTATCTCGCTTCCTCATTGGTTTCAGTGGGTGTGAGAATGCCTGTGCCTATGTGGTAGAGGAAGACCACCAGACAGATGGGACAAAGACATCAACAAGATCGCTGGTAACACCTGGCAGAGAACTGCCCAAGACCGTCCCACTTGGAGAAGACTTCTGAGAGCCTACCTGAATCCACAACTCGAAGAGGCCACATCATCTAATGATTGAATTGGCTGATGATGATGATGATGATGATGATGATGATGATGTGGTAGAGTAATTGTGTGGTCATTTCCTGTGCATACGTGTACGACCGTTTTTGTTCTTATCCAGATTCCTTTATTTTAATCATTGTTATGACGCTCATAACCTAGCCGTTGGGCGCCCATAACATCCCCAAACCACACCTACACACACACTTAAGTTAAATTGTAAGTGTTACATAACCAGTGAGCGGGAAACAAACATCACTGGTAGGTATGGGTAATTTAAAATCAGAAGGGGGTATGGTTTGTGTAAATGACACAGTGGTTTAGTCCAATGAAGGACACACTCCGGGGGAAGGAGTACACGGACGATGGGGAGGTTATTGACGCGGCAAGACTTTGGCTCCGACGTGGACCAGTAGACTGGTGCCACGTTGGTGTAAAGGCCTTCCCAGTAGGGTGGCGTAATGTGTGTCGAAAGGAGATTATGTTGAGAAAAGAGTTGTGTAGCCAAAAGAGTGTTGAATGATATGGTGTGTTGGAATCCTGAATAAAACCAACCTGCTTTCAGAAAAAAAAATTTTCATCGCTTACTGAACGCCCCTCGTATCTTATTAAGAAGGGCTTCTACATCAATTCGAAGTGGATGACAGTTACATGCGCTGCTGCCAAGTTTGTATTTTCTTTGCATATCTCGAAGTACACAAAATTAACAGAGGCGTTGTCAGCAGAAAAACTGGTGACATTCTTCAGCGGTAAAGATGTTTTGGTAAGCTCACATTTGTTTCCTGCTGCAGTCGAGTCAGACGCTTCAGTATCATTGCTGTAATATGAGAAATATAACATACAACCAGTGGAAAGGTTTTAACGTGTCTTTTGTCAGATTCATCCGAAGTATCAGATAATAAACGTAGTTGTCCAACTACTTAATTGCTCGCTCTTTTGAATGCGGATTGTTACGAAACTGTTGTTGCGTGGAGAAAACAGTGGTATTTTGCTGGCGCGAAAGTTTTCAACATCGAAAAGAGATTATTTGATTTATACAAACAAAAAAACTCAAAAGTCTGTTGTTATTCTTGTGTTCCACAGACGTCAAGAAACGTGTGATCATGGGGGTGTTTCTTACTGATCACATTGGCCTCCACCACTCAAAGAATTACTTTGAGACAAATACAACTGTTTACTGCTAGAACAGTTTCCAAAACATTACACTTTATTAATTACTTCTGCAGTGACACATACATAGTTCAGTTGATTTCTTATACGTATCTTAGTTCGGTGTAACTCGGAGTAATCTGCTTCCTGCTGCAACTGCTGCTGAAATAGTCGTTGCCTCAGTCCATTTCATCTAACTGGATCAAGTTACGTGAATTCAATGAAATAATCAGGTACCAAGTCGTTTTATTGTGGTTTATTTATGACAAGCTGCACCATTTCTTCTTAGTGGGAGCCCACTCCACATAGCAGGCTACATAGCCACACAATACTGTATTACAACAACTGGATTATTGCACAGTCGTGCGACACACTAGTTGCGTCTCAAACCTGTCTCCAACTGACCATTCTTGAACCTTATGCTCCTCCTATTTATAGGTTTTTTTTAACAATCAAGTCAACAAAACTACAGTATAAATTTATTAAATTAACAATTAAAAGTTTAGCATTTTATGAGTAACTATCCACAAAAACTTTCTTATTTTATGCTGAAACTGGCTATACAACAGGAAAAAGACCTTTTCATGGGATATACATCATATTATAAAAAATACTGGAAGATAACAATGCTAACCTAAATTTTCTTAATTATGGCTTCATTTGTAAATGCAAAATATTGCGAACATATATGTGACATGCATGACCTACTAGTAACCAAATGGAATAATAAATTTTATGAGATTTAATGTATTACGCGAAATCACTTATTAGATACCACTGGAATTATGGAACTTTCAAAACAGGAATGTACTTATTAGATATCATTGGTATTACAGAACTTTCAAAACAGGAATGTAAAACAAAAGGGTTGTTTTATTTCAGGACCAATGTACTGACGAAATAATATACTCGTGAATCTGGAAACAACTGCTGGAACAAATTACTACAGCAGTCCACGGAAACATAGGGGCTAACTGTGGCTATATCTAACTGAGAGAAATACAAAGGGTGCTTCAGCAGTTATTATTTTTTTCTTGCTCTATTCTCTCACGAGAGGTAAAAAAAAGAAATTACATTCCTCTGCGTTTTCGAGGTCGACTGTGGAGTATACGTTCTATCTGTTAAAGTATTTACGTCTCTCTTTAACGTTATAGTCGCCCACATGAGAAACACTGAAATACGGAGGGGCACAAAATGCAGTGAGCACTATGACTACCCCTACCATTTCGAAGAGACGAGTGAACTTTACACCGTTCACTTTTGAAACTGGTTTCAACTTTTGTTTCTTTTTCGGCACTCACACAATTTGTTTCACTGTCCGATGACGAATCCATAATTATAAAAATGTTTCATGAAGTTGTGGGAGTGGCCACAAGAATATCTGTGAATGCACAGTGAAGCGCAGCATTATTCTGTGGCGACGAGCGCACGGACAATCTGCTTTAATCTTCGATTTTCATAACTACTCTTTGCGTTGACTGGTTTTTCAGCGACTGGTGTTTGAGCTTAAAAAATTAGAAGTTATTGCCTGACTACCTCGTTGGATCTCTTTAGCAGACAGAGATAAGCTGCAGTTGACTAAAGTGGTGAGCCCGTATATTGAATTCCGTTGTAGACGCTGCGTTGAAGCACATCGAAGATTTACGACGCGACATTGAAAACGTTCCTGGTGCGTTGAACTTTTCTATTGCATCAAGGAACTACCGTTCGGCGGATAATAGTAGCAAGATGAAGATACGCCCACCGCAGTTCATTCCTTATAAACCTGTATTACGGCTTGCAATATTCTATCTGACTTTGCAGCACAACGACATTGAAAAGGAAGATACGAAATTTATGATCGCCGTTAGTGCGCTGGACAATAAAACAGCAACGATCAACGCAGATATAGTACTTCGGCCGCTCGCCACGCAGAAACATACGCTGAATTTCCCATCGCCGAAGTGCGCTGGGCAATGAAACACCGACGATCGCGCAGAAGTACAAGCATTTAAAACAGTTACTCCTTTTGAGCGGCTGGTCGGTGGAACAACACTCCCAACAAACATTACATGGCGAAAACAGAGATGAGTCGCCTTCGGAATTTTGTGGCACCTGCGTAGCTTAGTCGACGACACCGAGGTGCCAGATGCGACGCTGCAACACGTATGGCGCGAACAGTTGCCAGAGGCAGTCAGGACGGCTATGGCGCTTTTGTTGCTCTCACTAGCCGACAAGGCCCACACCTCGTCACATGCAGGGTACACATTGTGTCTTAATAGATGGCCTGTAAATTGCACTCTTCTTTTAACAATGAAACTCCAGACGCTTCTCTTCTCACCTGCTCTTTCCAGAACCACTTCGTTTGTGACCTTGTCGATACATTTTATTTTGAGGATGCATATATAGCACCACATTTCAAAAGAATTTAGCTTCTGGTCTTCCTCTGTCCCGAGAGTCCATGTTTCACACCCATAGCATGCCACACTCCACACATATGATTTCAAAAATCTTTTCCTGATTTCAAGGCTGTTGCTCTTAGATGTTAAGTTCTTTTTTTTTTTTTCTTGTTAAAACCAGCCTTTGCTTGAGCAATTCTACTTCTCACTTCTGCCTTGTTCCTTCCATCCCTGGTAGTATTATTGCCCAGATAAGTAAATTTATCAACTTGTTCAAGCAGTTCATTGCCTACATGAACTTGGACTTTCACTTGATCTTTTTTGTCGCATGCCATTACTTTTGTTTTTGCTTTATTAATTCTCATATTATATTCTTCCCCCATAACTTTATGCATTCTATTCAGTAGGACTACAAGATCTTCTTCACTTTCAGCTAGGACAGCTATATCATCGGGATATCTTATCATATCTATTCGTTGGCCATGAATTACTACACCTGTCTGTGAATTTTCCCTTACTTTTTTCAGCGCCTCTTCCATGTATAGGTTAAAGATAACAGGGGATAGTGCGCAACCGCCACTCACAGTAGATTACTTTTTACCGTTTGTGGCTCATCTAAGGCAAGGGATAGTGTGACACAACACAAGGAAAATGTCTCATTTAAAAAATCATAGCAGGCACTAATCGTGGTGAATCAAGAAAGGGCAGAGATCATGGAGGCGAATATTACCAACCTCACAGCCAGTTTTACTCATACCTCAAGTGACGCTCATACATTCACAGGGATACCCACGGCACACACACACACCCTCTCCTCCGGTTGAAAGAAAGTTGAGTACTGCTGGGTGTTGTCATTGTCAGTTCCATGGACCACATCACCAAGCAAACATCCAGACTTAATTTGTTAACAATGCATAGTTTAATTGTGCCCAGGGCAAACACACCCATTCACTAGAAGAACGAATAGGGAATCCCTTACAGAGGGTATTCCTTCGTATGTGAAAAGTGCCTACATACGTTAAGGATCCCTGAGCATAGAAAAGTGACTGCCTTAGTGATGTGACCTAATGTCCTTCCGCAGTGACTCGTGCACGAAACATGACTGTTACGCAACTTGCATTCACCTTTAATTAATACATGGAGGACACAATAGTGTGTCACAATTTATACACTCCTGGAAATTGAAATAAGAACACCGTGAATTCATTGTCCCAGGAAGGGGAAACTTTATTGACACATTCCTGGGGTCAGATACATCACATGATCACACTGACAGAACCACAGGCACATAGACACAGGCAACAGAGCATGCACAATGTCGGCACTAGTACAGTGTATATCCACCTTTCGCAGCAATGCAGGCTGCTATTCTCCCATGGAGACGATCGTAGAGATGCTGGATGTAGTCCTGTGGAACGGCTTGCCATGCCATTTCCACCTGGCGCCTCAGTTGGACCAGCGTTCGTGCTGGACGTGCAGACCGCGTGAGACGACGCTTCATCCAGTCCCAAACATGCTCAATGGGGGACAGATCCGGAGATCTTGCTGGCCAGGGTAGCAGACTTACACCTTCTAGAGCACGTTGGGTGGCACGGGATACATGCGGACGTGCATTGTCCTGTTGGAACAGCAAGTTCCATTGCCGGTCTAGGAATGGTAGAACGATGGGTTCGATGACGGTTTGGATGTACCGTGCACTATTCAGAGTCCCCTCGACGATCACCAGTGGTGTACGGCCAGTGTAGGAGATCGCTCCCCACACCATGATGCCGGGTGTTGGCCCTGTGTGCCTCGGTCGTATGCAGTCCTGATTGTGGCGCTCACCTGCACGGCGCCAAACACGCATACGACCATCATTGGCACCAAGGCAGAAGCGACTCTCATCGCTGAAGACGACACGTCTCCATTCGTCCCTCCATTCACGCCTGTCGCGACACCACTGGAGGCGGGCTGCACGATGTTGGGGCGTGAGCGGAAGACGGCGTAACGGTGTGCGGGACCGTAGCCCAGCTTCATGGAGACGGTTGCGAATGGTCCTCGCCGATACCCCAGGAGCAACAGTGTCCCTAATTTGCTGGGAAGTGGCGGTGCGGTCCCCTACGGCACTGCGTAGGATCCTACGGTCTTGGCGTGCATCCGTGCGTCGCTGCGGTCCGGTCCCAGGTCGACGGGCACGTGCACCTTCCGCCGACCACTGGCGACAACATCGATGTACTGTGGAGACCTCACGCCCCACGTGTTGAGCAATTCGGCGGTACGTCCACCCGGCCTCCCGCATGCCCATTATACGCCCTCGCTCAAAGTCCGTCAACTGCACATACGGTTCACGTCCACGCTGTCGCGGCATGCTACCAGTGTTAAAGACTGCGATGGAGCTCCGTATGCCACGGCAAACTGGCTGACACTGACGACGGCGGTGCACAAATGCTGCGCAGCTAGCGCCATTCGACGGCCAACACCGCGGTTCCTGGTGTGTCCGCTGTGCCGTGCGTGTGATCATTGCTTGTACAGCCCTCTCGCAGTGTCTGGAGCAAGTATGGTGGGTCTGACACACCGGTGTCAATGTGTTCTTTTTTCAATTTCCAGGAGTGTACATGAAAAATATGTTGCATTAAAAGACTAACAGTAAGTGAAAAACTGGTGAGGGTATATACGAAAATAAATTATCAAGAGTACCAAAACAAAGAAACAAGTGAAATCTCATAGTAACACTACATGAAAACACGAAACTAGTGATGTTTATATCAGGGACTGGCCGACAGTGGCCAGTTGTGATTTAGTGGTTACCAAAACAAAAATGAGACCCACTTAAATCTGCAAACAGAAAATTATAGTGTGTAATGTTCATCAGTGAAATAGATGATGACAAGAAACTAAGTGTCACTGAACATCTGTGCACACAACAACAATGAAATACATTTTTTTCTTTGGCTTATGGGACAAGCATCCTTAGGCTCGACCTATCTCGTGTGGGTGTCGACAGAATTGCTTTACACAAGACACTACACAACACAGGCTGACGGCACAGTAGTCTCGGTGACAGTTGCGGGCAGTCTTACAGACGAGGCCCGCGTGTGAGTCGGTGGGTGTGAGCGTCGGTGGCCGTGACGCGAGGCGCTGCGTGCCAGAGGCAATGCGGGTGGACCAACTGCACACGTGACAACCACCGTTCCGCACAATGTGTTCCATCTGACGTCTCCCTCCAGCTGGCGCGCAGACGGGAGGACCGGGTGGCAAGTTCGGCTGAGTTGCGTGGTGCCGGTCGCCGGATGGAACTGCAGGCGGTCCCGCGGACCACGCCCACACGTGGACGAACCGTCTGGCTGCATTTACGAGGAGATGCAGGATGTCCGAAGGCCGACGAAGATGCCTGTCCGTGGACGTTGTTGACAGGCAGCTGTGGCGACAGCGGCGCGCCCCAGGCGCAGTTAGTGGGGCCACACCACCGGCTGACGTCGGCTCGTCCCAGGCGGCGGCCCGCGCTTTGGGATGCCCCGAGGTCCGTCACCTGTCGGCGAAAGTGAGCAGGGTGCGTGGCGTGGCGGCCGCTGTTCGCTTCTCCCAGCAGGCGCAGCCCCGGTCGCCCGCCTACCGCAGCTCTGCCCACTGTGCCGGCTGCCTGGCGGGTCACACCACCCGCTCCTCTTCAATGGCCCCGTCTTCATCCCGTGGCGGCCGGTTTCTCCTCCGACTCCTTATACCTCCACGAACTGCCTGTACAGTCCTCACCGAAACCCAATTGGTACACTATCCACACCTTGTACGAAATCTTGTACATCGTTACAGTAGCGCGTCACAGAAAAAAACGGTTCAAATGGCTCTGAGCACTATGGGACTTAACATCTGAGGTCATTAGTCCCCTAGACTTACAAGTACTTAAACCTAACTAACCTAAGGACATCACACACATCCATAACACAAAAGGGATGAAAATATTTATTCATGGATAATTGACATAAAATACCTATAACAAAAAGTCTGTTAGTATAGGGGCCAAGTTCCGACATCATAATACAGTTGTAAAACCTGAGGGCTTATATGCGTCCGAAACTTTGCTATGAACAGACAACGTCAAGCTGAGCGGCTGGAAACGCGAGAGCGTAGGATATTAAGGAAAATCCTAGGTGTTGTGTACATAGTTCCGCGTAGTCAGCGCGTACACAACTTTCCCACTAGAGCGCGGCCCGCTAAGCACAACAGCGCAGGCGCAGCGCTCGTCCGTCTCCGCACTACGAGATGGCGCTGTCGTAGAGACGGACCAAATTCTGCTTCCGCCGATCCGAGTATTAATATGTAACGCAGCCAATGAGATTGCTGCTAACGTAGAACATTTTCTCCTCGCGGATCACACTCGCGCAGTGATACCTGAACGAGCGAGGTATTATAACGAGTGTACAGACCTTTTTGTCTGCATTTTTCTGTACCAGTCTATAGTGAAGTTTTAGTCTGTGCCTAATAAAATTATCTTATTCCTGTACATAGCCATCAAGATAAATGTATAGACACTTTGTCAAGTATCAGAGATATGTGAGAATAAGATTAACGTACCAAGACCAAAGGAACGTCAGACTGTCAATTGTAAATAGCATCCAGAATCAAGTTAAGTAACGTCTATGTTTTTTATTATTTTAATAAATGTGTGTGCAAATTAATCAAGTTCTGTTTAAAGTTGGCCACCGTCCATCTGCTACTCTAACCGTGCAAGTGGCATTTCTATCGTCTGACCTAACGGCAGAAGATAAACGCGCCACGATAAGACCACGACACATATTGCTCACACTCGCCTACTTCGTTAGAGCGACAAGTCAAATAATCTGATGGTGTGTGTACCGAAGGTCTTACAGTACGCACACCACACTAGGTAATAGATGGGATGACTGACAATGGAGAGTGAGAACAAATGAGGACTTGTACAGCAAGACAGAACCTATCACAGCTTCCATAATGAAGAGACGATTGTTATTTTACGGTCATCTCATGAGGATGGACGGTGACCGACTAACTAAAAGCATATGGAGTTTCATCCAATATAAGAAAACAAGGCCAAGATGGTTCGAAGAATGTGAAAAATATCTTAGGAAGATTAATATCTCAGAAAGAGAAATTCCTGACAGGAACGAATTTAGAAGATTGGTGAAGAACTACCGAGGTTTTAAGATGGCATCAATCTCCAAAAGACGGAATGGACCATTATCCGAAGAGCATTAACAGGCACTTCTTGGTGGGCTGGAAGTTAAAGCTGGAACAAGAACAAGACCTAGGCACTAAAATGAATTTGGTTGTTACCACGCAGTCCATAGGGGCTCAAATCGATAATAAATTAAAAAAAAGCTGTATATATAGATGAAACAGAATACAAAAATGTGGCACTTAGCAATAGACAAGAAAAATTACCTTAATATGTAACAGTAGACAAGGGTACCCCTTACTGGTTACCTTATGTGTAAATTCGCGTGCCTTAGACTCTAATTGTACTTAAAATTACCCTGCAACAACTTTTATATCGTAAAACATCCAGGCATTCGCAGTGGTAAACACAGACGGAGACCAAATCTAACATGCAAAACTAAATGATTAAATCCAACATGCAATAGTAAGTCTAAAAACATAGTCTCCCTACGTGGTGGCGGCGTCTGGGAGATCTGTGAACATTTTAAAGACAAGCACAGGGGTCCACAGTAACAAAACAAAGGGGCAACGCAAAAAAGACAGTGAATACCGGCAGTACAACATGCAGGAAGGAAAATAAAATTTCGATACTTATGCGTCCAACCGGCCCGACCTGCGACAAACCAGTCGCGAAATGCCATCTTTCCGTCCCGCCGAGATACTGATTTGTCGAATGCAGTTCTTCTCCGACTCTCCAGGTTTCTATGTCTGTGATTAGGTATTAATGTAACCTCGCGGGCGAAATTCGTAGCAGACGCTGCAACTCGACAAGGAAAGCTGGACAAACGTCCAGATGTGTGCGGTAATGCCAAGAATAAAACGGAACTATCGCCGTGACTGGTATGCACGAGGAATACGCAGTCCAGCCCCATGTCTCGGTTTTGTTATTGCAGTGCGAATCACTGTTCTCCACTACCTTTGCTCCTCAATGAGGTTGCACACACCACACACACACGTGACTCACACCTCTTACAACAAGACAGCATCACCCAGCGCACAACGGCGAGGGTGGGATCGGCGGTCTCCTTAGTATTTCACGAATCCGAAGTCAGCACAAGCAACTCTGGCGTAGCTAAGCGTACTCGGAAAAAAAAACTGGCGCAACGCTCAAGGGCGCATCAGAAGACAGGTGCAGCGCAACGAGTGTGTGCCCCACTGACTGTAGTAGGCATTCGTAGGAGTGGTGAGCACCGCCAGAGACTAAAGACCGGCCCAGCTGTCGGTTCGCCCATCAAGGATGCAAAGGCCGAAATCACCCATGTATCAGTCAAGACCCAATGTATCGGTCATTAGCCCAAAGATCGATAAGTACCACTTTAATTATGGCGTTCACATTCCAGATCAGCGCTCCATGAGACAACCAGTCAGGCAAAAATAATAATAATAATCCCTTTGAGATGGATGTGACGCGGAAAAATGACAAAGATAAAATGCAGTAGGCAGTAGGCAGACACAAATTCCCAATACATCTGTGAGCGTGTGGGTGCTATACTGTCATTCTGTGCAACGGATTAATCTGAGATGTACCCTTTACCCTGTGGCTCCTGCAAGATGCAATTTCCACCCCCACACTACTACAGAAGTCAGACAGACGCTCCTAAAGAGATATGCCTGAAAAACTTTCAGCAATAAATATCTTCTGGAGTCGTCCGCTGTAAGGAAATGACACAAAAAATCACAAAATTTCTTACGTAACTAGTGGGATACTTGGGTACTGGAGCAGTGCTACTTAGTGTAAGAAAAACATGAAACTAACGAAAGTTATTATTTACTTTGCAAAAACTCTGAGAAATGAAAATGGCACTTTTAGTTATGAACTGAACAAGTTATTTCCGGGTTCTTTTGGGAATGTGAAGTTACCTCTTAAGGATAGAATTCGCTAGTGAAATTTCTATACAAAGTTTAAGATTGTTATTGACGTGGCAGAATGGCGGAGAGCCACTCCTACTCAACTTGAATGATTATCGTCACCGCTGTAAGCGTGTTCCATCGTATTTCCCGTGTATACTAGACTTTGACCACGAAGTAACTTCGCTTAACTCCGAGTTAACATTCACGACAACGAAGAATAAAAGAGAAAGTATTTTGCATGACCCAAAAAGAGAGCAGAAAACGGAACACAAAACAATAGCTATGCGTAAGTAAGAACACCTAATAATATCTGACTCTAAAATATGCTAAACAAAAACACACAATTACCCCACCAAAAAAGAGGTTTTTTGCAATTCAGGTAGCAACGCTGATCTGCCAAATTCGTGGATGTGGTACAGAAAAGACAAAAGCAAACCATGAACACAAATAAATATGTTATGTGGTAAGAGAGAAATTCTTTTTCACGTTCGCGCCAGCTTTAAGTACTACCATGGAACTAAAAAGAGGAATTGAAACATAAAAGAACAATACGAATGTAATTATGTGCTGATTACTGTTATCAGGCCGTGCGGTTAAAGGCGCTGCAGTCTGGAACCGCAAGACCGCTACGGCCGCAGGTTCGAATCCTGCCTCGGGCATGGATGTTTGTGATGTCCTTAGGTTAGTTAGGTTTAACTAGTTCTAAGTTCTAGGGGACTAATGACCTCAGCAGTTGAGTCCCATAGTGCTCAGAGCCATTTGAACTGTTATCAGAGGAAACCGAGGGGAAAAATCGATCCTGGCAGGGGTGCCAATATGCAAGCTAGCCTATCGTGGTGGCAGTTCTCCATATGCCAAATGACTAAAAAGTTGTAACCACCGCACACAAGAGGTGTCACAACTATCGACAGCTCAAGGAAATCTGACATTAAGCAGTGGGCTCTGTGTGTATCACCCTTGATTTGGCGTACTAGACGTAAAATTAATTTAATTATTTCAAACCCACCACAAAATAAATGACATCGTAGGGAATGAGAATGGATGTCATTGAAAAATTAATAACAAGGACCTACGGTAACACAAAGGGATTTATTAACTACTATCAAGGTCAAGAGAGAACAAACATATATAAACAGAAACTTCAACTGTGTAACATTTCATTAACACGAACTCAGGTTGGTTGGCAACAGACTTAGGGAACCTAACTGGAATTTACATCTAAAAGAGACTGTGAGTGGAAGGATGCCAGACTAGGCAAGCACACTCGCTGTATCATTCCACTGATTGGTCTCTCATGTGAGGATAACAATTAAGCATGCAATGGACACTGGGAGTGACTGCTGCGAATGAAAGGCTGCTATGAAAACAGATGGTCGTGAAAACGATTGATAGGCTGGTGAATTTGTCGAAGTTGCGCAACGTTACCAATGTAGCCAGTGAAAGACGAGGCGCTGTCGTCTGCGTCCGAGTGTTGTCCAAGTGACGTACTGCGGGAGATGAACCCACGCCCGCTGGTGATTTTCTCACGTCTGCAGAAACATAAAGTTCCGCCTGGATGTCGGGAAGTCTTTACAACTAACTGCTCTCTCTGTAGAAACGGAAGAGCTCTGGCGACTGTACTCTGAAACAGTCGAGAAGCAATTTCCCCTCTCCCTTTTACTCAAAACATTCCAAAAAACGCCCCCCCCCTCCTCCGATGTTCTTGAATAAATATATCATGGCCCAGCAGTGGTTACTGTGGCAATAATATTTTCTAGATGGGCACCCGATCTTCCTCAACCACCCACAGCAGTGCAGTACACATTCTGTTCTCCGAGAAAACAGCACACAATGCATGTAGGTCCTGCAGCCAAACACTGGCGCATTTCACAAGATGAGGGATGTTTCCTCGTGAAAAGAAGCTCCGTCTCGTCCATAAAACGATTTTATGGGTGCCGTTTTGGAGGGGCGCAGTGGCATATACAGGGTGTTTCAAAAATGACCGGTATATTTGAAACGGCAATAAAAACTAAACGAGCAGCGATAGAAATACACCGTTTGTTGCAATATGCTTGGGACAACAGTACATTTTCAGGCGGACAAACTTTCGAAATTACAGTAGTTACAATTTTCACCAACAGATGGCGCTGCAAGTGATGTGAAAGATATAGAAGACGACGCAGTCTGTGGGTGCGCCATTCTGTACGTCGTCTTTCTGCTGTAAGCGTGTGCTGTTCACAACGTGCAAGTGTGCTGTAGACAACATGGTTTATTCCTTAGAACAGAGGATTTTTCTGGTGTTGGAATTCCACCGCCTAGAACACAGTGTTGTTGCAACAAGACGAAGTTTTCAACGGAGGTTTAATGTGACCAAAGGACCGAAAAGCGATACAATAAAGGATCTGTTTGAAAAATTTCAACGGACTGGGAACGTGACTGATGAACGTGCTGGAAAGGTAGGGCGACCGCGTACGGCAACCACAGAGGGCAACGCGCAGCTAGTGCAGCAGGTGATCCAACAGCTGCCTCGGGTTTCCGTTCGCCGTGTTGCAGCTGCGGTCCAAATGACGCCAACGTCCACGTATCGTCTCATGCGCCAGAGTTTACACCTCTATCCATACAAAATTCAAACGTGGCAACCCCTCAGCGCCGCTACCATTGCTGCACGAGAGACATTCGCTAACGATATAGTGCACAGGATTGATGACGGCGATATGCATGTGGGCAGCATTTGGTTTACTGACGAAGCTTATTTTTACCTGGACGGCTTCGTCAATAAACAGAACTGGCGCATATGGGGAACCGAAAAGCCCCATGTTGCAGTCCCATCGTCCCTGCATCCTCAAAAAGTACTGGTCTGGGCCGCCATGTCTTCCAATGGAATCATTGGCCCATTTTTCAGATCCGAAACGATTACTGCATCACGCTATCTGGACATTCTTCGTGAATTTGTGGCGGTACAAACTGCCTTAGACGACACTGCGAACACCTCGTGGTTTATGCAAGATGGTGCCCGGCCACATCGCACGGCCGACGTCTTTAATTTCCTGAATGAATATTTCGATGATCGTGTGATTGCTTTGGGCTATCCGAAACATACAGGAGGCGGCGTGGATTGGCCTCCCTATTCGCCAGACATGAACTCCTGTGACTTCTTTCTGTGGGGACACTTGAAAGACCAGGTGTACCGCCAGAATCCAGAAACAATTGAACAGCTGAAGCAGTACATCTCATCTGCATGTGAAGCCATTCCGCCAGACACGTTGTCAAAGGTTTCGGGTAATTTCATTCAGAGACTACGCCATATTATTGCTGCGCATGGTGGATATGTGGAAAATATCGTACTATAGAGGTTCCCAGACCGCAGCGGCATCTGTTGTTGAAAATTGTAACTACTGTAATTTCGAAAGTTTGTCTGCCTGAAAATGTACTGTTGTCCCAAGCATATTGCAACAAACGGTGTATTTCTATCGCTGCTCGTTTAGTTTTTATTGCCGTTTCAAATATACCGGTCATTTTTGAAACACCCTGTAAGAAACGCGATATCCAGAGACATTCATCGTCCCAAGGTGCGCTGTGCTTGTAGTAAACACATTAGGCGGGCGCCAGCCTGACGCCGCTTCACCTGGACCCGGACACACAATAAGGAGACCAGACTCTCACACCGCGTCCACTCGCTAAGAAAGCGATTAGGCCAATGCCAGGATGCACGGCACCGTCAGTTTCTGAAGCAGTGTCATTTCGGATCCAGCCACGGCGTTCCCACCCTTTTGCTTCGCACTAGCGGAACAAGGCCGGCCTGTAGAATGGCGGCCCATTCACCACTGCCCTGCCACAGCCACGGCCCGTTTCAGTGACTCCAGTGGAATCTGGCTTGATGCTCGGGGACGTTCTAAAGCGGCCCCTAATACAATGGTCATCACCAGCGTACAAAAATCTGTCTCTATAAATGGTTCAAATGGCTCTGAGCACTATGGGACTTAACATCTGAGGTCATCAGTCCCCTATAACTTAGAACTACTTGTACCTAACTAACCTAAGGACATCACACACATCCGTGCCCGAGGCAGGATTCGACCCTGCGACCGTAGCGCTCACGTGGTTCCAGAGTGAAGCGCCTAGAACCGCACAGCCACACCGGCCGGCTCTGTCTCTATAGCTGAGTTTAATTCTACTACTGCTATTCAACTCATGCAAGTACAGTGAGATCTATCAGTTGTTTTTCACTAACACTAATAGTCCATGAGATTAATAACAATCAGGGAAAATTTCGGTACTCCAAAGGTGAATGAAATTGTATGAGAATCAGTGAAACAAAATGAAAGGGGAGGTGGCTCACGGATATTGCCACGGCAGTCGCCTGGCCGTGTTTCAGTGTGTATGTTGATTCGTAATTTGAGTTCTTTATTTCATAGCTCACAGATTCCGTTAAAACGACTAATATGTTTTTCAAATTGTTTTTCTGTTTTGTTACAGCCTGCATGTACGATATTCGAGAGGATTTTGTTCGGCAGTTGGTCGCTGAAAGAGGATCTGTTAATGTGGTTGTTCAGCCTCCTGAGATCATGGAACAGCATCCGGCTGTTGTTCCATCAGCAGATCGGGTATGGGAGTATATAACTTAAAGTTTCGTAGTATCTATTCTCACTAGAGGAAGCGTACAGTTCTTGTCCGTGTTACAGTATGGGACTTCATTGAGACTGAGAGGTTACTTGAGAGGTACGGCAGTGAACAGCCTCCTTCCCAGCTGTCACGTGAGTGCATCAAGAATTACGTTTTGTAGTATATATTTTAGAAAAAAAAAGTTTGCAGCTTTTATTGTTGTTGTTGTTCAAAAATGGTTCAAAGGGCTCTGAGCACTATGGGACTCAACTGCTGTGGTCATAAGTCCCCTAGAACTTAGAACTACTTAAACCTAACTAACCTAAGGACAGCACACAACACCCAGCCATCACGAGGCAGAGAAAATCCCTGACCCCGCCAGGAATCGAACCCGGGAACCCGGGCGTGGGAAGCGAGAACGCTACCGCACGACCACGAGATGCGGGCTGTTGTTGTTGTCCACGTTACATCATCCACAAGTCAACATGAGCGACAGATCCTTCAACCCCAGTCCCCCGTGGCAGAGTAGGTGGAGGAAATGGTGTGCAAGTGGGGCTTCTGTGACCCCCAGCTCCCCTCGAATGCCCGAGTGGGTAGAATGCGTCCCAGATGACAGTGAGGCCCGGGAGGACATTATGTCTTGGAGAGATGAGGAATTAGGCAATTATCTACACTACATGTATATAACCGGTATTCCTGCATTCTTTACAGCAGCAGCAGGTGCGTTTACATGTATACCTGTTCGCCTCCTGTGTCTTCACAGTCACACCATCGTAGTACAGTGTGTGTGGGTACAGTAGCAGACGGTGGCGCCAAGCATTTATTTATTGTATAACTGAAGACCTGTTACCTGATGTTTTAAAACAGGTCAGACATCTTACAGTTTTCGTTTTTCATCTTTTTTGTAGTTTTTTTGTTTTTTTTTTGTTTTGTTTTTATGTTTTGTTTCTGTCTACAAGAGGAGAGAACTGTTAGTGCCATCACCGTTTGTGACTGGCAGTGAATGCCTCAGAATGGTTTCTTCGAGCTGCTGACAGCCAGTCACAACAAAAATGTTTAGTTAGTAATAAAGAAATAGCATTGCTAATCCTATGCCTTAACATTAGGTGCTCGTCCGTTTACATCACTGGGTGCTTTGTTGGCTAGATGGCCAGCACCTCACGCTTGTTTACTGTCACACCTCGTCTTCCTCCTCCTCGTGCTCCTCTTCAGTGTCACTGTTCTCGTTGTCACTGGGAATGTCGCTGCCCACCCCCTGGACATTCCTGTTACGTTGCGTACAGACGTGTCAGTTACACCATGTCTGCAGGTACTCTGTAGGTGTGGTCTTTGGAACACCTCACTAGGCACAGCCCATCGTGCAGTTCGCTCTGCCTCTGCCGCCGGCCCCTCAGTCCCGCTGTGGCGGACACCACCCCCACTGCAGCGTCAGCCGTCTGGAGTAGACGAGTCCTACCGTCTATATCCGCCTCAGCCCGCGGGCATTGCAGACGTGCAGCAGCGTACTGCAACAGGCGCCGCTGCTGCTTCACCTGCTGGTCCTGCGTCGTCCCTGCCCAGGTACTCGCGGTGGGGCGATGAAGAGCGCCGGCAGGCTCTTACTCAACTGTCCCACAGTCGTAGTGCTTCTGTGGTTGTCAGCAGTACTCTCCCCCCCCCCCCCCCCCCGTAACAGTGATCAGCAATAGGTCAATAATAGTGTAACACTTCTGATACAAAATGTAGCTGGGTTTTCTCTTTTGATGCTAGTGAGTTGTCAGGATGAGCATTACTGCAAAGGGCATTTGATTCTAAAGCATTATATCAGGGTGAAAATACTAAATAAATTAATTTTTCTCTCTTAACAACATGTGGGCAGGGTGGGTTCTTCCTTGGCTCGGGTGTGAGGTAGAATGAAACAGCATTTTTACATAAGATAACTTTTATTGAAAGTTTTGTACAATGGTTTCCTTACTGGATGTTCTGGCTCGGAGAGCGGCAGCTGTGTCGTTTGCGTAGCCTTCTGCTGCGGCAGCGGCGGCGTCTGATTACGCGTGGCGGTGTGTATCTCGTGTCGCCGTCTCGCCCAGTTGACTGGAGACGCGCCTCGTGCTGTGGCCCGTTTAATTATTGAGAGCGAAGTCGTGCATCGAATGGTGATACCTCGGATGTGGCGTCCCAGTGTTTCTCTTCTCTAAGCGGCCGCGTGTGTCGTGTGTCGGCCAGCGTAGCGGCGCGGTGGGGGAAGGCCAGTGTCCCGGACTCGAACAACGGACTCCCGCTTGCCAGTCTCCGGCTGTCAGATCTTCATCACCAGCTCACAGGCGACTGCTGATGTGAGGCCGTCTCCTTCCCGTCCTCACGAGTCACTCGGGTACGTAAAAATCAGTCTTCAAATATCTTCTGACTTCTGTCTTCTGGCGCCGAGGATGCTCCTAGCTATTCCATTACAGCGGCTGACTTGGTGCTTCTGTGTTCGATGTAGTCCCTTCCTGCACGACGGTCTTCAGCTCCGAAACTGAACTGAAAACTACTCTTCTTGTCGGGCCCACTGCGTCTCGCGTATTCCTTCACTTCAGTTCACTGGAGGTGAACGACTTCACGGTCATTGCCTCTTCTGTCACGTTGAAAAGCTTCTCGAAGAATCTTCTTAACGTCGGTCATTGGCTCTTGGAATGTAGGCGAGGGCCTTTGCTCACATGTGACAACTGAGAAACACGTGAGCCGGTCGGGCGATGCCCTGACGGCTGAATCGACAGCGTCCGCTTAAGTGGGGAGGGCGATGGCTTCTCCTGAACTTGCTGACTTCACAGTCATTGTCTCTTCTGCTCTGCCCGCTGTTCGCCAGTATGTAACTCTCTAAACCAAGTTTTTCGTTTATTTTCTAATTTCTACTTCACATTGATTTCACTAATTTATTTACCTATCTTAAGTACCACTCAACAAAAGGGTCCTCTCCTCTACAACATCCAACTAACCACCAGGTTGGTAGTGTCACGACACAGTTAGACTGTGTGGTGACTGAGGACGCTTTCAGTAAGCGAATCGCATTTTCACGAATTGCGAACCCACCAGAATGGGTACAAAGGCCCCCTATGGTTTCACAGAGCGTGCTTCCCCCTGCTGGAGAGGGAGCTCACTCAGCTTCTCAAGCGCACACGGTAGCCCTGCACTAAATGCAGTGCTTTGCTGTGCTGCGAGCTCACGCCCCCCCCCCCCCCCCAAACAAGTCAGTGCTGCACGGGAGACCAGCATCATCTACGTCTGGGGGAGAAATGGAGTGGTGTCACAAAACATCCCGATCGCTATGTCGTTTGAAGATTTCACCTCGACTGCTATATGAGACAAGCTTTCTGAGATGGGAGTTAGAGGCTGACGTAAAGCAGTCAACCGAGTAATACACCTCGACATCCACATGCAAGTCTGTGATCCAGTCATTGGCGGGTCCAGCTATATCGCGCTTTATCAAGTTGTAGAGCTTCATCGGGATGTACCAGTCAAGAAGGCTTTTATTGAAGTCAAATATGAGTCAGATCAGTTTTCCTCTGTGTGGTCGCGTCTGGCCTGCGACAGAAATATTGAACAGAATCCAGAGCACACAACTTGGTACGGCAGAGATATTGCGTATGTGGATTTTATAACTGTGACGGTATTCAGTTCCCTGTTAAACCCAAGTATATCTAAATTTGAAACGCAGAATGCCGGTATATCGGTTCATGTTTATACCCTAGATGAGTGCAAGTCAGATGAAGGTAAAGTTTCGAACAGAGTTGTCAGACCCGCCCATTTCCCGGAATTTCCAAATGAGCGTAAGACGAACGTTGTTATTCTCAGATGAGGAAAATTAGGAGGAAGGTATTTCTCATCAGTGCTGTATTATGGATATCTCCCACCTTCTGTCCTCCCAACTATCAAAAGGTCCTCGTGTTAAGCATATTTTCTTAAGATATCTGAATTATTTTTCCACAAGCGACGTTTTAGCAAAATATCAAATTGATTGTTCCACCAGGAAAACGGTACGTGTTATAAAGCCTACCGAGGAAAGCAGTTTGAGAATGCCCACCGCCAGGAGCGATGCCCGTCTGCAGTTTACGCCAATTTCGATTCCCCGTCGCTCGTGTGACACCCTGTGAAGCCGGTCATATCGCTTCCAAAACAACCTTCGCAGAAAAACCGTACCATATGCGGCAGTGTACGAAGTTCAATGTTTATATGACTCAAGTCTTAACAGTCGCAAATCATATGCCAGAGATAATCCTGCGATGTGGTTGCTGACTGAGCTCGAGAAACTTTCATGGGAGATTGACAAGCTTTACAGGAGCAACATTCTCATGACCAAGTCAGAGGAGAACAATGGTTTGCACTACGTGGCGGGTGGCTGTGGGCAGCCGTTAGATTGGAAAGTGCAAACTGCTCGTAGGGATCGTCATCACCTGGCTGGGAAGTTCCGTGCTGCTGCCCGTAACATTTGCAACTTGAAGTATTACTTACCACTACCCCTACCGGGCTTTTTCCACAGTTTAAGTGGCTATGATGCCCACTATCATTGAGCATTTAGCCAATTTCGGTGTAGAGAACGATAGGGTCAGTTTCCTAACTGACAGTGTCGAGAAATATACACTCCTGGAAATGGAAAAAAGAACACATTGACACCGGTGTGTCAGACCCACCATACTTGCTCCGGACACTGCGAGAGGGCTGTACAAGCAATGATCACACGCACGGCACAGCGGACACACCAGGGACCGCGGTGTTGGCCGTCGAATGGCGCTAGCTGCGCAGCATTTGTGCACCGCCGTCGTCAGTGTCAGCCAGTTTGCCGTGGCATACGGAGCTCCATCGCAGTCTTTAACACTGGTAGCATGCCGCGACAGCGTGGACGTGAACCGTATGTGCAGTTGACGGACTTTGAGCGAGGGCGTATAGTGGGCATGCGGGAGGCCGGGTGGACGTACCGCCGAATTGCTCAACACGTGGGGCGTGAGGTCTCCACAGTACATCGATGTTGTCGCCAGTGGTCGGCGGAAGGTGCACGTGCCCGTCGACCTGGGATCGGACCGCAGCGACGCACGGATGCACGCCAAGACCGTAGGATCCTACGCAGTGCCGTAGGGGACCGCACCGCCACTTCCCAGCAAATTAGGGACACTGTTGCTCCTGGGGTATCGGCGAGGACCATTCGCAACCGTCTCCATGAAGCTGGGCTACGGTCCCGCACACCGTTACGCCGTCTTCCGCTCACGCCCCAACATCGTGCAGCCCGCCTCCAGTGGTGTCGCGACAGGCGTGAATGGAGGGACGAATGGAGACGTGTCGTCTTCAGCGATGAGAGTCGCTTCTGCCTTGGTGCCAATGATGGTCGTATGCGTGTTTGGCGCCGTGCAGGTGAGCGCCACAATCAGGACTGCATACGACCGAGGCACACAGGGCCAACACCCGGCATCATGGTGTGCGGAGCGATCTCCTACACTGGCCGTACACCACTGGTGATCGTCGAGGGGACACTGAATAGCGCACGGTACATCCAAACCGTCATCGAACCCATCGTTCTACCATTCCTAGACCGGCAAGGAAACGTGCTGTTCCAACAGGACAATGCACGTCCGCATGTATCCCGTGCCACCCAACGTGCTCTAGAAGGTGTAAGTCAACTACCCTGGCCAGCAAGATCTCCGTATCTGTCCCCCATTGAGCATGTTTGGGACTGGATGAAGCGTCGTCTCACGCGGTCTGCATGTGCAGCACGAACGCTGGTCCAACTGAGACGCCCGGTGGAAATGGCATGGCAAGCCGTTCCACAGGACTACATCCAGCATCTCTACGATCGTCTCCATGGGAGAATAGCAGCCTGCATTGCTGCGAAAGGTGGATATACACTGTACTAGTGCCGACATTGTGCATGCTCTGTTGCCTGTGTCTATGTGCCTGTGGTTCTGGCAGTGTGATCATGTGATGTATCTGACCCCAGGAATGTGTCAATAAAGTTTCCCCTTCCTGGGACAATGAATTCACGGTGTTCTTATTTCAATTTCCAGGAGTGTATTTCATTTGCCAAACGAATGACGCCAAGAATTTTGCTCCCCTCCCTGGACTCGCTACGTTGTATCCATGCACCACTTCAGAAACTTGTTGAAACATTGCGTCGGGATGATATGCACATCACCCGATTTGCTTATCCTGATAACACAAGGTTTCAGCTTGTGACGAAGAAGGAGTATTCCCATTTGAGTACCTGAATTGTATGCTAAAACTCAGATTACCCAACATAATTGTCTTCGAGAAATCCCACAGGCGATGCCATCTCGGACGCAGGGTATGAGTATGCTGTGAATTTTTGACAGGAATTTAACTTACCAAATGTACCAAATTTGGGAGAGTATGTAAGAATTTGCATGAACACTGACGTAAATTCGCTTGCTGATTCGAGAAATTCCGGAGTTTATTCATGACATCATATTTTCTAGACCCTGCCTTTTATAGCAGCTGTGTAGCCAACGCAGTCGTGGCACGTCATGCTCAAGAAAACAAAGGTCAGCATCGAACTGTTGACTGATCCTGACGTGCTTCTTTTCATCGACTTTGGGGCGGTGGGTCTGTGAGGGACTTCGCCAATGTGTCCATAGGCATGCCAAGGCATGTAATGCACGTATGGGTGGAAGGTTCATTGCATCCGACGATTCGAACTACATTGTGTATTTAGGCGTCAACAACTTGTGTGGGTATGCCATGCAGCAATCACTACTGCTGGGAGAGTTTCGATGACTGTCCGATGACGAATGCGTCTGATTAGGTGATACTTTCAGTAGTACTGATATTTTGGCGGCTGACTCTGGTGTAGGATATATTCTGGAGGCAGACATGGCATACCCTAATAGTTTGCATGTTGCGCAAAGCAGTTTACCTCTATGTCTAAAGTACATACTTGCACAGGCTGGCACCATCCCCGAGTTGATGACAACACTGGGGAATAAGGAACGATACATTATTTACTACTATAATCTCCAGCAGTGTCTTGATTTAGCGATGGAGCTACTTGTTCCTACGCCCACTATCTCCTTCAACCAGTCTCCCTTGTTGAAAGAGTATATTGATTTGAATGCAAAACATATGGCACCCGCGAAAAACTATTTCGAAATAGATTTCTTTAAATTAATGAATAATACTATTTTCGATGAGACGATCGAGACTTAGAGAAGACAGCGCGAAATTCTTCTTAGGTCGTGTCGCAATCGGCGTTATAACGTAAACAAGTGTGTCGCCAGAGCAAATTTCAAACGGACCACCGTATCCACCAAGGACTTAGTTGCTGTGGAGATGGCGCAGATTGCAGTAGATCTCATGAAACCTGTCTATGTGGGGTTGTGCATACTAGACCTATCCAAACGTGTACCACTTTCGCTGTGAATTTTCTATGCCTTCTTTCGTTGATTCAAAGGTACTTTATATGGATACAGACAGCTTCATTTATTGGGTGAAAAACTGAAATCCATGTTAAGCAATGAGATGCCACACTGAACAACGCAACACATCTTTGTACACGCCTGATAATCTTTACAGCATTGTTCTGCAGAGTAAGAATGTTATCGTCCTAATAAAAGACGAGACGAATAGATCACCGATTGTGCAATTTGTGTGTCTGTGACCCAAGATGTATTCATATCACACATTGGAAAGTGCATAGTGGGACATGAAGGGTCTTCAAGATCGAAGACTGTTTGCAGTTGCTGTGTGGTGATGTTCGCAGTGCTCTACCACAGCTGCCTCTGATGGTCCAGAAAACCAGTAGTCAGTCTCGAGGACATGAGGTGTACACTGTGCTAAAGTCTAAAATTGGCTTGTCACCTCATGACGATAAGCGAGTCATTTGTGATGACAGGATTGAAACTCGCCTGTACTCACACTATTAGCTTGATGAGAGTCGTCCCTGAATGAGGGAAAGAGTATGAATTTGTAAATGTCGTTGTTGCATGTATGTGGAATAGTATGGCTCGTTTATCATGGTGTAAATATTTCTAGTATAAGTGTGTGTTTCACATGTGGCTGAACACTTCCTGTTTCCTTAAATAATGTAACTATCCTGCGAACGGTCCGGACACTTGGATAATGTCCAGGATACGGAGCAGCATACATAGCACACGCCCGTTGGGCATTTTGATCACAATAGCCATACATCAACACGACATCGACCTTTTCCGGAATTGGTAAACGGTCCATTTTAACACGGGTAATGTATCACGAAGCAAATCGCGAGAGAATTGCGAAGTTTATTAACTGAGAAACAGAGGAAAAGCAAGGTCAGTCGTTTGTGATAAAGCACATCCTCGGAACAAAAATACGTGTAATGTCTAATCATACGTTGTTCCAAAACCCGTAGCATTTCTCATTTCACCAGGTATCGAAGGCCCCTAAAAATTACATTCTGTCATGGAAAAAGTCTGTGTTCAGTAGAATAGCACAGTAGATAATGAAGTCGTACATAATAACGATATCGTAAAAAACTCTCCTCTTTGCGTGCTATCATTTCCCAAAATCTCATTTCGATATCTGAAACCGTTTATTCAATATGAGGAATGTTGTGGATATTTCACTCCGGCTTTATCGCTGGCGCAGTGCGATCGCAAATAAGTATTCCAGGTCAGACCAATTCCTCGAGATTGGTGATAGATAGATACATCTACCCAAATCCAAAGAAAAATTGAATATGTTAGATAAATTACATACGCAGCAATATATTATGTAATATGCACGAAAAGCAAAATCATAGCGACCTCTATTTTTCATTGAAAACTTTTCCGAATTTCGCGCAGTGTGTTGCTTCCACTTAAATATCACAATAACTATGACCACTAACGAAATGATGAGGACATCACAAAATTGTTAAGGCTTTCGTGGCCACTTGTTGACAAACTGCCTATTGGCTTCTGTCTCGGGTTCTTCGGCCGACGTTCATCTAATGATTTTTCTGACGTTTCGCCAGCACGAGTGGCTGGCATTGTCAAAGCTTCACCCTCCATTGCCGGTGGTGAACTGGAGGCGAGCTCGCGGCCGCAGACTATATGTACCTGGCGCGCCAACGTCCGAGGGCTTCTCCGCGGTCATTTCCGGTGCGGTTCTCCTCTTGCTACCTGCGACGGTCGTTCGCTGCAGTACGGGAAGCCAGGATCCGTTTACCTTAAGGCTTTCCTCTTTCTTGTTCAAACTGTTCGCGTGTTTTTGGATTTCTACAGCTTCTCTGAACAAGCGCGTGTGATAGTGCTTCTCTACAGCCAGAACTTCCGTGTCGGCGAATTTTATTACGTGGTCGGTCTCATTCAGTGCGTGCTCTGCCACGGCCGATTTCTCCACCTGCCCCAACCTGCAATGTCGCTTATGCTCTTTGATCCTGGTGTTAATGGATCGTCCAGTCATTCCGACATAAACTTTTCCGCATGTGCAAGGTATACGGTATATTCCCGACATTGCAAGTGGGTCTCTTTTCTCCTTCGCCGATCTAAGACACTCTTTGATCTTCCTTGTCGGTTTGAAAATCGTCTTTACGCTGTGTTTGCGCAATATACGGCCGATTCTGTCCGTCACTCTGGGAATGTATGGCAGAAAGGCCGTACCCGACATTTCTTTTTCTGGTTCCTTACTTCGCCGAGTGTTTGGCTCTGTTACACTTCTAATGTAATTTGTGGAGTACCCATTGCTCCTCAGAACAGTTTCCAGGTGTTGCATTTCTCGTTTGAGGTGTTGAGGCTCACATATTCGTCCTGCTCTCGTTACGAGCGTACTAATCATGCCTCTTTTCTGGCTCGGGTGGTGGTTTGACAGTTTGTGCAGGTATCGGTCCGTGTGTGTCGGTTTTCGATACACGCTGTGTCCCAGGTTTTCGCCGTCCCTTGTGACCAGCACATCTAGAAATGGCAGTTTCCTGTCCTTTTCTACCTCCATGGTAAATGTTATGTTGGCATGGAGGCTGTTCAAGTGTCTCAGGAATTCACCGAGCTGTTCTTCACCATGGCTCCACACCACGAAAGTATCATCGACGTACCTGTACCACACCTTAGGTTTGCAAGTCGCCGAGTCCAGTGCCTGTGCTTCGAATTGTTCCATGAAGAAGTTGGCCACCACTGGACTGAGAGGACTACCCATGGCGACGCCTTCCAGCTGCTCGTAGAAATCGCCATTCCACGTGAAATAGCTCGTGGTGAGACATGCATGGAAGAGCTTTTTGATGTCTTGCGGGAACATGGAACCGATGTGCTCCAGAGCGTCGCTGAGTGGCACTTTCGTAAATAACGAAACAACATCAAAACTGACCAGGATGTCGTTTGGCGCAAGTTTCAGTTTCTTCAGCTTCTCAATGAAATGTCCTGAGTCCTTAATGTATGTGTCGGTCTTTCCCACGTGTGGCTGGAGCAGAGAGGCCAAGTGTTTCGCCAGTTTATACGTTGGTGAGCCAGGAGCACTAACGATCGGTCTCAGTGGAACGTTGTTCTTATGGATCTTGGGTAATCCATACAGCCGAGGTGGTAGGGCTTCTGTGTTGCGCAGGTTTCTCTGTATGTCCGCCGGCAGAGAAGACGCCTTGATTAATCGATTCGTATTCCGAGTGATACGCTGCGTCGGATCTGCGCTTAGTTTTCGGTACGTCGTCGGATCTAATAGGTCTCGGATCTTTTGCTCATAATCTTCGGTCTTCATTACGACGGTCGCATTCCCCTTATCGGCAGGCAGTACCAATATACTCTTGTCGGCGTTGAGATTCTTAATGGCTTGTACCTCTTCTTTCTTCAGGTTGCAAGCTGGTGGTTTTGCTCGGCGCAGTATCCTGGCTGTTTCAGTGCGTATTTCCTCTGCCCTTTCACAAGGAAGGGTCCGAATGGCTGCTTCGGTGTTGGCAATGATGTCCTCCATAGGTATAGTTCTCGGGATGATAGCGAAATTCCCTCCTTTTTGAAGGACTGAGACTTCCTCTTCGGTCAATCGTCGTTCAGTGAGGTTGACCACTGTGTGTGACATGTCGGGAATCGCCTTGTCGGTCTGCTTCCGGCATCTTTCAAACTTTTTCTTTTGCCGCTCGGTGCAGCGCTCGAGTTCGTTCTGCATGCTCCTGTGAGTGATGCTGTCGATCTTGTCCCAGTCGTCTCGATGCATTCTGCTACTTAGTTGATAGAAAATGTCCAGAAGTTCCTGATCCGTTCTTGCCAAGTCTCTCCGTGTTGTATGTATTCGCTCACGAAGAAAAGCTCGTTCCATTCTGTCGTAGATACGATGTGCTTGGGCGGTGGTGAATAGGCGCTTGCATCTCAAGAACTTCGGTGTGGCACATTCATCTCGGCACCGTGACAGAAAGGCGAGAGAGGACATCAGTCGCGCTTTCTTCTTCCGTCGTTGGTCAAGGCGTCGGTACAATCTGCAAATCTCCTCCCCGTAGAGGCGTAATACAAAATTGTTAAGGCTTTCGTGGCCACTTGTTGACAAACTGCCTATTGGCTTCTGTCTCGGGTTCTTCGGCCGACGTTCATCTAATGATTTTTCTGACGTTTCGCCAGCACGAGTGGCTGGCATTGTCAAAGCTTCACCCTCCATTGCCGGTGGTGAACTGGAGGCGAGCTCGCGGCCGCAGACTATATGTACCTGGCGCGCCAACGTCCGAGGGCTTCTCCGCGGTCATTTCCGGTGCGGTTCTCCTCTTGCTACCTGCGACGGTCGTTCGCTGCAGTACGGGAAGCCAGGATCCGTTTACCTTAAGGCTTTCCTCTTTCTTGTTCAAACTGTTCGCGTGTTTTTGGATTTCTACAGCTTCTCTGAACAAGCGCGTGTGATAGTGCTTCTCTACAGCCAGAACTTCCGTGTCGGCGAATTTTATTACGTGGTCGGTCTCATTCAGTGCGTGCTCTGCCACGGCCGATTTCTCCACCTGCCCCAACCTGCAATGTCGCTTATGCTCTTTGATCCTGGTGTTAATGGATCGTCCAGTCATTCCGACATAAACTTTTCCGCATGTGCAAGGTATACGGTATATTCCCGACATTGCAAGTGGGTCTCTTTTCTCCTTCGCCGATCTAAGACACTCTTTGATCTTCCTTGTCGGTTTGAAAATCGTCTTTACGCTGTGTTTGCGCAATATACGGCCGATTCTGTCCGTCACTCTGGGAATGTATGGCAGAAAGGCCGTACCCGACATTTCTTTTTCTGGTTCCTTACTTCGCCGAGTGTTTGGCTCTGTTACACTTCTAATGTAATTTGTGGAGTACCCATTGCTCCTCAGAACAGTTTCCAGGTGTTGCATTTCTCGTTTGAGGTGTTGAGGCTCACATATTCGTCCTGCTCTCGTACTGGCTCACCAACGTATAAACTGGCGAAACACTTGGCCTCTCTGCTCCAGCCACACGTGGGAAAGACCGACACATACATTAAGGACTCAGGACATTTCATTGAGAAGCTGAAGAAACTGAAACTTGCGCCAAACGACATCCTGGTCAGTTTTGATGTTGTTTCGTTATTTACGAAAGTGCCACTCAGCGACGCTCTGGAGCACATCGGTTCCATGTTCCCGCAAGACATCAAAAAGCTCTTCCATGCATGTCTCACCACGAGCTATTTCACGTGGAATGGCGATTTCTACGAGCAGCTGGAAGGCGTCGCCATGGGTAGTCCTCTCAGTCCAGTGGTGGCCAACTTCTTCATGGAACAATTCGAAGCACAGGCACTGGACTCGGCGACTTGCAAACCTAAGGTGTGGTACAGGTACGTCGATGATACTTTCGTGGTGTGGAGCCATGGTGAAGAACAGCTCGGTGAATTCCTGAGACACTTGAACAGCCTCCATGCCAACATAACATTTACCATGGAGGTAGAAAAGGACAGGAAACTGCCATTTCTAGATGTGCTGGTCACAAGGGACGGCGAAAACCTGGGACACAGCGTGTATCGAAAACCGACACACACGGACCGATACCTGCACAAACTGTCAAACCACCACCCGAGCCAGAAAAGAGGCATGATTAGTACGCTCGTAACGAGAGCAGGACGAATATGTGAGCCTCAACACCTCAAACGAGAAATGCAACACCTGGAAACTGTTCTGAGGAGCAATGGGTACTCCACAAATTACATTAGAAGTGTAACAGAGCCAAACACTCGGCGAAGTAAGGAACCAGAAAAAGAAATGTCGGGTACGGCCTTTCTGCCATACATTCCCAGAGTGACGGACAGAATCGGCCGTATATTGCGCAAACACAGCGTAAAGACGATTTTCAAACCGACAAGGAAGATCAAAGAGTGTCTTAGATCGGCGAAGGAGAAAAGAGACCCACTTGCAATGTCGGGAATATACCGTATACCTTGCACATGCGGAAAAGTTTATGTCGGAATGACTGGACGATCCATTAACACCAGGATCAAAGAGCATAAGCGACATTGCAGGTTGGGGCAGGTGGAGAAATCGGCCGTGGCAGAGCACGCACTGAATGAGACCGACCACGTAATAAAATTCGCCGACACGGAAGTTCTGGCTGTAGAGAAGCACTATCACACGCGCTTGTTCAGAGAAGCTGTAGAAATCCAAAAACACGCGAACAGTTTGAACAAGAAAGAGGAAAGCCTTAAGGTAAACGGATCCTGGCTTCCCGTACTGCAGCGAACGACCGTCGCAGGTAGCAAGAGGAGAACCGCACCGGAAATGACCGCGGAGAAGCCCTCGGACGTTGGCGCGCCAGGTACATATAGTCTGCGGCCGCGAGCTCGCCTCCAGTTCACCACCGGCAATGGAGGGTGAAGCTTTGACAATGCCAGCCACTCGTGCTGGCGAAACGTCAGAAAAATCATTAGATGAACGTCGGCCGAAGAACCCGAGACAGAAGCCATGAGGACATCGTCATGAAGCTGACATATAAAGGTATAAATAAAGCAAAAATGAATTTTTTCTTTTGGCAAATAATTTCTGCAAAATCGTTTGAGGAAGAGTTCAGGGCATGCGCCTCGATTCTGTCATCGCCGACCGACCGCCAGGTGGACAACACCTGTCGACCCCTCCCTTCCGAACAAACGAATGAACTCGCCCGGAAGTGGCGACTGTGCATCGGACACTGCGTCTTACGTGGACCCTGGCATCGACCTAAATAGACAAAGGTTTCCGAAGTTATTTGATGACTTGTGGAAGAAAATCTCAAACGTTGGAAACACAGAACTGACTTGTAACTTAGCATTTCCTTTCAACTGCTCAATTATGGCATACAATCACGTTAACTCGACACTTATTAAAATAAAATAAAATAAATAAAGTGTGAAAATGCAGCAGTGTAATGGGATATTGAATATGTTTCATTTCAGGAGCTAAGAGGCAATTTACATTTAAAAATTCTTAGTGTGTGTATGGGCGGTTTTAAGGCTGGCGGCTGAACTCCCGTGCCATGCAATAGCGTTACGTGGAAGGCGAAGCGTGATATACGCCAAGAGCTGGACAGGCAGTTGCGCAGCAAATGTGTCTGGATCTTTTTTATCGCACTACTCGCGACTTGGAGGGATGCCACTCACGCTTTTACTGTCTGCCCGAATATGCAGAGCTAGTGGAAACTATGCCCATTGCTGTTTTTTTTTTTTTTTTTTTTTTTTCGCTCATAGGGGATGGCTGCAGCAGTAGACGCCTCGCCTGTCTACCCCCTGTGAGCTGGATGTGTGAGGGGGTTGGAGAAGGGAGGGCTGAAGACCCTAGCCGCCGGTCAAGACAGCTCCGTGTCGTGCGCTTTCGCCGTTGCGTACTTTCCACGCGCGTAGACGCCGATGGCAGGCGGGCTGCGACAAACACTCGAGGCCTACGAGAGGGACAGACCGCGGCGCGTGCGTCACGAAGGTAGTCCTGCGCCCGCTCGCTCGCTCAAATCGGCAAACAAACTACGTTCCTCCACCTGTTAACTTGTAACTAGGCGTGTCAGTAAAAACGAAAACTGAATCTTCTACTGCAATCCGCTATTATGGAATCTTACTGTTATTACTCCTACAATGATGGGAAGTCCGTTGTTGTTGTTGTTGTGGTCTTCAGTCCTTAGACTGGTCTGATGCAGCTATCCATGCTACTCTATCCTGTGCAAGCTGCTTCATCTCCCAGTAACTGCTGCAGCCTACATCTTTCTGAATCTGCTTAGTGTATTCATCTCTTGGTCTCCCTCTACGATTTTTACCCTCCACGCAGGCCTCCAATACTAAATTGGTGATCCCTTGATGCCTCAGAACATGTCCTACCAACCGATCCCTTCTACTAGTCAAGTTGTGCCACAAATTTCTCTTCTCCCCAATCCTATTCAATACCTCCTCATTAGTTATGTGATCTACCCATCTAATCTTCAGCATTCTTCTGTAGCACCACATTTCAAAAGCTTCTATTCTCTTCTTGTCCGAACTATTTATGGTCCATGTTTCACTTCCATACACGGCTACGCTTCATATAAATACTTTCAGAAACGACTTCCTGACATTCAAATCTATACTCGATGTTAACAAATTTCTCTTCTTCAGAAACGATTTCCTTGCCATTGCCAGTCTACATTTTATATCCTCTCTACTTCGACCATCATCAGTTATTTTTCTCCCCAAATAGCAAAACTCCTTTACTACTTTAAGTGTCTCATTTCCAAATCTAATTCCCTCAGCATCACCCGACTTAATTCGACTACATTCCATTATCCTCTTTTTACTTTTGTTGATGTTCATCCTTTATCCTCCTTTCAAGACACTATCCATTCCATTCAACTGCTCTTCCAAGTCCTTTGCTGTCTCTGACAGAATTTCAATGTCATCGGTAAACCTCAAAGTTTTTATTTCTTCTCCATGGATTTTAATACCTACTCCGAACTTTTCTTTTGTTTCCTTTATTGCTTGCTCAATATACAGATTGAATAACATCGGGGAGAGACTACAACCCTGTCTCACTCCCTTCCCAATCACTACTTCCCTTTCATGTCCCTCGACTCTTATAACTGCCATCTGGTTTCTGTACAAGTTGTAAATAGCCTTTCGCTCTCTGTATTTTACCCCTGCCATCTTCAGAATTTGAAAGAGAGTATTCCAGTCAACATTGTCAAAAGCCTTCTCTAAGTCTACAAATGCTAGAAACGTAGGTTTGCCTTTCCTTAATCTAGCTTCTAAGATAAGTCGTAGGGTCAATATTGCCTCACGTGTTCCAATGTTTCTACGGAATCCAAACTGATCTTCCCCGAGGTCGGCTTCTACTAGTTTTTCCATTCGTCTGTAAAGAATTCGTGTTAGTATTTTGCAGCCGTGACTTATTAAACTGATAGTTCGGTAATTTTCACATCTGTCAACACCTGCTTTCTTTGGGATTTGAATTATTATATTCTTCTTGAAGTCTGAGGGTATGTCGCCTGTCTCACCAGATGGTAGAGTTTTGTCAGGACTGGCTCTCCCAAGGCTGTCAGTAGTTCTAATGAAATGTTGTCTACTCCCGGGGCCTTGTTTCGACTCAGGTCTTTCAGTGCTCTGTCAAACTCTTCACGCAGTATCATATCTCCCATTTCATCTTCATCTACATCCTCTTCCATTTCCATAATATTGTCCTCAAGTACATCGCCCTTGTATAGACCCTCTACATACTCCTTCCACCTTCCTGCTTTCCCTTCTTTGCTTAGAACTGGGTTTCCATCTGAGCTCTAGATATTCATACAAGTGGTTCTCTTTTCCCCAAAGGTCTCTTTAATTTTCCTGTAGGCAGTATCTATCTTACCCCTGGTGAGACAAGCCTCTACATCCTTACATTTGTCCTCTAGCCATACCTGCTTAGCCATTTTGCACTTACTGTCGATCTCATTTTTGAGACGTTTGTATTCCTTTTTGCCTGCTTCATTTACCGCATTTTTATATTTTCTCCTCTGGTCATTAAGTTCAATATGTCTTCTGTTACCCAAGGATTTCTACTTGCCCTCGTCTTTTTACCTACTTTATCCTCTGCTGCCTTCACTAGTCCATCCCTCAAAGCTACCCACTCTTCTTCTACTGTATTTCTTTCCCCCATTCCTGTCAATTGTTCCCTTATGCTCTCATTGAAACTCTGTACAACATCTGGTTTAGTCAGTTTATCCAGGTCCCATCTCCTTAAATTCCCACCTTTTTGCAGTTTCTTCAGTTTTAATCTACAGTTCATAACCAATAGATTGTGGTCAGAGTCGACATCTACCCCTGGAAACGTCGTACAATTTAAAACCTGGTTCCTAAATCTCTGTCTTACCATCATATAATCTACCTGAAACCTGTCAGTATCTCCAGGCTTCTTCCATGTATACAACCTTCTTTTATGATTCTTGAACCAAGTGTTAGCTATCATTAAGTTGTGCTCTGTGCAAAATTCTACGAGACGGCTTCCTCTTTCATTTCTTCCCCCCAATCCATATTCACCTACTACGTTTCCTTCTCTTCCTTTTCCTACTACCGAATTGCAGTCACCCATGACTATTAAATTTTCGTCTCCCTTCACTATCTGAATAATTTCTTTTATTTCATGATACATTTCTTCAATTTCTTCGTCATCTACAGAGCTAGTTGGCATATAAAGTTGTACCACTGTGGTAGGCGTGTGCTTCGTGTATGTCTTGGCCACAATAATGCGTTCACTATGCTGTTTATAGTAGCTTACCCGCACTCCTATTTTTTTTATTCATTATTAAACCTACTCCTGCATTCCCCCGTTTTGATTTTGTATTTATAACCCTGTATTCGCCTGACCAAAAGTCTTGTTCCTCCTGCCACCGAACTTCACTAATTCCCACTATATCTAACTTTAACCTATCCATTTCCCTTTTTAAATTTTCTAACCTACCTGCCCGATTAAGGGATCTGACATTCCTGATAATGACGTCCTCCTGAGTAGTCCCCGCCCGTAGATCCGAATGGGGGACTATTTTACCTCCGAAATATTTTACCCAAGAGGACGCCATCATCATTTAACCATACAGTAAAGCTGCATGCCCTCAGGAAAAATTACAGCTGTAGTTTCCCCTTGCTTTCAGCCGTTCACAGAACCACAACAGCAAGGCCATTTTGATTAGTGTTACAAGGCCAGATGAGTCAATCATCCAGACTGTTGCCCCTGCAACTACTGAAAAGGCTGCTGCCCCTCTTCAAGAACCACACGTTTGTCTGGCCTCTCAACAGATACCCATCCGTTGTGGTTGCACCTACGGTACGGCTATCTGTATCGCTGAGGCACGCAAGCCTCCCCACCAACGGCAAGGTCCATGGTTCATGAGGGGGGTGGGGGGGGGGGTGGTTATGGGAAGTCCATCGGCCTACCGGCCTACTTATAATTTGTTATGGCTGTGCTGGCGTACAATAAAATAAAATCACGCTAAAATGATTATCAGTTGGATAAGGCACCACTTCCAGCATATAATGAGTACTGTTAAGCATAAGAGACTAAATGCTATAAATAAGCCGTTATACCATTTATACCGAGTATTGATCTTAAATTAAATTTTGCTGTAGTACTGTTAATCAGTAAGACTTTATGATAGCAGATTCCAGTGGAACACGCAATTCTCGTTAGTACTTACCCGCCCAGCTGCGAGTTAACAGGTTCAGAAGCGCATTTTGTCTGCTGAGCTGAGCGAGCGAGCGAGTTCATGACTACCTTCGTGACGCACGCGCCGCGGCCTGTCTTTCTCGTACGCCACGCAAGCACTGCAGTGGCGGAAGCTTCAGTCGCTGGCTGACGCACCGGGCCGTCTCCTGTCGCAATTTTTTCAGTTTTAAATAAAGAAGTAATTGCTGCCCTCTACCCACGACCTTCGTGATATCAAGTGAAACAATTTGGAGCTTCCTGTGCAGTGCGATAGCTTACACTGTCCGGTGAACAGTAACTTATTGTTCTTAAGTATAGTGGACGCCTCTCCTATGCTTACCCTGTTCTCTATACTGAAGAAACTTGGCGGCATCGGAGCTAGTGTGAAGCATACTAGCAAAGTATACATCTTTGTCTGAATAAACATCCTGCCCCCCCCCCCTTCTCCCCCGTTTTCTCTCTTTTTAAGGTACAGCACAATTATATAGTGTTAGGGGAGCCATTAGTTACGTCACACACGAAAGTGTGGGTCATAACTTCAGTTTAAGTAAAACGTCGGCCTGCTGCATGTTTCTTGCTGTTGTGAGCTATTTGCGGAGAAAATCTATAAAATTTTAGTGAAAAGCCCGTCTTAAAAAGTAGCTAAAATTTCAGGTATTTTCGGAACACTAAGGGAAAATCGATAAAATTTATCTGCAATTTGTAAATAAGAGTAAATAGATGCTGTTAGACATTTGAAGCTGAATATTTTATGTGTGTTTGCTGAACATCGACAAAAAAGCAGCAAAGTCGGTATTAACTGGCGTTGTCTTAAAAAATCGGTAAGATTAGCTTAAAAGTGGGTGAATTCAGTAAAACACCAATTGTTACGGCGTGAAGTGAAGCGCCGCCACGGCAGTCAGAAACGAGAGACCAGAGGGGGCTGTCAACATGACGTCAGTCACTTGCACGCTGACCGACCCCTCTGCAGGACGACAACGTAACAGCAGCGGCCTCTATGCGAAAAGAACATAACCGCCACGTCCTACTCGCCGCGCCCCAGTTTAAGAATAGCTTCGAGACTAGTCATTCCGGTTCTCCTATGTAGCATCCTCTATACTGAAGAAAATTGCTTAATTTGTCTGTCGCCCTTTGCTAGCAACGCATCTGTTTAACACAAAGTTAAGTATTGTAATTTTTCCTTTTGTAATAAAGCTCATTAATCCGATTTCTTTGAATGTTGTCTAGCGATCGGAGAAAGCAAGTTTCCCAGACACCCCATATTCGACGACTGGGCAGGACTCAACAGCGATGAGACGTGCCTTTATTTTTAGAAAAGTCGGTAAAATTTGCCACAAAAATAGTAAATAGCGTCATATGCTGCTAAAAAAAAGATGCATGCCAAAGATTTGCGAAAAGTAGGCCAATACCGCTGGGTGGTATACTATGGTGTAAATTTGCAGTACCACCTGTATTTATTGATGCTGCTGCTGCTGTTGCTCGAGCAAGCTACGGAGTAAGAATGAAAATCTGAGGATGCTGGGAGACTGAGGTGGCGGCCACGGTGGGGGCGTGGCCAGCAGAAGCATATGGCAGCAGGGGAGCAGGGCAGCGGGAGGGCGGTACTGGGGGTGGCCTCATTTCTTTGGGGTCACGAATTACCATCATTAAAATGACAGTTATCAGTTTGAGGTAAAGCGTCTGGCAAAACACGAACCCAAGTCCACTACTAGGCCGCCATCTTGCGTATAAATTATGATTGCTTATCAATTATAATTGTGACACTTATTGCCCACTAATTATATCCTAAATAGACAAAAATCGCCCAAGTTTGTTATTAAATTAGGCTAGTTAAAGTGGCTGGTTTGTTTGCACAAGAGAACATTGAAAGGTGGCTACACCGAGTCACAGCGCCAGAGACTGCGCCAGAGATTATTATTCCGCCGCCTCCACCGGTGCAGTAGTAGTTGAGAGGATGTTGAGAGCAGTTGTTTTTCTGTTGGGCGAGAGAGTAAAATGGTTCAAATGGCTCTGAGCACTATGGGACTTAACATGTATGGTCATCAGTCCCCTAGAACTTAGAACTACTTAAACCTAACTAACCTAAGGACAGCACACAACACCCAGCCATCACGAGGCAGAGAAAATCCCTGACCCCGCCGGGAATCGAACTCGGGAACCCGGGCGTGGGAAGCGTGAACGCTACCGCACGACCACGAGATGCGGGCTAGGCGAGAGAGTAGATGCTGTTCGGTTGATGTAATGTATAGATGGAAGAAGTTGCAATTGTTACAGTGTATTTGAGAAAGGAGATGGGCTTTTGATTTATGATGCTGGTATAATGGAAAATTTTCGTCAATATATAATGAGGTAAAAAGGTATTACAGTTTTTTTAATGACAATGCCACTTGCTCATAGGTACAGTCAACAAGGCATCTGGTTCGTGTTCATTTATTAGACATGTAATTCTGGTTTCTATGTGCAATTATAGTAATTCTGGTTTTTCAATTAGTTCATTGTAAATGGTGTTTAAAATATTTTGTCGTATTGAGAAAGAACCGAGCCAGATACATGTACGTTGAGTCACACTACCACACACAGAAGAGTTACACTTCTGCTTAGTTGTTTCGTAGCTTTTATAGTTGCAGGGGACTTAATTAATCAATTGTGTTAATGGAAATTCCTTGTCATTCTTTACTTTTATTTTATGCAGTCAGATTGCGTGCTAATACTAGTCAGGACCAACCGGTTACGAGACTTCGTAACCGGTCAACAGCTACTAAAATTATTGCATTTATTCATTAATATTCATAATGAAGCCCCCATGCAACATTGTCCCACCTTTGTTGCAGAGCTCACCTTCGTCCGTTAGTAACATCTGGCAGGTACCACTGGCCACGCGTCTCCGCACATCAATACGGGCTCGACCTACCTTGCTTCGGAGAATATCTCGACTCGTCCGTCAGTAACAAATTCCGCCAGTGACGAAACTGCCAGTTGACATGCGAACGGCAGAACTGAAGGTGAGGTTGCAAGATGTTGCAGTGTGAAGCGGGGTACTCTAACAGGAGTGTGTGTCTAAGGTCCTTTCTCGTGAACTGTTCATTAAAGTGTGATCGGGCACAGCAGGTCCGGTGGTCTTTCTGAGATCATTTTTCGGTGCTGTGTCGGTAACCACACGACTCCGCGACGCAGAGATGGTCAGATGCCGGTCTTCGCGTGAAGGTTTAATGCGTCGGCGATCCTGTCCGACTCGCCTCGTGTACTGACTGAGCTGTCTCAGTGCAGCGCAGGAGCGGCCACAGCCTGCGTGCCGCGGCTGGCCAGGGCCGCGGATCGTACCTCGACACGGCACGACATCTCCTCTGGTACCGCGGCGCGGTATTCTTCGGTCTCGACAACTCTCTTCAGTTCGGGGCAATTTTAGTCTCAGCGCTGTTCACGGTATGAAGGACGTTCACAAATCTAGTGGCTATCTGCACGACAAAAAGAGGAAGTCTAGCGACATATCGTCACACGAATTCAAAAATGAATGGGAAGGACAGCAGGGGGGGGGGGGGGGGGGATAATAATTCTCAATACGAATTATGCAGATGCATAACCGGCGTGTACCGCAAATGTGCAGGATACGATATTACAATACCATACAAAAGGAACTAAAAAAATTACTTGACAACGAAAGAGCAAAGAATAACGATGATCGGCAAATGGGATTTGTTGTGTTGGCTGAAGAGCCAACACCGTGTTACTAGAGGAGGCCGAAATACACACGTTTTAGCTCACGCAGGCTGGCGTGAGGAGGGAAGGACTATACTGACGTTAGGTCTGGAACATGACAAGGAATTAGAATTCAGAAAGCGGACGTAATTAGTTGGATACTTAACTTCAATCCATTAATGATGAACGTCGCTCTTGACGGTACATGATTCACAATATTATCTGTTCAGAATACATTCATAGTAACTGAATATGGCGCCTTGCTAGGTCGTAGCAAATGACGTAGCTGAAGGCTATGTTAAACTGTCGTCTCTGCAATTGAGAGCGTCTGTAAACAGCGAACCATCGCTAGCAAAGTCGGTTGTACAACTGGGGCGAGTGCTAGGGAGTCTCTCTAGACTAGACCTGCCGTGTGGCGGCGCTCGGTCTGCAATCACTGACTGGCGACACGCGGGTCCGGCATATACTTACGGACCGCGGCCAATTTAAAGGCTACCTCCTAGCAAGTGTGGTGTCTGGCGGTGACACCACAGGATTCGTTGTTCAGCACATCAAGAAGCAGTTTGTGCTAAATCTGCAGACAAGCGGCACGTGAAGATATTGGTGGTATGTACAGTAAAATTTCCGAAGTCGCTGACATTATTCCTCTGCTAGTTGCAACTGTTTTTGATGAAACTGAACGAAGAGTATGGAGACTTCATATATTACTGCGATATACGTTGGCTAAGTCAAGGGGTAACCATGAAACAATTTTTCGATTAAAAATTCGCTATTTATGAAGGAAAAAGGAGTGTAGAAACGAAAATTAGGATATCCAGAATGAATTGCAGGGCACACTTTTTAAAATTGTTGGATGTCAGGTCGGTCAGTTATGCAAAACCTTTTTCTCCAAGTTCCCAAACATATATGTACTAAGATGGTATCTGTTCTTCCGGACATGTCCAAAGAACAGATCCCATCGTAGTATATATATAGTTAAGGTTCACCAGCCACTTGACCACCATCTTCTTCTTCTGTGCGAATGCACAAACAGAGCCCGAACTCTTACGGGAATCGGCAACGCGCCGCGAGTAATGAGTATAATGGGCGGGGGCACTACGAATGTAGTGCGGCACAACACGTTGAGAATGTGGCTTTCGCGGGAAGCGTGCCAGAGACAAATCCCTGCAGTCGCTCTGTACTCTGTGTCCTCGGTGGCTCAGATGGCTAGAGCGTCTGCCATGTAAGCAGGAGCTCCCGGTCGGGGCACACATTTTCATCTGTCCCCACTGACGTATGTCAACGCCTGTAAGCAGCTAAGGGTTTTCATTTAATTGTCATTCCCAAACATGTTTCAGCACCCCTGTGCCATCATCAGTGGATTTTTGTTTTATTTAATCTGTAATGCGAACACTTTTACTAAATGATTACAAAATTATGTAGATATTTAGTTTAAACAACTATTCGTTTCTTTTTTGTTAATATCTTTACACTGGGTTAGCCTGTTGTTTTTTCAGGACCACTTGTGTATCATTTACTACAGGTAGCTTGGAAAAAACGGTGCTTTACACAACTGGCGGATCTTGCATCCAACAATTTAAACTGCAAAGATAGTAAACACAAGGAGCTGCAAATCCAAATGATGAATATCTCACATTTTAAGTGGATTGGACTGCACACTGCTCTCAGTAAGACATTGCAAGGTGAGAAATAACTTACTTCTGATCTGATGAAGATGTCTTTAAGAAGAAAATTGTGTTGTAGGAGGAACACATTCTGGCAAAGATAGTCCAGTTCCGTAATCTCAGTGCCATTAAAGAAAACACGAGGTTTGAATAATTCATTGTGGCCTTCAAAGAATTACAATGACAGTTACCTAAACGTTTTTATGACAGTGTCAGCCTTACATTTCCTTTCGAGCAGTTTTCATGACCATTTGCGGTTTCAGTTGGACGCGCCCCTGTGCATGTGCAGATGTAGTAGATTAACCTTTAGGGAACTGCCGTTTCGATGACAAATTCTTTTACGTTAAAACTTTCCAGAACGTCTACATTGCTTTCTTCATGTAGAATTTCCACGTCTTCATAATGACATGGCAGAATTGCTACAATATTTCGATCGACATATTTGGGTGAAAGACCTTCCTTCGATTATGAAACTAAATAAGCCACGCTTACGTGGCAAATTGCGTGCGCAAACCTGGGAAATTGTCTGCGTCTGACCGTATGCCCAAAGTTTGTGCCACATAGAAATTATATCTTCAGTTCGCCAAAGATAATTTAATAATACTGAAAATTTGTTTTGTTTATGGTATATGTTACTGAGAAATGTGAAACATAAAACCAAATGGCATGCAGTGCTAATAGTTTCCTCGAGGTCAGACAAGGCGGCACGGCGGTGGAGGCAGTGAGCAGAGGAACTGTGGAACACTACGCCACACGGGCCTGCACGCGGACCACGAGCCGAAACCTTGGCTGCCCTCCTGTTGTGTGTCCACGACCTACGGATGACACTGCGAGAGGCAGCGACATGACCGATAGTCCATACTTTTTGGGTCAAACAGACCCCTCTTGCAACTTGCACTGCATTAAGATGTTGCACTGCGTCTGCTCCATTGAACACATGATGACAAATGCCGTCTGTGTGCCTCACTAGAGTAAACTCGGACATCGTTACTCATTTCCTTCTTGGGGGCTCACCTGAAACTGTAATGCATAACACAGCCAACGGCAAATTATTGTAGTTCTTGCTTACATTGAAAGAGAGGATCTCAAGCTGCCCAAGAAGACCACAGATATCGCCTGTATCAAAATGACGTAACACAGTAGACGTCGATACACGCGTTCGCCTAGTTATTTTGAACAGTGTATTTTCAGGAGTTGCTTACAGTGAGAACTGAACACATCTCTCTGTGGCCGAGCGGTTCTAGGCGTTTCAGACCGGACCCGCGCTGCTGCTACGGTCACAGGTTCGAATCCTGCCTCGGGCATGGATGTGTCTGATGTCCTTAGGTTAGTAGGTTTACGTAGTTCTAAATCTAGGGGACTGATGACCTCAGACGTTAAGTGCCATAGTGCTCAGAGCCATTTGAACCATTTTTTGAAAACATCTCATCGAGGTGACTAAGTAGTCATATATGAGAGTCAGTTTGCGGGGAGCACAGAGGCTGTCAGAGAACAGGTAGTTATTGGTGGCTTTGCCGAAAAGCGTCGGAAGCCCGTCGCAGAGGGTTTTTGCGGACGATGCTGTAGTCTACAGGAAAATCTCGACGCCCAAAAATTGAAGAGAAATGCGGAGAGACCTGTACAGTATCGACACTTAGTAGCGGGACGTCTTTTTTTAGGGATCCACTCTCTGCTGAAACTGCGAAAACAATTCGCCGCCAGTAGGGCCAGGACGACACACAACGTTTCCCCCATACAGTCTCGCGGGACGTACGAAGTTACAGCTCATTGCGAGAATTACTTTGATGACAGAACACGAAGGGAGGAGGTTACTGTGGTACCGGAGGTAGGCCTACCCTCCACCGCGAACCGACAGGTGCCTTTCGGGATGAAAATGTTCCTGAAGACTGTACTTCGCAGTATCCTCGAGCTGCAATTCAACGCCTTCAGTGCTGCTCGTTACAATCTTTCTTTCTGTTTCGTATCGTGTATTCAAACAAGGCGAAAGCGCTCAGAAGTTAACCACAGGTCTCGTAATCGAGCACGGTCGGTGTCAGGGACAGATGCGAACGCGCGACAAGTGTGCGTGGCGCACGGGACGGTCACCGGTTCACCTGCATCTGTGCTGTGCGTCGCGCCCTCTCTGTCGCAGGGGCTGACCGCACAGGAATGCTGGGCTGTTTCCTCCATCCACTCAGCGCTCCCGATCGGGAGCGGACTGCGGGGTGTCCGAGGCCGACTACTGTGCGGTGGGTGGTCTGACACTGCTCCCCACGCTGGTCTACCCTCTGCGAATCTCGTCACCTCTGCGTACCTACTGCAGCCTGCGTCCGCTGGCACCTGCCTGTTATAGTCGAGCCCTGAGAGGTGGAGGGGGCGGCGGGCACACGGAGGCTACCATCCTACAATTTTAACCCCCTCCCCCCACGTTCCCCTCCGCTACCAAAGCGACGGTTCCTCGACGCCGCAGCGCGTGCCCTACCATCCTGCCCCGCCTTCAGCCAAGTTGCACCATATGACTCTGTTTTCCCCAATTCTCCCCAGTACCTCTTCATTACAGAGGTTCCAAAAAAATAAGTAAATAAAATAAAATAAAGAATAACAAATTACGAAAACACCGCGAGAAAAGCTTGATCGAACATAACTGCAGATCTACATCTACATGGATACCCTGCAAATCTTATTTAAGTGCCTGGCAGAGGGTTTATCGAACCACCTTCACAATTCTCTATTATTCCAATCTCTTATAGCGGAAAGAACGAACACCTATATCTTTCCGTACGAGCTCTGATTTTCCTTATTTTATCGTGGTGATCGATTCTCCCTATGTATGTCGATGTCAACTTAATATTTTCGCATTCGGAGGAGAAAGTTGGTGATTCGCATTTCGTCAGAAGATTCTGTCGCAACGGAAAACGCCTTTCTTTTAATGATGTCCATCCCAAATCCTGCATCATTTCAGTGACACACTCTCCCATATTTCGCGATAATACAAATCGTGCTGCCCATCTTTGAACTTTTTCGGTGTACTCCGTCTGTCGTATCTGGTAAGGATCACACACCGTACAGCAGTATTCTAAAAGAGGGCAGACAACCGTAGTGTAGACAGTCTCCTTAGTAGATCTGTCACATTTTCTAAGTGTCCTGCCAATAAAGCGCAATCTTTGGTTAGCCTTCCCCGCAACATTTTCTACGTGTTCCTCCCAACTGAAGTTGTTAGTAATTGTAATTCCTAGGTATTTAGTTGAATTTATCGCCTTTACATTTGACTGATTAATCGTGTAACGAAAGTTTAACACATTCCTTTTAGCACTCATGTGGATCACCTCACACTTTTCGTTATTTAGGGTCAACTGCTAAATTTCGCACCATTCAGATATCTTTTCTAAATCGTTTTGCAATTTGTTTTGATCTTCTGATGACTTTATTAGGCGATAAACGATAGCGTCATCTGCAAACAACCGAAGACGGCTGCTCAGATTGTCTCCCAAATCGTTTATATAGATAAGGAACAGCAAAGGGCCTATAACACTACTTTGGTGAACGCCAGATAAGTCACAAATTTAGTCACATAACTGAGACGATGTTCCATAAGCACGCAATTTCACTACAAGCCGCTTGTGTGGTATAGTGTCAAAAGCCTTCTAGAAATCCAGACATACGGAATCCGTCTGAATCTCTTGTCAATAGCACTCAACAGTTCATGCGAATAAAGAGCTAGTTGTGTTTCACAAGAACGATGTTTTCTAAAGTCACGCTGATTTTGTGTCAATAGACCGTTTTCTTCGAGGTAATTAATAATGTTCGAACACAATATATGTTCCACAATCCTGCTGCATACCGACGTTAATGATATGGACCTGTAATTTAGTGGATTACTCCTACTATCTTCCTAAATATTGATGTGACCTGTGCAACTTTCCTGTCTTAGGGTACGGATCTTCCGTCGAGCGAACGGTTGTATATGATTATTAAGTAAGGAGCTAATGCATCAGCATACTTTGAAAGGAACCGAATTGGTATACAAGTCGGCCAGGGTGGCCGAGCGGTTCTAGGCTCTGCAGTCTGGAACCGCGTGACCGCTTCGGTCGCAGGTTCGAATCCTGCCTCGGGCATGGACGTGTGTGATGTCCTTAGGTTAGTTAGGTTTAATTAGTTCTAAGTTCTAGGGGACTGATAACCTCAGCAGTTAAGTCCCATAGTGCTCAGAGCCATTTGAACCTAATTGGTATAGATTCTGGACCAGAAGACTTGCTTTTATTAAATGATTTGTTTCACTACTCCGAGGACATATACTTCTACGTTACTCATGTTGGCAGCTGTTCTTGATTTGAATTCTGGAATATTTACTTTGTCTTCTTTTGTGAAAGCATTTTGGAAGGCTGTGTTTAGTAACTCTGCTTTGGCAGCGCTCTCTTCGATAGTATCTCCATTGCTATCGCGCAGAGAAGACATTGATTCTTTCTTGCCGCTAACATACTTCACATGCGACAACAATGTCTTTGGATTTTCTGCCAGGTTTCGAGACAAAGTTTCGTTGTGGAAACTGTTATAAGCATCTCGCATTGAAGTCCGCGCTCTATTTCGAGAGTCTGTAAAAGATCGCCAATCTTGGGGATTTTGCGTCTGTTTAAATTTGGGATGTTTGCTTCGTTGTTTATGCAACAGTGTTCTGACCCGTTTTGTGTGCCTAGGAGGATCAGCTCCGTCGTTTGTTAATTTACTTGGTATAAATCTCTCAATTGTTGGCAATACTATTTCTTTGAATTCAAGCCACATCTGGTCCACACTTATATTATTAATTTTGAAGGAATTGAGATTGTCTCTCATGAAGCCGTCAAGTGAATTTTTATCTGCTTTTTTGAATAGGTGTATTTTTCGTTTATTTTTGGAGGGTTTGGGGGTTACAGTATTCAATCTTGCTACGACAACCCTGTGTTCACTAGCCCCTGTATCCGTTTTGATGCTCGTTATTAACTCAGGATTACTTTTTTTCTAAGAGGTCAAGTGTGCTTTCACAACCGTTTACTATTCTCGTGGGCTCATGAACTAACTGCTCGAAACAATTTTCAGAGAATGCTTTAAGCACAATTTCGGATTATGTTTAAGGCGTATCTCCGGAATTAAACATGTATTTTCGCCAGCACATCGAGGGTAAATTAAAGTCACCACCAACTATAATCGTATGAGTCGGGTACGTGTTTGAAATCAAACTCAAGTTTTCTTTGAACCTTTCAGCAACTGTATCATCTGAATTCGAAAGTCGGTAAAAGGATCCGATTATTATTTTATTCCGGTTGCCAACAATGTCCTCTGCCCATACTAACCCACAGGAACTATCTACTTCAATTTCGCAACAAGATAATCTACTTCCAACAGCAGCAAACACACCACCGCCAAAATTGTGGCCGTGCGGTTAGAGGCGCTGCAGTCTGGAACCGCAAGATCGCTACGGTCGCAGGTTCGAATCCTGCCTCGGGCATGGATGTTTGTGATGTCCTTAGGTTAGTTAGGTTTAACTAGTTCTAAGTTCTAGGGGACTAATGACCTCAGCAGTTGAGTCCCATAGTGCTCAGAGCCATTTTTGCCAAAATTGTTCAGCCTATCCTTTCGGAACACCGTTAGGTTCTTCGCAAGAATTTCGTCTGAGCTTATGTCCGGCTTTAGCCAGCTTTCAGTGCCTGTAACGATTTGAGCATCAGTGCTTTCTATTAGCGCTCGGAGATCTGGTACTTTCCCAACGCAGCTACGAAATTTGAAGCTGTTATACCGATGGTATACTAGCCAAGCCTGCAGGTTCTGCCGTTGTATTTGACCAACAGCACCTATGAAGTGCCCTCAATAGGGTCCAAGTTCCAGTCGTCATTAGAACAGTATTCTGTGTAGTTGTGAGTGCATTATGTCAGGGGTAAGTCATTTAGAGCGTGGGAAAATTGTTGTCGCTCGTATGGTCGGTGCTTCCATAGCCGAGGAAGCCGAAGTGCTCGGTGTTTCGACAGGCACAGCATCGAACATTTATACCGCACACAAGGATAGAGGAAAACATAATCCGCCACGTCACAACGCGGAGGAAAGTGTGTGTTGTGTGATTTTGACTCACAGTCATTCAAGAGAATTGTGACGAAACAGCTGAAAATGTCACTGCAAAACTGAATGTCCCACTCGCGAACCCGGTCAACAACAAAACAACACGAAGGGAACTCCACAATCAGGGAACTGGAGGGCGAGCTAGAATTACAAAATCATTCATCGGTGATCGAAATGCCTGTAACAGAAAAACTTGGTGCCGAAGCTATCAAACCTGGACAATGGATCGATGGATTTCACAAGGCATCGCCTACACCTCAATAGGAAAGGGAAGGGTGAACTGGCAGGGTTGTTAGCGAAATCCATAAGGGGGGACACTAGTACTCATGGATGTACCTCTTTTTTAGACTAATATCAGTGTCCAATGAGAAGTTCAGGCAGGCAGGTACTAAAGGGGTCCGAAACACAAAATTCTCACAACAGGAAGGTAAATAATAATGTTACCATATTTAACCAAAATATTGGTGGATTAAAACAAAAAAAAGTAGATTCTCACAAAAGTAAAGTAAAAAATAATGTTACCATTTTTCACCAAAATATTCCGGGATTGAAGAATAAAGAAGATGGTTTGTTTAGATGACATTGAATCTGATAATGTAATAGATATACTATGGCTGTCTGAAAATCACATTGTGTCTGATATGGAAAATGTAAATATCAGTGGTTATAAACTAGCTGCACATATGAGTAGAGAGAATAAGGTGAGAGGAGGAGTTGCCATATATGTCAAAAGCTATCACTGTGTAGAAAGCTTAGATACAAAAAAGTTTTGTCTAGAGCAACATATAGAAGCATGTGCCTGTCAACTTAAACTGAAAGGGGGCTCTTTTATAATTGTAACAGTTTATAGGTCCCCTTCAGGGAACTTTCATTTATTCCTGGAAAACTTGGATGCCTTGTTGTGCTATCTGTCAGATAGAGGAAAGCAAATTATTATTTGTGGGGAATTCAATGCTGATTCACTGAAAGAGTGTAATAGGAAGAAAGACTTCGAAGTCTTGTTCGGTTCTTTCAATTTGACATCTGTCATTAATTTTCCTACTCGGGTAGTAAAGGACAGCAGCACATTGATAGATAACACTTTTATAGACCAAGACAGGTTTAAAAACATAAATTCTTGTCCTGTTGAGAATGGCCTTTCTGATCACGATGCTCAGCTAGTTACAGTATATGACATAGCTCCATTCAGTAACTCAAAACTACCCTCCAAAGTTGTGCGTTCAATTAATGACTCAACAATTAGAAATTTCAGAAAAAATTTTCGGCAGTTAGACTGGGATGAGGTGTACAAGGAACCCGATGCTAATTTAAAATATAACGTATTTCATGATACACTTGTAACAGAATTTGAAAACTGTTTCCCCAAGAAATTAGTTAAATCCAATTATAAGAAACAATTCAAAAAACCTTGGCTTACTAAAGGAATAAAAATATCTTGTAACCACAAAAGGGAACTGTATCTAACAACAAGAAAGCGTAATGACCCAGAAACAGCCAAGTATTATAAAAACTACTGTGCTACATTAAGAAAGGTTATTAAAAAGTCCAGAAGCATGTGCATCACGTCTGAGATTAATACCTCTGATAACAAAATCAAAACAATTTGGAATATTATTATAAGGGAGACAGGGCAACCAAGAGTACAGGATGATGGCATCACCATCAAAGCGAATGGAAACTTGATAAACAACAAGCTGGAAGTCGAAAAAATTTTGAATAATCATTTTTTAAATGTTGTACAGAAAATAGGATCTAAATGTTCATTAGAAGAAGCAAGGCAGTTAATGGAAGAGGCCTTAGCAACACCATTTGATACAATTGAAATTCCACACACCTCTCCTGCTGAAATTAGGAAGATGATAAACTCTCTGAAGAATAAAAGCTCACATGGAATTGATGGCATTTCCAGCAGTATAATAAAAGCTTGTTCCCAAGAAATAAGTGGGATTCGTAGCCACATATGTAATAGCTCTCTGAAGCAGTGTATGTTCCCAGATAGACTGAAGTATTCCATTGTTAAACCACTGCATAAAAAAGGCGATATGTCTGATGTCAACAACTACCGCCCAATCTCTCTTCTGACTGCCTTATCCAAAATTTTTGAAAAACTAATGTATTGTAGAGTAGCTTCACACCTTTGTAAAAATAAAGTTTATCAAAGTGTCAGTTTGGTTTCTAGAAGGGTTTTTCAACGGAAAATGCTATATATATTTTCACTAATGAAATATTAAATGCTCTGAGTAACCGGAAGTCACCCGTTGGGATTTTTGTGATCTATCAAAGGCTTTTGATTGTGTAAATCATGGAATACTTCTAGATAAGCTCAAGTATGTGTGGTATGAATGGGACAGTGCTCAAATGGTCTAAATCATACCTAACTGGAAGAAAGCAGAGAGTTGAAACAAGCAGTTCACATAATATGCAAAAAAACTGATGATTTCTCAAACTGGGGAACAATCAAGAATGGGATGCGCAAGGTTCGGTCTTGGGTCCTCTGCTGTTCTTAATTATATTAATGACTTGCCATTTTATATTCATGAAGGTGCAAAGCTGGTACTTTTTGCCGATGATACAAGTATAGCTATCACACCTGACAGACAAAAATTAACTGGTGAAATTGTAAATGATGTTTTTCAGAAAATCATTAAGTAGTTCTCTGCAAATGGGCTCTCATTAAACTTTGACAAAACACAGTATATACAGTTCCACACAGAAAATGGAATGACACCATTAATAAATATGGACTTCGATCAGAAATCGGTAGCTAAGGTAGAATATTCAAAATTTTCTAGGTGCCTGCATTGATGAGGGGTTGAACTGGAAAAAACACACTGAGGATCCGCTGAAACGTTTGAGTTCAGCTACTTATGCTATTATGGTCATTGCAAATTTTGGCGATATACATCTGAGTAAATTAGCTTACCACACCTATTTTCATTCTCCGCTTTCCTATGGCATCATATTCTGGGGTAACTCATCATTGAGTAAAAGAGTGTTCATTGCACAAAAGCGTGTAATCGGAATAATTGCTGGAGCTCATCCAAGATCATCCTGCAGACACTTATTTAAAGATCTATAGATCTTCACTGTAGCCTCACAATATATATATACACTTATGTAATTTGTTATTAACAATCCGAATGAACTCAAAAGTAATAGCAGTGTACATGGCTACAACACTAGAAGAAAGGATGATCTTCACTACTCAAGGTTAAATCTAACTTTATCTCAGAAGGGGGTAAATTATGCTGCCACGGAAGTCTTTGGTCACTTACCTAATAGTATCAAAAGTCTGACAGATAGCCATATAGCATTTAAAAGGAAATTAAAAGAATTTCTTAAGGGCAACTCCTTCTACTCATTAGATGAATTTGTGGATATAGTAAGTGGCTAATTTCCCCAACCCCGACAAAAAAAATTAAAAATATTAAGTGTCATGTAATATTTTGTGTAATGTGTGATATCTTGTATAGACACTTTTTATTAACCTGACACGTTCCACATCATTACGAAGTGTCGTATTCATGATCTATGGAACAAGTACTAATCTAATCTAATCTAATCTAGTCTAATGGAACAAAGTCATCTCGTCGGATGCGTCTTCTTCCACACTGTTTCTAAGTATACATCCGAAGAGTGAAGTTGGGCAACCATATTACGTGGATCCCATAGCTATTCCGCGAGGTGGCATTACTGCCAAGGACTGTGTGACTATTTTTGCAGATCACGTATATCCCACGGCACAAAGCTTCTTCCCCAATGGTGATGCTGTATTCCGAGACGCTAGGATCCCTGTTAACGAAGCTCGCATCGCACAGAAAAGGGTTTTATGATCACGAGGATGAATTGTAGTATATCCTTTGGCCATCACGCTCACCAGATATCAACATCATTGAGCCTTTTTGATCTACTTTGGAGAGAAGTGTACGCGATCGCTATACATCTCCACCATCTTTGTCTGAACTTGCCATAATTTTTGTAGAAAAAATGGCATGAGATTCCCTTGAAAACCATACACGACCTGTATTTAAGCATTCTGGGACAACTAGAAGTTGTTTTGAACGCCAACGTTTTCCCTACTCCTTATTAGGCATGGTAGTATGTTCTGTTTTTGGTGTTTCCATATCTTTGTCAAACCCCTTATGTAATATGTCTACTTAATCTTCAGCATTCTTTGTATAACCACATTTCACAAACGTATATTCTCTTCTTTCATTTACTACTGATCGTCCACGTTTCGCTTGTATATAAGGCTACCGGTCTTGTATTCTATCCCTGTTGTATTGAGCATCTCAAACAGTACACTCTAGGTAACATTCTCGTAAATTATAAGTAGGCTGTGTAGGTTTGTGTTGGTGACGCAACGTAGCGTTCTGTATTAAAATCGCTGTCTGTGTTGAGTGCAGTCTGTGGCTGGTTGGACTCACTGCTGGATTATTCGTTAGTGTAGTGTTGAGCAGTTGGATGTGAACAGTGCATAGCGTTGGGCAGTTGGAGATGAGCCGCGAGCAGTGGTGGATGTGGGGAGAGAGATGCCAGAGTTTTGAGATGTTAATATGAGCGGCCGATCTGGACGTGTGTCCATCAGAAAAAGGAAATTTTGTTTGTTCTCTATCAAAATCTTTCATTTTCTAACTATATAACTATCAATAGTTAGTGCCTTCAGTAGTTAGAATCTGTTATTTAGCTGACAGCATTCACGCTCACCGAGTTCTAGTGGTTTGAGTAATGAAGATTTTGGTGAGGTACGTGATTCATGAAGGATAGGTTGTTAGTAGTCAGGTCTATTCTTTTGTAGGGATTATTATTAGTCATATTGCGTTGGGTTAAAATATTGTTTGTTAGTTTAGAATTCATCAGAATAAGTAAAGAGAAAACTGCCTGATTACGTTCAGTTTTACTCGGCTGTTTCAGCATCAAATAGCGCAGAAGTTTACCAGCACAGTCTTTCTTTACAGTCAAGGGGGAAGTTTCATATGGCGATCCTGCCAGTATACCTCACTGGAATCTTCTGATTTTTTTCCTTACAGTTTGAGTAATTATCGTAGTTATTGTTTATTGCTAGCATGTAATTGTAGAGACAATCTCCTTTGTAGTTGTAGTTTTTTATTGTTGTACAGTAAAACAGTTGTGGCATGCATGTAGATTTACACCAAATATTTTGCAGCCATGTTTGCAATTAATTAGATATTATTTTCAGTGCTATTTTAATGTGTTTTCTTAGTTTGCTCTTCAAATTATGGTGTGTGCAAAACGTAACACTAGGTTGCAAAGTAAATTGAGAAATGACAGTGATGAAGAGTGTAGCGTGTCAGCGCTATTGTGTAGTGAATTAACTAATGTTCGACATAATAATTTGGTAATTTTGCATAGGGAAATGGACCAGGCAGTAAATAATGGCATAGACAGTGAAACAGCTAGTGAACAGGGTAGTATTGTCGATCGATCGGTCGGCAAAAGCTCACCTCCGGAATCTGAAATGATAGGACAAGATCTTTCAAGTACTGTAGATTCAGGTTTTGCATCATTACCTTTTTCTCAGTCAAGTCAAATTACATTTTCTGCTTTTCAAAATGCGAATGCTGCCAGTGCAAATCCACAGCCGAAAAACGGAGGAACAGGTTCCAGACACTAATACATTGTTATTGCAATTAATGCAACAAATGAAACAAAATCAAAAACAAATGGAACAAAAGCTTCAAAAGCTAGACGCAATGGAACAAAACAGAAACAAACACAGCACAAGCTTCATAAGTTAGACACAACGCTTGAACAAACGTGTGAAGATTTGAAGTCTGTAATGATGTAAAAACACAAATTTGTGAGCATTTTCAACCTATTTTTTCGCATCATGAAAATGGATTACAGAATCGCGAAGCAGCCATAAAAGAACTACAAACTATTGTTCATGAAAAGCATGACACCTTGCAGGCTAAAATTGACTCAGTTGCATCTACCAATTCGGTTGCACAACTTGCAAAAACTCAGGAAAACTTAAAGGACCAGTAGATACGCTTTCGACACAAATGGGCTCTCTGAAACTTGGTTCAGAAAAACACACGGAGGAAATTAGTTCATTATCGGAGAAAGCAGCCGAACTTTCCAATCAGTTCACTAACTTATCTACAAAGGTAGATGATGATCTGAATGACACAAGACCAGCAGCCTTTACTGACATAGAAGAGTATGAACAAATTACGAAATTTAACCAATATCAGAATCAAATCAATACACAGTACAAAAGAGAAATGCGCGAAGTACAAGATCGGTTGACACACGTAATGCAAGAATTACATACTTCAGAGGACACTCGCACTCCGACATGAGAACAGGGATTCAGAAATAAGGAAAAGTCACAAAGTAACAACACAGGGTATTTTGGAAATTTTGAATGGTGCACCAAATTTTGAGATGGAACCGTCGACACGACGTAACAATGACCGATATGCGATTCGTCATCATGATCATTTTGACTATAAGCTGTTTATTACTACACGTAAATTCAAAACATTTAAGAATTCCGCCAACGACATTCGTCCACAAGCATGGCTTCATCGATTCTCTCATTGTTTTCCTCCCAACTGGTCATTAGAGCACCAATTATAATTTATGTGTGGCTACTTACACAATCCCCCCCATGAACCATGGACCTTGCCGTTGGTGGGGAGGCTTGCGTGCCTCAGCGATACAGATAGCCGTACCGTAGGTGCAACCACAACGGACGGGTATCTGTTGAGAGGCCAGACAAACATGTGGTTCCTGAAGAGGGGCAGCAGCCTTTTCAGTAGTTGCAGGGGCAACAGTCTGGATAATTGACTGATCTGGCCTTGTAACATTAACCAAAACGGCCTTGCTGTGCTGGTACTGCGAACGGCTGAAAGCAAGGGGAAACTACAGCCGTATTTTTTCCCGAGGACATGCAGCTTTATTGTATGATTAAATGAAGATGGCGTCCTCTTGGGTAAAATATTCTGGAGGTAAAATAGTCCCCCATTCGGATCTCCGGGCGGGGACTACTCAGGAGGACGTCGATATCAGGAGAAAGAAAACTGGCGTTCTAGGGATCGGAGCGTGGAATGTCAGATCCCTTAATCGGGCAGGTAGGTTAGAAAATCTAAAAAGGGAAATGGATAGGTTAAAGTTAGATATAGTGGGAATTAGTGAAGTTCGGTGGCAGGAGGAACAAGACTTTTGGTCAGGTGATTACAGGGTTATAAATACAAAATCAAAACGGGGGAATGCAGGAGTAGGTTTAATAATGAATAAAAAAATAGGAGTGCGGGTAAGCTACTATAAACAGCATAGTGAACGCATTATTGTGGCCAAGATATACACGAAGCACACGCCTACCACAGTGGTACAACTTTATATGCCAACTAGGTCTGTAGATGACGAAGAAATTGAAGAAATGTATCATGAAATAAAAGAAATTATTCAGATAGTGAAGGGAGACGAAAATTTAATAGTCATGGGTGACTGGAATTCGGTAGTAGGAAAAGGAAGAGAAGGAAACGTAGTAGGTGAATATGGATTGGGGGGAAGAAATGAAAGAGGAAGCCGTCTGGTAGAATTTTGCACAGAGCACAACTTAATGATAGCTAACACTTGGTTCAAGAATCATAAAAGAAGGTTGTATACATGGAAGAAGCCTGGAGATACTGACAGGTTTCAGGTAGATTATATAATGGTAAGACAGAGATTTAGGAACCAGGTTTTAAATTGTAAGACTTTTCCAGGGGCAGATGTGGATTCTGACCACAGATTGACTGCAGATTGAAACTGAAGAAACTGCAAAAAGGTGGGAATTTAAGGAGATGGGACCTGGATAAACTGAAAGTACCAGAGGTTGTAGAGAGTTTCAGGGAGAGCATAAGGGAACAATTGACAGGAATGGGGGAAAGAAATACAGTAGAAGAAGAATGGATAGCTCTGAGGGATGTAGTAGTGAAGGCAGCAGACGATCAAGTAGGTAAAAAGACGAGGGCTAATAGAAATCCTTGGGTAACAGAAGAAATATTGAATTTAATTGATGAAAGGAGAAAATATAAAAATTCAGTAAATGAAGCAGGCAAAAAGGAATACAAACGTCTCAAAAATGAGATCGACAGGAAGTGCAAAATGGCTAAGCAGGGGTGGCTAGAGGACAAATGTAAGGATGTAGATGCTTGTCTCACTAGGGGTAAGATAGATACTGCCTACAGGAAAATTAAAGAGACCTTTGGAGAGAAAGAACCACTTGTATGAATATCAAAAGCTCAGATGGCAACCCAGTTCTAAGCAAAGAAGGGAAGGCAGAAAGGTGGAAGGAGTATATAGAGGGTTTATACAAGGGCAATGTACTTGAGGACAATATTATGGAAATGGAAGAGGATGTAGATGAAGACGAAATGGGAGATACGATACTGCGTGAAGAGTTTAACAGAGCACTGAAAGACCTGAGTCGAAACAAGGCCCCGGGAGTAGACAACATTTCATTAGAACTACTGATGGCCTTGGGAGAGCCAGTCATGACAAAACTCTACCATCTGGTGAGCAAGATGTATGAGACAGGCGAAATACCCTCAGACTTCAAGAAGAATATAATAATTCCAATCCCAAAGAAAGCAGGTGTTGACAGATGTGAAAATTACCGAACTATCAGTTTAATAAGTCACAGCTGCAAAATACTAACGCGAATTCTTTACAGACGAATGGAAAAACTGGTAGAAGCGGACCTTGGGGAAGATCAGTTTGGATTCCGTAGAAATGTTGGAACACGTGAGGCAATACTAACCTTACGACTTATCTTAGAAGAAAGATTAAGAAAAGGCAAACCTACGTTTCTAGCATTTGTAGACTTAGAGAAAGCTTTTGACAATGTTAACTGGAATACTCTCTTTCAAATTCTGAACGTGGCAGAGGAAAAATACAGGGAGCCAAAGGCTATTTACAATTTGTACAGAAACCAGATGGCAGTTATAAGAGTAGAGAGGCATGAAAGGGAAGCAGTGGTTGGGAAAGGAGTGAGACAGGGTTGTAGCCTCTCCCCGATGTTATTCAATCTGTATATTGAGCAAGCAGTAAAGGAAACAAAAGAAAAATTTGGAGTAGGTATTAAAATTCATGGAGAAGAAGTAAAAACTTTGAGGTTCGCCGATGACATTGTAATTCTGTCAGAAACAGCAAAGCACTTGGAAGAGCAGTTGAACGGAATGGACAGTGTCTTGAAAGGAGGATATAAGATGAACATCAACAAAAGCAAAACGAGGTTAATGGAATGTAGTCAAATTAAATCGGGTGATGCTGAAGGAATTAGATTAGGAAATGAGACACTTAAAGTAGTAAAGGAGTTTTGCTATTTAGGGAGTAAAATAACTGATGATGGTCGAAGTAGAGAGGATATAAAATGTAGACTGGCAATGGCAAGGAAATCGTTTCTGAAGAAGAAAAATTTGTTAACATAGAGTATAGATTTAAGTGTCAGGAAGTCGTTTCTGAAAGTATTTGTATGGAGTGTAGCCATGTATGGAAGTGAAACATGGACGATAACTAGTTTGGACAAGAAGAGAATAGAAGATTTCGAAATGTGGTGCTACAGAAGAATGCTGAAGATAAGGTGGGTAGATCACGTAACTAATGAGGAGGTATTGAATAGGATTGGGGAGAAGAGAAGTTTGTGGCACAACTTGACTAGAAGATAACAACAATTACAGATCACATCCATCACAATTTCGTGATGACGGAAATAATAACTGGACGCGACAAGGCTATTCTCACAACACAAATTGTGATCAAAACAAACACCATTGGCAGAATAATAATAATTAAAGGGAAAGATCACCTCTCCATGGAAATGACTATGATAGAGACAATCATAGAAACAGACAATATGAGAACCAAAATAATTATTATCAAGGGAGACAGAATAACTTCAGACGCAATGGTCCACCGTGCAGTTACTACTCTGGGAGAAAGTGACCGACACAAAAGAAACTAATGAAACTACCAACAAGACAACAGACAATATAATCTTAAAAATGGTCCATAATTTAACCAGAATTTGCGTGATTCAAACAGGGTAGAGGTTAGATCTCCAAATCCCAATACCGATGCTCGACAACAAAGAGACAATAGACAATGACTCACACCGTTGGCAGCCACAAAACGTACTTATGAAGCTGACGACATAGCTGCCGTGGCTATTAATTACGTAAAAATGGAAGACATAGGGACATCTTACTCCAGGAACATGAAGTAAAACAGAACAACATTGCATATCCTGTAATTCACATTACAGTAAATGACATAAAATTTACAGCTGTACTGACAACAAATCGAACAATTGCCCCACACTTCCTTTAAGTACGTGAAATTACAAGATGCAATTTTTGGAAAAAGTGTAGATGTACACCAACAAACTAACTTAGAATACTTTTGTCAAAGTCACAGATTCGCTGTGAACTTCCTTATTGTTCCATTATTGTCGACAGAAATTATATTGGGAGTAGACTTTTTGAATGAATATGAAGCAATCTTAAACTTTCACGATGCTGAAATAAGTTTTGTAAGATGGCAAGAACCATGCCCCTTACATGAAGTCATTAAAGATCACCTAACTCATGGTGAGCGAACAGTACGGCTGAACAAAATGACTGACAAGGCACAATGCATCATCTAACTCACGTTGAGAGAACATTAGGGCTGAACAAAAAAATGACTGACAAGGCATAATGCATCTTGTAGAGGGTATAGTATGGACGTATTGAAATAATTAATGTCAGGTGATGGTTTTAAAGTAATTCACACAACATGAAAACTTTGTGGAAACACGTTGATTTACTGGAGGCTAGTTTGTCCTAGGGAAGTACTCCGAATTGACCATGGTCGCCGGGGGAGCGGCTAAGGGAAGCGACAATGGGCAGCTTAGGGCGGCTCAAGCTCTGAGAAAGCGGTAACGGGGCGCAGCCTCCAGCCGCCTTAAGATGAGTGACAGCATGGGTGGTTGACCCCAACCCCATGCTGGTGTACCGGGAAGCAGACAGAGAACTTGTACGCCTGTTGATAAATGTCCGTCGTCCCGTTTTCAGTGAAACATGCGAGAAAGCCACGCAAAGCTATGGTGGAGCGGTCAACAGAGGTCAAAATATGCGTGGTCGTGACTATAGCAACTTCACACTGAATTCACAAGTCCGCAGAGTCTGAATTAAATTAGGTGAAGAGCGACAGATGAAATACGCCGGCCTCCGATGCGAACAGAGGACCGAGGAATTTGAAGTACTCTCCTGGGAGTCAGAATTCCGGAAAAATTGGTGTTTGTGCAGACGCTAACCTTGATGGGTGGCCTGGGAGGAGCTAAATAACAGAAGTTGAGAGGAAGGGAAATTTTGTGGAAATTTGTTCACTTCCCAGAGCAGGCATTGGTCGGCGCTGGGAAGCGATGCATAATTAATATGACTTGCGCTGCAATTGGCATAAGTGATTTTGCTGGAGGGGAAACCGAGGCGAAGAGCGGACTGTGAAAAGTGTCTGTAGAAGTCTTCCATTCCCAGCTTGCCTAGAGTGCGGATGTGGCGTTCTTGCCTCAGCTTTCCTGAGAAAGAGTGACCATCTCTGCAGTTTAGGACTTAGCAAAGGGAACGATTGAGCTTGGAGATAGGAAGTTTTGGTTCAGCTATGTACTGAGCAACATAGCTAGGAGTGAATAGACGAGTGCAGTCTTGCAGCACCACGAGGTCGGCCGACGTCCGCACAACGACACCGCTCCGCCGCGCTGAATTCGGCGATATTGCGCCCGCTCCGGCCACTGATTTATTTGTTGGATCACATCATCAAAGATTCCACGAGGGTTTCATGGGCCGTGTATTGTAGAATTCTTCTCGCACTTCACATTACGCCTGGGTCAGTCGATAGGAATTACTTTTGATTTATCGCACTTTACTCCATGCAAACGCAATTTATTACCACTGCCTGTTAGGAGAGTCATGTAATGTGATGATTGAAGGTTGTGAGTTAAAATAAATCTGTGCTAATCGACTGCATCTGTTTTCAATCAAGTAGTTTAAATCCCAAGTCACTTTCTTAATTAATTTTTTGTTCAATATTTGCATTGGGTGTTCAATAGCTGAATATAACATCAATGTGCACCCCTTTTTAATTAAAAGGGATCAATTCTGAATCAATTAATGTCAACACTGCCACCGCAGTTCAATCAGGAGTCACAGGGACTTATTACTTTCTTTGCATTATCCAACATTGTGGCAGTTTTGCACTCTCTGTTGATCTGTTAGACAATTACCTGGGGTGAACACACACCAAAACCAGATAAGTGACGGGTGGAGTGTTACAGTTTAGAGAAACAAGGTAATTGAAATTTGAAGATTGGTTCTCAAACCATGATGAGGAAATTAATTGGCTTTACCTCTTGTTAGACAACAGTTCAGAACTTTCAACAGAACTTGACACTAATAATCACTTTGTAAGTATTGACAGGGATGACATCGATACCGTATTTGATACTAATAACTTAATTCAGAATAAAATTCAAACAACTGAGAACTGTAATAACACTGATAGGCAGGACATTTTTTTTATGTTTTACAAGCACATTCCACAGTTTTTAGTCACAAAACAGGAACTATCAAAGGATTTCAATAGCAGTTTCGTGTTCGTGAGCATACTAAATTTTCCGTTAAACCATACGTAATTCCGGCACATTACAGGGACCATGTTAGAACAGAAATACAACCTACGCTTAACGAGGGCATTATTGAACCTGCAGTAAGCTCAGACAACAATCCTTTACATGTTGTTGAGACGAAAAATGGATCGATCAGGATTATGTTGGATTCGAGACAAATAAATACTATCATCATTTCAGAAACAGACAGACTGCAAATGTTGGAAGAACTTCTTCAAAACTTTAATGGTGTTAAAGTGCTGTCTTCTATTGATCTCAGATCCAGATTTTATCACATCGAACTTCATCCAGAATGTAGAAAATACACAGCTTTTCTTTGTTTTGGCGTTTGTTATCAATTTCAGAAACTTCCTTTTCTTTGGCAGCATTCATTCATGGGCGACATTACATATTACTTGAGTTCTTAAAACGTCATATCACCTTATATATCGACGATATTATAATAGCAGAAGACTCATAGGAACAACATAAGCGCATCCTCAACAGTGTATTACGTATTTTTGTAGAATCTGGAAATAGAGTTAACTTGGAAATGTCTGAATTCGGAAGAACAAAAGTGAAGTTTTTGGGACACATTATTTCTTCTAAAAGCATTCAGCTGGATCCTGAAAAGTTAGAACAATCAGAGCCATTCCAGTTCCATCCACAAGAAAACAAGTCTGCAGTTTCTAGGTCTCGTACATTTTTACCGTCGTTTTCTGAATATGTAAATTCTAGTAACACCAAAACTTTGTTCTCTCACTTGAAAAAATGCTATTTGGAACTGGATGAACAGGCACAGTTGTAATTCAGTTCTTTGAAAGAAGCGGTACTTAACGCACCAATCCTAGCTCACCCACATCTATCACAAGATTTCTGCCTTATCACGGATTCTTCTAAAGTCGGTCTTCGTGCCCATTTATTTCAAGAAGCCGTAGAAAATGACACTGCTGTTCAGAAAACAATCGCTTTTGCTAGCCACGTGCTAACAAAATCTAAAAAAAAAAATTATTCTGTTACTGAATAAGAAGCTTTAGCTGTCGTTTGGGCATTTAACAAATTCCGTTTCTTTCTGGTAAGCACATAAAGTATACAGTGATCACCGTGCATTACAATTTCTTATGTCGTCAAAATTAAATCATGACAGGTTAAAACATTGGGCATTGTTTCTGCAAGAATTCTACTTCACAATAGTCTACATTCTTGGCAAGGAGAACATTGCTGCAGACGCACTGTCACATGCACCTAGGGTGACCATACGTCCCGATTAATCGGGATTGTCCCGTTTTTTGAGGCTCAAAAATTTGTCCCAACTTTTTTTTAAAAACAAGAAATTTGTCCCGATATTCAAGGATTAATTTCAGACATTTACAAAGTGGTTAAAATATTTTCTGAGTGTCGATTTTTTAAACTATCAATTGAAACTGACATTCCGTACGTTGGTACCCCCTGATAATGTACAGCTTAAGCACTATAATTGTTGCGTACTCTTATTTTCTTTGCTTTTGCTTGACATTGTTGTCAGCACTCAGTATTAGTTTCGTGAAGTGCTAGCACGTCGTGGCGATGCCGAAACAAAACTCAAAGTTTTCGGAAGAGCTTCAAAGGAAATTTACTTGCTTCACTGCTACAGACAATGACAAAAAAAAAAAAAAAAAAAAAAAAAAAAAATGGCTCTGAGCACTACGGGACTCAACTGCTGTGGTCATTAGTCCCCTAGAACTTAGAACTACTTAAACCTAACTAACCTAAGGACATCACACACATCCATGCCCGAGGCAGGATTCGAACCTGCGACCGTAGCAGTCGCACGGTTCCGGACTGCGCGCCTAGAACCGCGAGACCACCGCGGCCGGCAGACAATGACAGTTCAGCAAAATGTAACGTATGTAACTGTGCTGTATCCGTGTCTCATGGTGGTGCTGCACATCTCAAGCATCATATGGAATCAGAGGAACACAGGAAGAATCTTCGATCGGCAGGTTCCTCGCAAGAAATCACGAGAGATTTTGTAACTTCAAATACATAGGAACAGAAAAACGTAGCTGCAGCAGAAGGAACCCTGTCACTCCATACTGTTAAACACCACCAAAGCTATCGTTCTAATGACTGCAGTGTTCAACTCAATAAAAAAAAATTTCCTGATTCTAAGATTGCAGAAAATGTTTCGTGTAGAAGAACAAAGTGTGAAGCAATTATCAACAATGTTATAGCTCCGCTTTCCCAGAAACAGGTAATAGCTGCTGTAAACAGTGCAAAATACTATTCAATATCTACTGATGCTAGCAATTATGGGCATCAGAAAATTTTTCCTGTGATAGTTCAGTATTCTTCTGTAAGTGAGGGTGGACTGCAGACGAAATTGCTTGATCTTGATGAATTGCAGAACAAAAAGTCCGAAACAATTTCCAATTATCTTTCTCATGTTATACAGTCATTCAGTATCATCTGAAAGTGTGTTGCATTTGGTGCAGACAATACTAACTGTAATTTTGGGTGGGGTTAATGAAGAAAGAGAGTAATGTTTTCACACATCTGAAAGAAAAATTAAAAAACTCTAACATTGTTGGCACAGGTTGTCCAGCACATGTTGTTCATAACACACTTCAAAGTGCTTGTGATGTTTTACCTGTTGACATTGACTGCATTGTCATGAAGTTGTACCACTGTTTTCATATTTTTTTCTATTCGTGTTGCAGAACTCACTGAATTCTGTTAATTTCTTGGTGTCACTTACAAAAATTTACTTTCCTTTTCCAAAACAAAGTGGCTTTCATTGTTGCCAGCCACAGAAAGGATCTTGAAAATGTATGAACCTTTGAAATCTTACTTTTTGTCACAGTCTAACTTAAACTTAAAGAGTGTTTTCAGTGATCCTATAAATGAATGTTCTTTAATTTTTGTACATTCACAAATGAGTGTTTTCCAACAATCCATTCTGAACGTTGGGAAACAGAATAATTCCATATGTGAAGTATTAACAGTCTTAAATACAGATTTGACAAGTCTAAAATGAAGGAAACATGAACATTTTGTACCACTAAGTGTAAAAAAACTGCTGAATGATTGTGATGACCAGTCTTTTAAGAAATTTGACATAGGAGTATCAACGTTTTATGATACTTCAGTAGACTATTTATACTCATGGTTACAGTGAATAGCTGAGTTTTCTGTATTCTCATGGGTGATGCTCACAGAACCACCAGTATGGTCAGTAGTTAAAAATACTTTAATGTGGCTAAATGAAAAGGGCATTCTAGTAAATGACAGATTCTTATTTGATGAAATAGTTCATATACAGTCATTTGTAAAACAGCAAGTGGAAACAGACAGTGAACAATGGAATCAGTTGATGGCACATGAAAATTGGTGTAGGTTTTTCAGACCTTGCCAGTGTAATGAACAGTTCAGAGAATCGCTTAATATAACGCAGTACTTCTTTTCACTCCCAGCCCACAATGCAAATGTTGAAAGAGTTTTCAGTTTACTATCATCACAGTGGACAGATGGCAGGAATAGATTTACGGTGAGGTGTGTTAAGTGTATTTTAGTGACCTGTTTAAACTTCAGTAAATACACTCCTGGAAATGGAAAAAAGAACACATTGACACCGGTGTGTCAGACCCACCATACTTGCTCCGGACACTGCGAGAGGGCTGTACAAGCAATGATCACACGCACGGCACAGCGGACACACCGGGAACCGCGGTGTTGGCCGTCGAATGGCGCTAGCTGCGCAGCATTTGTGCACCGCCGCCGTCAGTGTCAGCCAGTTTGCCGTGGCATACGGAGCTCCATCGCAGTCTTTAACACTGGTAGCATGCCGCGACAGCGTGGACGTGAACCGTATGTGCAGTTGACGGACTTTGAGCGAGGGCGTATAGTGGGCATGCGGGAGGCCGGGTGGACGTACCGCCGAATTGCTCAACACGTGGGGCGTGAGGTCTCCACAGTACATCGATGTTGTCGCCAGTGGTCGGCGGAAGGTGCACGTGCCCGTCGACCTGGGACCGGACCGCAGCGACGCACGGATGCACGCCAAGATCGTAGGATCCTACGCAGTGCCGTAGGGGACCGCACCGCCACTTCCCAGCAAATTAGGGACACTGTTGCTCCTGGGGTATCGGCGAGGACCATTCGCAACCGTCTCCATGAAGCTGGGCTCTGGTCCCGCACACCGTTAGGCCGTCTTCCGCTCACGCCCCAACATCGTGCAGCCCGCCTCCAGTGGTGTCGCGACAGGCGTGAATGGAGGGACGAATGGAGACGTGTCGTCTTCAGCGATGAGAGTCGCTTCTGCCTTGGTGCCAATGATGGTCGTATGCGTGTTTGGCGCCGTGCAGGTGAGCGCCACAATCAGGACTGCATACGACCGAGGCACACAGGGCCAACACCCGGCATCATGGTGTGGGGAGCGATCTCCTACACTGGCCGTACACCACTGGTGATCGTCGAGGGGACACTGAATAGTGCACGGTACATCCAAACCGTCATCGAACCCATCGTTCTACCATTCCTAGACCGGCAAGGGAACTTGCTGTTCCAACAGGACAATGCACGTCCGCATGTATCCAGTGCCACCCAACGTGCTCTAGAAGGTGTAAGTCAACTACCCTGGCCAGCAAGATCTCCGGATCTGTCCCCCATTGAGCATGTTTGGGACTGGATGAAGCGTCGTCTCACGCGGTCTGCACGTCCAGCACGAACGCTGGTCCAACTGAGGCGCCAGGTGGAAATGGCATGGCAAGCCGTTCCACAGGACTACATCCAGCATCTCTACGACCGTCTCCATGGGAGAATAGCAGCCTGCATTGCTGCGAAAGGTGGATATACACTGTACTAGTGCCGACATTGTGCATGCTCTGTTGCCTGTGTCTATGTGCCTGTGGTTCTGTCAGTGTGATCATGTGATGTATCTGACCCCAGGAATGTGTCAATAAAGTTTCCCCTTCCTGGGACAATGAATTCACGGTGTTCGTATTTCAATTTCCAGGAGTGTACAATTGCACTGACTTCTATTCATACCTATTAGGCAAACCTGAGTTGCTGAATGAAATTTCATCTTCGAAGAAAAATGATTGCAGTGTGGAATCCACAAAACCATAAATTCCTTGTGTTCACTAAGAACTTTTTTTGTAGTGATTGTTACTGTATGTTTTTCTACATTCTGTGTTATAAATGTTGCATTTCTTAATAAGTAAATTTCTGAAAACTTGAAATGTACTTCTTTCCAGTCTTTCCATTCTTTGTTTGGTTTTGTACAGACAGACACACACACACACACACACACACACACACACACACACACACACACACACACACACACACACAAATATCAGTGAAGGCTATATTTGCAGAGGAAGAAGAAATGTTAGCATTAAAAGTGATATTTAACAAGATATAAAAATTGTCCCACTTTTTGACCAATAAAATGTATGAAAGTCCCACTTTTGTCCGAAGAAAATATGGTCACCCTACGTGCAGCGGCAGGGATTGAGAAAAAAAATACAGAAGCCAACCTCGAGAAAAATTTCAGTAGTCTTTACATTCAGAAAGTCGCCTTTGAAAACTTCATCACCACATCTTTAAAGGACATTGCTCATGAACAAGATAAAGATCCGATTTGGAAAGACATCAGAAGTAAATGGCATGAAGAGACACATACATATTCAGCATCATTATCTGGTTAGAAACAACATACTCTTCAAACGTTGCACTCTTCATGACAAGCTATGGGTACTTTGCATTCCTGACGATTTTGTTAATAAGCTCATTCGGTACATTCATTTCAGCTATACACATTTTGGTCCAAGAAAATGTTATCATATTCTTTGGACGACTTGTTAAATATGGAAAAGAGAATTCGAAGAGTCTTGTCTATTTGTAAACTTTGTCAAAAAGCTAAACCATCTACAATCTCACATTGTGCTCTGTTGTTTCCTATCATTCCGTCTAAATTAAAAGAATTTGCTGCTCTTGATCTCTTGGGACCCCTTGTCAGAACATCGAAAGGATTTTCGTACGTTTTAGTTGCTGTTGAACTTACTTCAAAATTTGTTTTCTTCACACCGTTACGTAAAGCCACTGGTCGGTCTCTATCCAACGCTTTTGTTAAAAATTTCTGACATGAAGTTGGACATGTTGCTAAAGTCATTTCAGATAATGGATCGCAATTCTGATCTGCTGTTTGGTCACGCATGCTCTGGAATCGTAAAATCAAACCTGTTTTTACTTCACTGTACTCACCACATTATAACCTGTCTGAACGGATTATGAAAGAAATCAATAAGCTTTGCAGACTTTATTGTCACAGAAAGCATCAATATTGGGACAGACATTTACACTAATTTCAAAACATGCTGAATGAAATGCCTCACGACTCCACTGCTTTAACAGCTATACCTGTACTGAAGAATGAAGAACCACCAAACAGAATCAGAGAGCTTGTACCTTTTCTGAATACATGTAAACTTCGACACAAATACATAATTGATATGGTTATTAAAACTATATATTCTGCTGCAGACAAAAGGAGAAAACTACACGGTAAAGCAAATGCAAAGAAACCATATATTGGTCAGAAAGTTTTCATTAAGGCTCATTCATTGTCACATAAGAAGAAGCACTTGAGTCACAAATTATTTCTGATTTACACTGGACCTTACAGGATCCGACATATACCATATGATAATTGCATTGAAGTTGATACTCTGTGTACTAAGACAGGTAAAGGATTACACCACATTTCACATGTGAAACCGTTTATTGAGAGATAATCTGCTTTTTAACTTAGTCTTTTCCATAAAATTTTTCACTTCACATTACTAGTATGCTTTGTCACACTTCAAAACATTGTTGCATGTTAACAGCTTCTAAGTTAACTATCCAGTCAAGAACCTAGGAAACTTATTTAGACAGTAATTACGAATGCATTTTTGTAGTGAACAGATGATACAGTGTTATTGTGTGTACATTCTTGCTTGTTCGTTGTACAATTATGTAACAACTATAAGGCTTACATACTTAGAACATATACTGCTAATGAGGTTTTAATGCAAAATTTTGGTTTATTTGAAAAGACATTCTGGATTTAAAGTGCTTTCTGAGAGATAATAGATGACACAGTGGTTAGTTTATTTGACAGCTACACAATTACATCATGTCGCTATTAATGAGTAACACAATTTACATAATTGCTTTTGTGATGTATCTGTTTTATATCTGCACAGTTTTTCTACATTCTTCTGGAAAGTAAAATATGTTTTAGTAGTAACCTTTGTGGCATAGCTACAATGAGACAGCCTTTTTCACAACACAACAATACATTACATAAGTACTTTCTTGGTCACAGTAATGTACGTAATAACTATAACATCTATATGCATGACATTACACTTTTGTTTATGACAAGGGAAATACATTGACTTCTATAGATCTTTGCTTACAGACGACGATAACTACAACACTTGGCACATTTTTACCTTTACGTAATGACAGAAATTATCTTACAGAAAGATGCATAGTTTAGCCCTAAAGGACACTCATTTGAGTGATTAATTTTTGTACTTAAAACATTTTTTTCTGAAAGATTCTTGAATTACAAAGATGCAATGAAGGTTTTCAGTGGTACATTTCATTCCATTGCTGTAATATGCAACACCTCAGGGTATAATTACATTAAACCTCAGGGGGGCACATGTTTACTTTGTGTACTAACCATGTGGCAAGCACAAGGAGCCCTAGCTAATATGGTACACTGCTGGCCACCGTAAATGCAACACCAAGAAAGACAAGAGGTAGCACAACAAAATTTATTTTGTAGATAACATGTTGACCAAGTATCAAATGATTACGTTTACAGACGTCTGTGACATGTGGTTCCTGCCAGAATCAGTAGCCAGAGTAGCCGCCATTGTTGGAGATTACCGCTGCCACACGTCTCGGCATTGAGTCAAAGAGACGTTGGATGTGTTCCTGGGGTACAGCAGCCCAAGCAGCTTCCACACGTTGCCAAAGATCATCTGGTGTGGCAGCTGGGGATGTAATCTGGGTCACTCGTTGAGCAACCATGGACCACATGTTTTCTATCGGCGAAAGATCCGGAGAGCGAGCCGGCCAGGGAAGCACTTCAATCTGGTTATTGACGAAGAGCCTTTGGACAATGCGTGCCATGTGTGGTCGCGCATTATCCTGTTGAAATATGGCTGTGGCCGAGCCCTGAAGGTAAGGAAGGACAACTGGCTCCAGCACCTCGGATATGTAGCGCCGGCTATTTAAAGTACCGGCAATGTGTACTAGAGGTGTGCGAGAGTGATATCCAATACCGCCCCATACCATAATACCCGGTGCAAGACCAGTGTGGCGGTGCATAATGCAGCTGTCCAGCATCCTCTCTCCATGGTGTCTCCACACTTGAATCTGACCATCGTGGTGCTGCAGACAGAAGCGTGCCTCATCAGTAAAGACAATGTCATTTCATTCTGCCGTCCACATCCGTCTGTCATCACACCATTGGCGACGGAGAGGTCTGTGGTTCTGCGTCAATGGTAGACGAAGCAATGGACGTCTTGCGGACAGACCACTCTGCTGTAAACGGCGTCGAATGGTACGCGCAGACACTGGATGATGCGTTACAGACGCAATGTACTGTGCTATGGCTCGGGATGTCACTGAGCGATCCGTCACTGCCATGCGCACAATTTGCCTATCAGCACGTGCAGTGGTGCACCGAGGTGAATGCGATCGACCACGTCAGTCCGTCGTACCCTCCTGCATCCAATGGTCACATATCCGCATTACAGTTGTTTGGTTTCGTCCAACACGACTAGCGATTTCTCTGTATGATAATCCACAATCTCGGTAAGCCACTATCCTTCCTCTGTCGAACTCTAATACTTGATCAAACGATGTTCGCTGTTGTCTACGAGGCATAACTGATTGTCTTGTGAAACAACCACAATGTAAACACACGTGCCGAACGTACACTCGTCGAAATCACAAAGCCTTAAATGGCGCTATGAGGTGGCGCCACAGGCGCGCGTGATGTGCGTCTGCGCTGAAATTCTAATCAGTTGCATATCTCATCGCTGCAAACCCATGGTGTAGATTTCACTTGATTCGGATGCTTCCTTCAGGGTGTTGCATTTACGGTGGCCAGCAGTGTATTTGCTTAGTTTCACACATCATTACCATATTTCTCTAACACAGAATTACACAGCTATCTGATTATTTAAAAGAAAGACAATTTTTTTATTGCATCAGTGACACATGTTTACACAATTACACAGTTGGGTAACTTCACACTTATGAAATTATATTTTGTCTGTACTTTGTGAACTGTTCATATTTTTTTGGAACCATTGTGATACTATGAGAGCTTTTAATGATGTATTTTGTATGTGATCATGATCTTTGAAGTACATTTGAGGTAGATGACACTACTGAAACGAGCAGAGAAGCTTTTTTTAGGTTTTGAAATTATTGAAAGAAGCTACAACGATTTTGAGATGCGATTGATCTGTTCTGATGATGTTGTCACGACAACGATGTGTATTATGCAGTTGAGGTATGTTCATGGTCAATGAGATGATGCTATATGAAGAATTTGATTATGCTGCGTATTTATTATGATGAAATATTGAAGAATTGTTGACAAATATGTATATGTGTAATAAGGTAAGGAATAATGAGTAGTGTTAAGGGACTCTGGTTTGTGAAAAGGATGTTGGAAACCAAGAATTGTACTTTAAGAGTTATGAAATGTGTGTACATGTGTGAATGTGAGTATGACAATGCCGACGGAAATTTTTAGACACAGCTATTCATGAGATTTCGTTTCTACACATTTCTATTGTAATTTTTCGACCTGTGAAATTTTATTGGTATCAAACTGCCACTGTAGCGGAGACTGCTGTCGTAAATATTTTGGTAAAGAAGGTAAGTGACATTGACAAAATGCATTGTGGGCACCCAGATGCATGACAGTCACCTGGAAAAAAACCATTAGTGTGTGCCTTTCAGAGGCACAGATGTAGAACCGGAGGCCATTAACCTCGCTTTTGACATTTCTTTGTAGAAACCATGGCAAATATGACACGTTCATACTTGAAAACATATGATTACACTTTTTAGCTCGTACTTCCTGATATTTACTGAAATTCCTATAAAAAGATGAGAAATATTTTACATCTATACACCTGATTACTGTCTTTCTAGATGAGAGATTCTTTTACTGCCTTATGAAATGTCATATGGCTGGTGAATCACATCTTTATGCTTTGTCTGGTATATACTTTCTTCTTTTGTTTGATATCCAGTTTCTAGCTGCACTGAAGCATTGGTTAAAATAAAATTTATTACATATACTAATGTAAATATTTTCTGTCTACACATTTATTAAATAATGATTTTATGATCTACTTTCTTAAAAAAAGGGGAGTGCAAGAAAACAAAAGAAGCACAGGAAGAAGAACTGATATAAATGTTAGGATGTAAATAGACATTTCCCTTCACAGGAATTGCTTACATAATTTTTTAACGACTTTCTAACTTGTTTGTTAGAGTAAGTTATTGTGATGCATCACTCTAGTGTTAAAATGTGACATAGGTGAAATCTTCTCGGGTGATCAGCCGAGTAAAGGCGTCGTCTTCTCGCAACGTTTCGAAGGGTTTCGTACCCATCATCTTCAAGCGAAGTGTCGAGATGCTGTGTTGCGCGGTCCTATAAAGGCTCCTGGACCAGTGACTTATGAACAAGTGGATGGTGTAGCCATGGGGTCCCCCTTAGCTCCAGGCATCGCTAATCTTTACATGGAGCACTTTGAAGACATAGCCCTGGACACCGCCCCATTGAAACCTAAAGCCTTTTACAGATATGTGGATGACACTTTTGTCGTGTGGCCACATGGCAGAGAGAACCTGCAAGACTTCCTGCGACATCTCAACAGCATACACAGCAACATACAATTCACCATGGAGGTGGAAGAAAACGGAAGCTTGCCCTTCCTTGACATTCTAATCAAGAGGCACCCTGATGGCACCTTGGGTCACGCTGTGTATAGGAAGAAGACACATACGGATTTATACCTTCATGCACAGAGTTGCCACCACCCAGCACAACGCAACTCAGTGCTTAACACACTTGTGCACAGGGCCAAGTCTATCTGTGATGATGACGGCCTACCTGCAGAGTTACAACACCTAAGGAAGACCTTCCGCAGCAACGGTTATAATGAGACGCAAATCTCGCGCGCCCTACACAAGAGCAGGAAGGTAGACACACCAGAAGAAGAAGATGAGACCAAATGCCTGGCATTTCTACCATACGCGGGAGCGCCAACAGCCAAGATTGCCCGTATTCTGGAGAAACACAACATCAAGACTATTTTTCATGCCCCAAGTAAAATTAAGGACATACTTGGCTCAGTCAAAGACCACCTAGGACTGCAGACTCCGGGCGTATACAGTATTGAATGTGAATGTGGTACGAAATACATCGGACAAACGCAGCGCTGCATCACGCAGAGGCGCTCGGAACACATTAGAAATGTACGCCTTGGTCAGACAGAAAAATCGGCGGTAGCGGAACATAGCCTTAACGAAGGACACACCTTCCTCTTTGAGGGTACGAAGAAGCTGTGTGACGCTAAAGGATTTTGGGATTCAGTTTTCAAAGAGGCTGTAGAAATTCGGTTGAACAGCAACCTGATCAATCGAGACACTGGTTTCCAACTCAGTACAGCGTGGAATCCCGCAATAACTAAAATTAGAAGAGAACGCTCCGGCACGAAGACGGTAGCGGCCACAGACGTATTTGGAACCGACAGGGACTCGACGCCCGGTCCGCGCCGCGAACCCCCCACCACTGGCGCGGCGGCCGATTCCGCAGGTACCTGATTGGTCGGCGCCCGGAATCAGTCACTGGTCCAGGACCCTTTATAGGACCGCGCAACACAGCATCTCGACACTCGCTGAGTAGCAGTCGAGGGTTGAGCATCGCTCCTCTCACTCGCGTACTGTCAGCCATAGGCCGGTAATGGAGTATGCGTGCCCTGTCTGGGGATACGCGGCAAAGCAGCACCTGGACAAACTCCAGAGGCTGCAAAACCACGCCCTCAGAAGGGCACTGCACCTACCTCTCGGATTCCCCACAGACGACTTACACGCCGCAGCCGAAATCCCACTCCTGAGAGAGCGTTTCCAGGATCTGGCAAGGGCCTTCTATGAGGGTTCTTCCAGATCCGGAAACGCGCTCATCCATTCCCTAGGTCGGTATGACATGTCCCGCGATAAGCATAAGCGCCCTATGACGATCTTCGACGATTAAGTCGAAGAGAAAATCCCAATACCCAATCCCTAATCCAGTTCCTTCCCATATAACACCAATCTTTTCGCCTACCCCAGGCAAGTACCAGACTCACTCACAACAAACATCACAAGTCACAGACACCAAAAAACTATAGAAAAATCACACACACACGTTCACAGGGGAGTAAAAGCCGAAAGGCTACAAACTCCCCCTCACACTTCCCCAAAGAGGGGAAAGTAATAGATGTAAGCAGCAGCAGCACAGCATGTCGACACTCGCTGAGTAGCAGTCGAGGGTTGAGCATCGCTCCTCTCACTCGCGTACTGTCAGCCATAGGCCCCCGCTTGCACGGGAGTACAAACAGGAGTGTACACCGGCTCTGTTTTTATTAAAACATTGACGGGCACTTGCGTCGAGGTCTTAGCACGGACGGCACTGGGAGAAAATTTTGCATGGCGTCGCCTGGCAGGGTTGTCGTGTCTTCTCGTCGTTGTGGTATGCCGAGCTCGAGTGGCGCCTTGGGGTCGCGGCGGTCTCTCTCCGCCGACGACACGAGGCGCGTTTTCTTGTTGCCGCGGGCCGCGCGGTCGGCCGTCTCGAGCACCTCAGCTGCCGCAGAGTCAGTCTCTGCCCCCCCCCCCCCCCCCCAAGAATAGGGAAAATGTAGGCCAGGATCTGGAAGCGGGCCGTGGAACCACAGAAATGGTTTCCGCCGCCCCCGTCCAGAACTCCGCGTCTGCCATCGTTATACTAGGGTCAGCAATGCCACCGGAAAACCCAACGGTGACAACAAAAGTGGCAACTGACAATAACCTGGCAGCAAGCCCCCTTTCCGCTACCGACATGGCAAAAATACACAAAACGCAGACAGACAAATACATCGTCAGGATTTGCGATCCCGCCCCTCCCTCCCCTCTCCTCAGCCCTCTCCTGCTTGCCAACAGCTGTGGCCTCCTTGCTGACCATATCCGTAACCTAAATGGCAAGCAGAAGCCCAGTCAACCGACTAAAATCCTTCCCAAACCAGCAACTGCCACCCAACCCCCTACCCGATCCCAGTTCCTTAAATCCCCCCCACTCAAGTCCACCACATCCAAGCAGCGGCGTGTAAGGAAGGACAAGAGGGAGAAGCACTCGAAGGGGAAAAAGCACTCCACCACCCCCACCCCAACCACTTCCACACTCTCTGAGGAGCCTGCGCCCCCGACAGCACCTGTCGTCGTCCTGGGAGGGGACCAGGAAACACCGGCACTGGAAGGGAACCACGTAACCGGGCAGGATTCGGATGGTTTTGTGCTGGCGAGGAAAACCTTTCGCCAGCCGAGGCTCCCGCCGGCCCGGGGAGTGGAACCCACCCCGAACAGGTTCCAGGCGGTGGCCGATGAGCCAGAGACACCACAAGACACAACAACACAAACACAAAATCAGGTCACCCACCACCTCCCTCCGATCGTCGCGGAGTTCACTCGGAATTACGAGGAACTCCACGAAATGTTAAAAACAGCAATCGGGGGAGGCAATTTCAAGGCAAAACCTGCTGGTGGTGACAAAATAAAAATAACATTACTGACACTCGAGCACTACAACACAATAAAAACACTACTCAACAGCAAAAACATACCCCACTACACTTTCCCCACAACAAAAACACGCAACAGAAACATAGTCATCAGAGACCTACCGAGACGAGTGGCCCCCCAGGCGATCAAAACAGACCTGACTGCCCAGGGGTACATCGTTAAGGCGGTCCAACAGATGGGAAACATAGGCAGCAAATGGCCCCTGTATCAGGTCACACTGCCAGACGTCCCACAGAACAAAAGGGACATTAAGACGATCCTGGCGGTCCCTGTGACCACTGAACCACTGCGCCGCAAAAACAAGACGGTGCAGTGCTTCAGATGTCAGGGCCTCAACCACATTGCGGCACACTGCTCAATGGCAGTGAGGTGCAGAAAATGCGCCGAGGCCCATGACACACGAACGTGCAACATAAAACACACGGACCCGCAAATAAGGTGCGCGCTGTGTGGCAAAAACCACACAGCGGGCTACCAAGGCTGTGAGGTCCATAAAAGACACACACAGCAGGCAAAGGGCGCAAAGGCCGCCCCCCACACACGAAAAGAAAACACCACGAACCCACCCAGACACACAAGAAACCAATACATTACAACACACACAGACAAGGCCTGGGGAAAACCAAGGCCGGACACACCGAGGGCGACATATGCGGAAGTGGTTTCTCCTCCGAGGAACCACGAAAGCGTGGCCCAATCACCACAACACCAGACACAATCACAAAAACCACACCGGGAAATACACAGCAACAACGACCAGGTCCACCATGACGGAGGAAGATCTGGGGAACGCCACACACACTCCCCCCCCATGGATCAGTTGTTAGGCGTAATGGTGCAGACCATGAACCTCGTCATGGAAATGATGAAGGAATTCAGGGAAGCCCAGAAGCAGAACACACAGATCCTCGTCGCCCTTAAGGCAACAGTCCAGCAGTCGCTCCCCTCTGCAACTTCCTCAGTAGTATCAAAACCCCATCATGAATAGACGACCGAATATTCAAGGCCTGACAATGTGCGTCTTTAACGCAGACGGCATTGTTAATCAAGCGGTCGAGTTCAGATAACTCATGAAGGAGTTCTCCATCGACATATGCATGATGGGAGAAACCCACCTAAAACCGGGAATAAAAGCGACAGTTCCCAACTACGTTACCTACCGCAAAGACAGGCCAACCCAAGGCGGAGGAGTGGCCATATATGTAAAAAGAGGGATCCCCCACCACCAGGTATTCTTACCAGCTACCAACAAAATCGAAGCAGTGGCGGTGGAAGTAACCACTGCCACTGGACCCCTAACAATTGTTGCAGTCTACCGACCCCCACATGACCAGTTAGATGAGGGAGACATAGCTGCTCTAGGGCAAATTGAAGGCAAACTCATAATAAGGGGAGACTTCAATGCCAAACATCCTGATTGGAATTCTAGAGTAACCTCCAGAGCAGGTGCCAAACTGCAACAACTAGCGCGCACCCACCACTTCGAAACATGGGGTCCAGTCGAGCCCACACATTTTCCGAAAAACGGAAGCAGGCCCGATGTGTTAGACATAGCTCTCACTAGGAGGATCGCAGGATTTGTGACCGCAAGGACAATCAACAGAATGTCCTCCGACCACAACCCAGTGATTCTGGAGGTCGATGTGGGAGAATGGGTAGCACTCCCACGGTACCAGACGTCATACAAACGTACAGACTGGGAGCGATACCAGGAAACTGTCGCCTCTGATATCGCTCGCGCTCCGCCACCTACTGCCGAAACAGTAGAACAAGCGCTACAAGACCTAACAGGCACCATCTTGCAGGCAGCGGAAGAAGCCACCCCTCCACAAAGGGATGGCCCACCGCCGCAAATACAGCTCCCGGAACACTTGCTAGCTCAAATTCGACATAAGAACAGAGTGGCAAAAGAGTGGAAGATCACCAGAAATCAGGCCACCAGGAGGCTGCTCAATCGTCTACAGAGAGAACTGAAGGTTGCGCTCAATGAGCACAGAAACCAGCAATGGCAAACCCGCCTCACAGCTCTCAAAGTAGACGATCATACACTATGGCAAGCGACCAAACAGTTTACAAAACGACGCGCTAGGATGCCGCCACTGCATGGCGAGCGCGGACTGGTCTACAGCCATGCTGGAAAGGCCAACGCCCTCGCCGACTCCTTAGAGAAGCAGTTCCAAGCGGCAGAACCCCAGGATGAAGAGCATGAAGAGGTGGTCAGTCGTCAACTGACTGTCTTCCTCAATGCCGAGGAGGACCCAGAGGACGAACCCATACTTTTTGCCCCCGAGGACGTGGCAAGAGTAATTAGGTCCCTCCCTACAAAAAGGGCACCAGGGCACGACAGTGTCACTAATCAGCTAGTCAAAAATCTCCCACCTACAGCAATCACACACATCGCGAACGTCCTCAACGAGATTACTCGATCCCGTGTTTTCCCAGCTTGCTGGAAACATGCGGAAGTGGTCGCGATACACAAACCAGGGAAAGACCCTCTATTCCCGCAGCACTACAGGCCGATTAGCCTCTTGCCAACTCTCAGCAAGATCTATGAGCGCCTCCTTCTAAGACCCATACAAGAACATATTACCAGAGAGCAAATTCTGCCGGATTTCCAATTTGGGTTCCGGCAGAACCACTCTGCCCCACAACAGGTCATGAGAATGGTTGAAGCAGCCACAGAGGGCTTCAACCACAGAGGCTACTGCGGGATAGTGCTACTAGACGTAGCCAAAGCCTTCGATTCAGTATGGCATAGAGGGCTACTCTACAAGTTGTATACACAAGGGTTTCCCGGGAGCATAGTTCAGCTGATCAAGAGCTATCTCACGAATAGGTCTTTCTCCGTCAAAGTAGAAACTGCCACCTCCACCAGAAGGCGCATTCGTGCTGGGGTGCCACAGGGATCGGTCCTGGGGCCCGTATTGTACAGTTTGTACACTGCGGATACACCAACGGCCCCCCTGGTGCACACTGCGCAGTACGCCGACGATACAGCCTTCTACACGAGAAACGCGAACAAGGACCTGGTCATCCGTAGGCTACAAAAGGTTTTAGATGACACGGAAACATGGGCCCGTCGCTGGCGCATCACCATCAACTCTGAGAAGACGCAGGCAATGCTGATTACCCGCAGGCTCAGAAGGCGCGAACTTCCTCAACGTCCCCCCCTCCACCTTCACCTAAATGGAATCCAACTCCCCTGGCGCAGAACCGCCAAGTACCTTGGCGTAACCTTGGACTCTCGTCTTACGTGGAAACCCCACATAGACGAGGTCCACAGGAAGGCCTGCGCCAGAATGTCCATCCTATACCCTATCCTGAACACAACCAGCTCCCTTCCTTGCCCAGTAGCAGTAAATGTATACCAGGCCCTGATCAGGCCGGTAATGGAGTATGCGTGCCCTGTCTGGGGATACGCGGCAAAGCAGCACCTGGACAAACTCCAGAGGCTGCAGAACCGCGCCCTCAGAAGGGCGCTGCGCCTACCTTATGGATTCCCCACGGACGACTTGCACGCCGCAGCCGAAATCCCACTCCTGAGAGAGCGTTTCCAGGATCTGGCAAGGGCCTTCTATGAGGGTTCTTCCAGATCCGGTAACGCGCTCATCCACTCCCTAGGTCGGTATGACATGTCCCGCGATAAGCATAAGCGCCCTATGACGATCTTCGACGATTAAGTCGAAGAGAAAATCCCAATACCCAATCCCTAATCCAGTTCCTTCCCATATAACAACAATCTTTTCGCCTACCTCAGGCAAGTACCAGACTCACTCACAACAAACATCACAAGTCACAGACACCAAAAAACTATAGAAAAATCACACACACATGTTCACAGGGGAGTAAAAGCCGAAAGGCTACAAACTCCCCCTCACACTTCCCCAAAGAGGGGAAAGCAATAGATGTAAGCAGCAGCAGCATGTCGACACTTCGCTTGAAGATGATGGGTACGAAACCCTTCGAAACGTTGCGAGAAGACGACGCCTTTACTCGGCTGATCACCCGAGAAGATTTCACGAATGGAATACGCCGAGAAAGTCTCAAATCACATGTGACATAGGTATTAGACATAACCTATCTTTACTGTAATATTTTTCTGCTTGAGCTTTGTCATGTTGAGGTCTAGTTTACTGCTTTTGCTGCTGCTTTTTGTCAGGCATTGTCCGACTGAATTTCACTTTCTATTACTCTGTTAAGTCAATTTTACAACTGATTTATTTTTCTTGTCGCTGCACATTAGCTCATATTAGTTGTAATGATGCATTTGCTTTGCTAATTTATATTTATTGCTGCTTGCTTTTCCACTTTGCATTTTTTTCTCATTCTTGTTTGTGTTAATGTTCATGCTGCTGCATTGCATTGTCCCTTAGTTTATGCATCTGAGCTCAGTAGATTTAAGTTAGCTCAAGATGGGGGAGGGGGGGAGGGTGCTATATAAGAAACTAACTATAAAGAATAGGGAAAGAATGGAGTTTGGCCAAAAAAGGTAGTGTACGATGAAGAATAATTATTTTGAATGATGATATGAATAGACAAGTAGGGCTTAGGGACAACAGGGTTAAGTAGGATTTTCTTGAAAACGAATAAGGAGGTAATGAATATGTGAACATACTAATACAGAAAGCATGCATAGATAGGACTTTTTGGGAATAATGATGAAATAAGGGAGATCTCCAAGAAGTAAAGAAAGTTTTGTTGGAAATGAAATATGATAAATACTGCAGTACCAAATGTTGTACTGAAAACAAACCCTGTCCTTTCCTTTTGTGTTATTCCGATATGTGTTTATGTGTACCCTTGTGTGTCTATGTTCTTCTTTATGTGTTTATAAGTTAAGAGTTATGTTGTAGAGTTTTTCTAATACTAAGATGCATTCACTATGATGAGAAGTACTGTTATCCTCAAATACAATCTGTTCTTTAGTTTGAAAAAAATGTTTAGATATTGCTTAATCTGTTATGTTTCCTTTTTATGCTCATGTATCAATTTGATGTTCTAATTAACATTCTCATTTTATCATTTATTTACTTATGTCACAATTCCTATAATACTCATGTATATGCTTATTTCTACTCTTTTATAACGCCTGGATTTACTAATGTTATCATTATATTTTTAACTATTTTTTTTGTATCTTTGTAATTGTATTCTCGTGTTATAAAATTAGACACCATGTCTGCAAATTAAGTATATACTAGGGTTTCATTTCACTGCACACATTTCTGTTGGTCATAGTATATGCACAATATGTGAGAAGTTAAAAAAAAGGACTGTTAGTGCTCACACATGTGCTGATAATTCAGCAAGCGACTGGTTAACAGCATTGCTGGTTCTTAGTACATTCCAAAAAGTTTGTGAGTGCACAAGTGGTGGTTCATGGACTTGCTATACTATACGAAAAACTCTTCAAAGGTGATTGTGCAAGCGCACAGTCGCAATGGATGGCTGCTGGCCATCTCTACAAGGACTACAGTGGGACTGCTCCTTTGGTGGCCCACCAATACCATTATCTCTACAAGAAATACTGTGGGTCTGCTCTGTGATGAGCTACCTACCAATATTCTTCAAAACTTCGACTGACTCTGCTGTGGGTTTGCTCTGTTGTGGCCCCTTACCTGTCTGCATGTCAAGAGTCAGCACTGTCTTTCCATTGGAAGGACAACACTACTTTTTCAAGACTGCATGGAAATCCACTACTTCCACGTGCATTTTCCTTTACTGCTCAGACTTTGTGCATAAAACTGTAATTACTACTATGATGAATGATCAGGACTGTCTTTATGGACTGTGGGGATAATTTTTGCTTTTGACCAACAGTGTATCAATAAGTGTGTGCATTTGATATATTTGTTATCGTTAATATGAAAAATTTCAGCAAATCAGTATTGGCCACTGACCAAAACAGTTTGTAAATTTTTTTATGGGGAGCATGGGGGCTATGTAAGTAGGCTGTTTAGATTTTTATGTTAGTGACGCCATGTAGCGCTCTGTATTGAAATCGCTGACTGTGCTAAAGTGTTCGTTTTTCCCGCGCGTTGTTCGAGAGTGGAACAGTGAGATATAGTGTGAAGTTGATACGATGTACACACTGCCAGACACCTAACATTAAACTGCAAAGTAGTTTTGTATAAGCGGCAGTCAAGTAAGTCAGCTGTTTATTATTTCACAAGTAACCGCCATAGCTGTTGATGCATTTACGCCACTGTGAGAGAAGACGGTTCGCAGCTGCGTACGGAGGAATGGTTGTACCAACGTGTACACCTCTTTGTCCGAAGCAAATCGACAGCCACCAGTGTTGTACTCATTGTTGGCTTATTCGTTAGTGTAGTGTTGGGCAGTTGGATGTGAACAGCGCGTAGCTTTGGGCAGTTGGAGGTGAGCCGCCAGCAGTGGTGGATGTGGGGGGAGAGATGCCAGTTTTGAGATGTTAATATGACCGGACGATCTGTACGTATGTTCGTCAGAAAAAGGAAATTTGTCGAACTGGATGTCACGAATTTTTATACATAATAAGTTTTGAACACTGTTAAGGTAAATACATTTTTTGCTCTCTATCAAAATCTTTGATTTTCTAACTATATACCTATCAGTAGTTAGTGCTTTCAGTGGTTAGAATCTTTTATTTAGCTGGCAGTATTCGTGCTCGCTGTGTTCTTGTAGTTTGAGTAGTGAAGATTTTGATGAGGTAAGTGATTCATGAAGGATAGGTTATTGTTAGTCAGGGCTATTCTTTTGTAGGGATTATTAAAAGTCAGATAGTGTTGCACTAAAATATTTTGTGTCAGTTTAGAAATGATCTGAATAAGTAGAGACAAAACTGAGTACGTTCAGTTTTACCCAGCTGTCCCAGTATCAAATAACTCAGAAGTTTACCAGCACAGTCTCTCTTTACATTCAAAGGGGAAGTTTCAAAATGTACCAATTCTATAAACTTAGGTTTGCCTTTCTTCAACCTGTCTTGCTCAGATAGTCGCAAGAGCAGTACTGCCTCGCTTTTTCCTATCTCAGTGTTTTACAACTAGACTGATGGTTCGGCATTACACGTACCTGTCTGCACCTGCCTTCTTTGGAAATGGAATTACTGTATTCTTCTCCAGACCTGTGAGTTTTTCGTTGTCGTTGGAGTTTCACATTATAGCGAGATGTTCTCATTAAATTTCAGTCCGCAACTTTTTTCTCCGAATGTGAAAATATTTCGTTGACGGCAGCCCACGAAGGGAGAAATGATCATCGCAATAGAAGAAGAGAAATCAGAATCCGCACGAAAAAATCTAAAGTGTTCGTTTTTCCCGCGCGTTGTTCGAGAGTGGAACAGTGAGAAATAGTGTGAAGGTGATACGATGTACACACTGGAAGATGTGTATGGGCTTACCGGCGAAAATTCCGCACCGTTGTGAGAACAACAGGCACGCCAGATCCGAGCAAGTAATGATCTTTCCCACTGACTTTCTGGAACGCGGTGCCACAATTAAAGAGTAGCGGTCCGAGGACGTGTAAGAAAAACTGAAGCGCCGCCATCGAGTCCAAACGCCCAGGAATGTTGACGGACAGCATCATTCAGTTGCGGGATAATGCTCGCCCACTAGTTGTCAAGGTTGTTTCGACTACATTGCAGGAGTTTTCGCTGCGAAGCCCACGGACACCCCCCATGCAACCCCAGTCTCTCCACGTGCGAATTGCGTGAGCGGCACATTACATCAATAGTACACAAAATATTCAAATGTGTGTGAATTCCTATGGGATCAAACTCTGAGGTCATCAGTCGCCAGACTTGCACACTACTTAAACTAACTTATGCTAAGAACAACACACACACCCATGCCCGGGGGAGGACTCGAACCTCAGGCGAGAGTGGCCACGCAATCCGTGACATGGGGCGTCTAACCGCGCGACCACTCCACGCGGCAATAATGCACAGGTTGGTACTACTGTGGTTGTTTGATGTAACAACGATGAAAATTACGTCAGATGTAGTTGGGAGCCTGAGGAAGAAGCACCTGTTTTCGTTTTATCGCTGTGCACTCTTAACATAAAATTGGAGAGATGTAGAAGTGGATGCTGCAGGGGTCTTGAGTACTGTGCCGTTGAAGACCAGTAGTCGTACATCAACATCGAAACTTTACGCGGGAAAAACCAGACAAAAATCCACAGTGCGTTGAGTGAAGTTAGTGATGAGTTTACAGTGGACCGTAGTACAGTTTCACATTAACCTCATTGCTTTCGTGGTACTCATATGAGCGTAGGCGATAACCCAAGACCCGGGAGTGCAAAAACGTCAACACATGAACGAAGTGTGAAACTTGTGGCAATTGCTATTGAAGAAGATGATAATGCGATTTGAGAGGAAATCTCTGAAGCCACGGAAATTCCCCTAACATCAGCATTTCGTATTCTGACAAATAATTTGAGGAAGAGAAAAGTTTCTGCGAAATGGTACCACACCGTTTGACTGCTGATGAGAAGCAGAAACGTCTGGACATTGCAACCTTGCTCAAACAACGATTCGACCGTGAAGGTGATTGTGTCGAATTGTCGCTATTAATGAAATGTGGATTAGAGACATTGAATCCGAGTTTAAATGACAGTGCAGAGCTTCAGATTCTCATAATCCAAAAAAATTTCGACGCGCTCAATCAAACCTCAAGCAAATGATGACTTTTTCTTATGATCACCACAGAATCATCGTGAGGGGATAGAGTCCCATGTGGAACAAGTGTCACAGGAGTGTGTTATCGCAACTCCGTGCAAAACTTGCGCAGAAAAATGCACAAAACCTCAGTCGCTCGAGGCTGGACTACTCATTCTCCACAACAATACTCGCCCGTATTTCGGCGATGATGTAGCCGAAAACCTGCGCGAATACGGATGGGAAGCATAGGAGTCGCCTTTTTAAAATCTTGGGGTAACATGTGGCACGTTATAACCCATAACTATCACCTATATAATTATAGTAACTGTATACGCTGCAGAAGTAATTTAAAATACATGATCACTCACCCAAAAATTGGGATGGACTGGAACGTGCTCCTCCTGACAGTTGTTTCGTTGACGAATTCGTTGATTAGAGGTTCCAGGTTCAGTTCCCTTGCGAGATCGGAATGGGAAAGATGCTACATGATTTAATCAGTCTTTGTTCATGATGGCTCTGGTAAGTTTTTAGTCTGCGAAGTGCAGAAAACGAACGTTCAGCAGTACACATGGATACAGATCTCGTTATAAGAAGTCAATAATTTTACATATTCTAGAAGCATGTTCTTCAGAGCTATACGAGGTGTGGCTAGAAAAACCCGGACTAGTACTGGTGAAACAATAAAACGAATGCAATAAGGCTGAAAGACGCGTGGCCTGTCACGTGACTCTCGCTCCGCCTACTGCTCGAGTTTCATCTGCCTCCTGCACTCAGTCTGCCTGTGGCGTCTGTTTTAAGTAGTTGACGTTTAGTCTGTGCGTCGGAAAATGTTGAGTGTACAGAAAGAACAGCGTGTTAACATCAAATTTGGTTTCAAACTAGGAAAATCTGCAAGTGAAACGTTTGTAATGTTACAACAAGTGTACGGCGATGATTGTTTATCGCGAACACAAGTGTTTGAGTGGTTTAAACGATTTAAAGATGGCCGCGAAGACACCAGTGATGACACTCGCACTGGCAGACCATTGTCAGCAAAAACTAATGCAAACATTGAAAAAATCGGTAAACTTGTTCGACACTTTCCTTGTCAACTCCTGTTAACTCAGACGCTGCTCTGATTGTTAAACGGCGATCTTGTCGAACAAAAGCATGTTAAAAAACACTGTTTGAGCAAGGGTCAGAGGTAGCTTCTCATTCGCTTAGAGTATGGGTGATCAAACTTTAAAGTGGTCTCTGCAGCGTCTGTATATTTAATATGATCTTGTTCATATAGGCAGCTGCAGTGTGAGGCATCGGACTTGGCGAGCTGTTAGGAATTCTTGGGTGGTCGCACTCTGAGTTATTCAGGGAGAGTATTGTGAATTCCCTTTGTCTGCCCCAGAGGTGGATCGTATTGGTGCCTTCGTGACTTGTAGATATAATGAGCTTTTATAGCTGTTAATTTTTTTTCACTGTTTGCTGGTAGAGAATAAAGATGACAGGGTGTTCAGGATCTGTTGTACTTGTATCTAGTTTGGGACGTACAACATTGCGCACATTTCCGGCAAATGGTCAAACCAAGGTCCTGTTGCAGTAACTGAGGTCGTTCTGTTTCTATACAGGCTGCAGAAGGTAATGGTTATGTCTTTCTCTGACGTAAATTGCAGAGATCAGATGAAGTGAAGATAAATGCATACTCATCTATGCTTAGAAAGGGAGAATGCTTTTTTATTTTAAGTGAGTTTTGGCAGGAGTGAATATGGTTTTATATATGTGAGTGTTTAAGATTAGTGAGTGGAAATTGTCAGCGAAGGGTGAATGACGGGTTCGCTGGCTGGGGGGGGACGCTGTTTACATGTCCAGTTAGGGATGCAGGGGGGGACAGAGATCTGCGCTATTCAGGAATCCCTCTGTGCACCGTATGTCGTTAGACAATAGCTGGAGAGCAGGTATAGAGAGAGCCCACTTCAGCATGCTGGTCCTGGGGCTGAGTGGACGGCTGTTTAGATGGGCAGCTATGTGGCTTTGACATGCCGCCGGCGGCGCTCGGACGCTCGCTTTGTAAGGCGCTATGGGATTAGTTTGAGCATTTAGTACTTCTTTTGGTGGTTATTGGGTTAAGAACTGTAATATTGTAGGTCATGTCCTCAGCGGGAATGCTGTGTAATTGAGTAAGTGTGTTTACGTATTTGAAGATATGTTTCACGATTGGTGATGTTAGGTTGATGGCGCAATTTAGTTACCACTGTAAAAAATAGCTATCTGTTGCTGAAAGAAAGAAAGAAAGGGGTGAACTTGCCCCCAGACCTGATGGACGAGGTATTAGATATGAGCAAGTGATAGTTGTTGAATGATGCTATGTGTTCGGAGATAGGAGTCTCTAAACGGCGGCACGAGATTTCTTTATGTGGAAATTTATGCAATCTATAGATAGTGATATTCGACCGTTGGTGACAACAGTTAAGAGCAGATAATGAGTCCAAATCGAGCGCTGGCAGAATGTTGTGGCAATGGTAAGAATAATTAATTCAAGGTGGAGGTGGTAAATATGGACCAGACTTTGAATATTGGTGTGAGTGTCGTATGTGCTTGTCGCTCTGTATAAAAGTTTGACTCTTTAATTGCGTTTGGTATTTCGGGGTGTGTGTAAAATTAATTTTACTGTTGAAAGTGCGAGAAAGATGAGTTGATTGGTGTTTAGATAGAGGCTACGTTTGTAATTCGAAAAGAGGGGATGAGAATGATAAATTGATTGATGGACATGGTTTGTGGGGTGATATATGAGCGTCAAGATAGGGTTGAGGACGTTTGCATATGTTGATGGTGGGATGGGTGTGAGGTTAGGTGCGGTGGGAGGAGTAAATTAGATCTTAGTTCTTAAAAAAAAATGTTGTAAAGTAAGAATAATATTGAGAAGGTTTTAGATGGTTGGTCATGCGATGAGGTGAGAGCAGGGATGTTTAGTTATGTTTAGTTAAAGGGCCGTGTAGTGTCATGTCAGGAGCAACGCGCAGTGTGTCATAGGAGGTAAAGACATGTGCTGCTGCTATGATGTGTCTAGCGTTTGGAGGCTGCGCTTTGGAATTATGCTACGTTGATATAAAGTTGACTTTCACCCGCGTTCGGTGATCACGGCTCTGGGTTGTGACGGATCGCGGCCCTCGACGAACGTCTGTGTGTGCTTTGACAACTGAAGAGCGGGTCGACCGCGCCAACTCACGCTTGCGGAGGTCGAAAAGGGGCTGTCCGAGGTCTGTAATCAGACGGATGCGTGACTTCACGATCCTGTGGACAGGTTGCGAGGGGGCTACCTGCGCACGTCTACTGACGGTTCAGATGGTTCAGATGGCTCTGAGCACAATGGGACTTAACATCTATGGTCATCAGTCCCCTAGAACTTAGAACTACTTAAACCTAACCAACCTAAGGACATCACACAACACCCAGTCATCACGAGGCAGAGAAAATCCCTGACCCCGCCGGGAATCGAACCTGGGAACCCGGGCGTGGGAAACGGGAACGCTACGGCACGACGTCTACTGAGTTATTTTGCGAGCGGATCTGCAGCCTCTGCTATTCGTTAGTTGGATAGTTTATGAGTACTGAGCGTATCTACACATCAGTGTGAAGAATTATTTAGTAGCAGTTTGTTATAGTGTGTACTGAAATTATGATTGAGTGCGTGTCTGTGGGCTGTGCGACATGGCCTGGGGCAAATCTAGGTGGGTGTTTTGTGGTAGTGTGATAGATATACTGTATGGTTAAATAAGTTGTTTGAAAAAATAAATAGAGTGTTGTCAATCTGGTCAGACTGTGAGTGAGTCAAGAAATAACTGGACAAAAAATGGCTCTGAGCACTATGGGACTTAACTTCTGAGGTAATCAGTCCCCTAGAACTTAGAGCTACTTAAACCTAACTAACCTAAGGACATCACACACATCCATGCCCGAGGCAGGATTCGAACCAGTGACCGTAGCGGTCGCGTGGTTCCAGACTAATTACTGGACAAATTTATCTGTAGAGGATTTACAGGTCTGGATCGGAATGAATATCTTGATGGATGTGGTTGTGTTGCCAAGTGTAGTGTACTACTGGAGTTCAGAACCTGCCTTACGTCAGCCTTACATATCGAAGCCTATGAGATGCAAAAGTCTAAAAAGATATGTGAAACTATTGACATATTGTGATGTCAGGGAGGGTGTCCTGTGTACTGAGTCAGCTGGACCGTGGTCTGAGTGGTGGTGCTGTATATCTGTAGCTGTGTAAATGAAGACAGGTGTATGATTGTGAAAAGTTGAAGATTAGGGAGTGGGGTATTTTAGGTGGATTATTATTTAGAGAAATTAAGAGTTGTTCGGTTCAATGGGCGTGAATGTTTTGAATTATTTAGGTGTGCTTCACATGTCTGTAGGCTTTGCAGTGAGTTTTTTTTTATGGTTTACAATTAGCGAGCGTGTGTGTAGAGCGTTATACATGAGTTATGTAGGACTAGTTTGCAGGTCTGTATGCTGTGGGGGCATGTGAGAGCGTGTGTTCTGTGATACATATACTCCATCCCTAAATAAATTGCTCCCAAAGAAATAAAGTACACGCCTTCCTCCTTCCATCAGTCTAGTGCGGGCTGAGTCGTTTTACCAACGGCCACCTAGGATTTGGTGGTGGTGGTAGGCCTCGTTTTCAACAATTTTCTTACGTCGGTAGCGAAGACGCAAGTGAGCTTTGTTTAGTGGCAGATTTCACACTTGGCGCCTGATCCTAGGAGGAATTGGCGGTCGGGTGGATGAGGTTAGTACATGTGACCTTTTTTTACGCGCTAGTTTCTTAGGTTGGTAGCGAAAGCGCAAGTGAGGTTTTTTCACTGACAGAATTCAAACTCGGCAAGGGTTCCTAGGAAGAGATGGCGGTCTGGTCCTCGAAGTGTAGTTGTGGTGGGTGCCGATCGGACGGCATCGACAGGTTTGAACGTGCCCAGGAAAACAACTTTATCGCCAAAAGTGTGGCAGGGCGTTCTTTGTGGAAAGGCCGACCGTTGTGTGACTGAATTCCGAGGCAAACAATTTTGGCGGGAAACGTGCGGAGGCGACGAATACACGTGGTGAACGAACAAGGGACCACTGTGACGTCAAACTTGGCAAGCTCCAGCGTGTCCAGCGAGCACGCGTTAACGACGTGGGTGCGACCGCTGGGACCGCGGCTGGCGCTGTCCAGTCCAGCGCGAGCGGCCGCCTCACGTGACGGGCGCCGGCAGTTGGTGCGCGGCGACTGCGCTGCGATAACAAAGATGTGTGCTGATCGTGTTGGAGAACAAGTGATGACCGTACTGCTTGAAATAAAGACTTCAGTCCCTTTCCCCCTGCAAAATCAAAGGACGTGACTTAGGTTACTATAAGTGCACTTTATTATTTGACGCGATTTTGATACGTTACCAGTCAAAAAAGACAAGTGTCAGCGAAAGTTCGTACGTTTGATAGATTATGGTGTTGGAATTTGAACTTGTGACAGATTTTTTGCTATGGATGTAACGCAAATGGCTTTCTTCCCGCCGAAATCATCCATTTTGAATAAATAATAAATGATAATAAATGAGAATAATAAACAGAAGTACCGTTTCTGAGACATTATCGTGTTGGAATTTGAATTTGGCGCAATTTTCTAGTAGAGGCAGACCAATAATAATAATAAATAATAATAAATGATGAATGATAATGAATAATAATCAATAATAATAAAGACAAGTACGGTTTTGCAGCCATTATCGTGCTGGAATCTTAATTTGGAGCGAATTTTCTAGTGGAGGTAGGCCAATAGTAATAATAAATAATAATAAATGATGAATGATAATGATTAATAATCAATAATAGTAAAGACAAGTACGGTTTTGCAGCCATAATCGTGCTGGAATTTTAATTTGGAGAGAATTTTCTAGTGGAGGTAGGCCAATAGTAATAATAAATAATAATAAATGATGAATGATAATGATTAATAATCAATAATAATAAAGACAAGTACGGTTTTGCAGCCATGAACGTGCTGGAATTTTAATTTCGCGGCTATATTTTCTGGAGCCTTACGTTACTGGACGTAGCCCAGTTGGTCTATTTTGCCGCCAAAATTCAAAATACCCGGCATTTTTCTGGGGTTAGGTTAGTGGACATAGCACAATTGGCCTACCTTCTCGCCATAAGGCGCCATCTTGGATGATGTCATGCATTGTTGTCAGGTTTTCATGCCGCCAAATTTGATGACGTCATCGCCGCCATCTAGTATAAACTTGGCAACAATGCATCGCATCGTCGTACATACTTAGCTCTACTACTTACGTTCTGCATTTAATTTAAAAAACCTACCTGTTACCAACTGTTCGTCTAAAAATGTGAGCCATATGTTTGTGACTATCACAGCGCCGTCTATCACAAACCGAAAAAAGTGATCGAACTAAAACATTGATATTTCTTTACGTACTACACGAATATGTAATAAAAAATGGGGTTCCTATTTTAAAAAACGCTGTGGATATCCGTTTGACTTATGGCAGCGCCATCTAGTGAGCCAACCATAGCGCCATCTGGTTTTCCCCTTCAAGCTAGACAAGTTTCGTTGTTTGTAGTTTTTTCGTTTGACGCTTATTTCGTGAGATATTTGGCCCGGTTACGATCAATGGACCACCCTATATATGCTGCGCATACCCAATGAAATTTTGTGGTTTGCTTGAGCGACCGAGCACACGCGCAGTGGGCGCCTATGATGGAAAGTGTTGTCGCATCCTTCCTACAGCCCCGCAATCAGCGCAAAGGACTTCGAGTTGTTCCTGACGTGTGTGGACGTCGTTATCTTTCTCCAGAAGAGCTCTCTACCACCGTTACCCGAGCCAATCGTCAGATGAACAGAAGTGGTGTTCTGGATCGAATAGCAGAGCTTACGAGACCTTGGGATTCAGTCGTAGAGAAGAAGGGAGGGTATATTTAGGGACTGTAAAGAGATACCGAAAAAAGTGTAAGTAAGAAAAATTAGTATACATTATTTATGAAATGACCCTCATATTTTTTGAGCCCGGAAGAGAGACGTTTTTGGCCGTCGATTTGCTTCGGACGAAGAGCTGCACACCTGAATACAATCACGGTTCTGGAGGCAATCGCTAGTAGTTCTTCCACGAAGAAATTGGCCGTCTTGCCTTACAGTGGGGTAAATGTGTGGTCAATTATGGCCATTACTTTTGAAACAGTTTTCTCACTTTTTTCCGTCTGTCTCGTTTTCATTTGACTACCTGTTCAGCTAGATGTAGGGGTATTCTCTTAGGCCCTCCGCACACGCAGCGACTGAAAAGCAAGGCAACTGTTTGGCGATGTCTGGTTGCAGACTAGCTTGCAACGCAGCTCCGCACACGGCGCAACTGTGCCGAGAGAAACTGCAGTTTCCGTTTGCAAGCGTGGGGGAGGAGTATTGTTTGCTGCACCTGGGCATCTTTTGATTACACGGGACGTGTCGAGTACAGATTCGAGCACAGAAGAAGATGTGGTCCTCTGTTATTATTACTTACGAATGAAAAAGAGAAGGAAATTCTGGGTTCATCCATACATCCGCAGAAACATAAACTGCGGACTGTTTGTAGCAGCAAAGGAGCCGCAAAAAACAGACTGGAAAATTATTATCTTTTTTTTTTTTGTAGAATGAGTAAATATTACTACAGTGATTTGGTACAACTGATTTCTCCTGCCATAATACAGCGAAATACGAAAAAGAGGGAATGTGTCGGTGCAGAAAAACGGATATTCATCACTTTGAGATAAGAGGGTTCTGATTTACTGTGTGATTATAATTAAAGTTAAGCTTTCAGACCGCTGTAGAAATAATACCACTGGCCAGAATGGCGTCAAATTGGAACGGAATGTTATCGGAGAAGGGGGAAAACGTATGACAGAAGAAAAATAAATAGTTACAAAAAGGAGCAATAGATGGCGCTGTAAGAATCACAGTTTAATAGAGGTCGACTACAAATGACAAATGAATCATACAACAATGCCTAAGGTGTACGTTTGACGTTAAAGAAACTGTACTAATGAATGTGCATCAGTGTACAAGTGTGATACTGTTTGTTACGTAAGCCCATCCACTACGGCAAGGTCATATCACATCGAATGGGAGAAATCGGATTTTAATTGTCCTGAGGTCAAAAGAGGGGTAAAAAGCATCAATCACATCGGTTTTTAATTGTCATGAGGCCAAAACCCGCAAAAAAGCATCAGTAAAAATCAAATCGGATTCTTAATTTGCGTGTGACTGGCGCAAAACATGTTCAATATGCTGTCCACAGTTTTCTCCAACAAGTTGAAATCGAGAAACAGCATGTTCCACAACTGATCAAAGTGTTTCGTACGTCACGTTCAGAATTTGTTGCACAATGCATGCCTTCAATGGTGCCAAGTTGTAATCGGAACACTGAACACAACATCTTTCAGATAGTCCCACAGCCAGAAGTCACACGGGTTAAGATCAGGTGATCGGGACAGCCAAGCTGTACGGAAATGGCGGCTGATGATTCTAGCTTTTCCGAAATGGCGCCTCAGCAGCTGCTTAAGTGAATTTGCAATGTGCGGATGTGCGCTATCTTGCATGAAAATGATCCCATGCACGCTGTTGGAGAGCTGGAATTAAGTGGTTGCGCAAAAGACACTCATAGCACTTACCAGTGACGGTACAGGTAAAGGGACCGGAAGCACCTGTCACTTCGAAAAAGTATTGCCGTATGATAAATGATACCGTAAACCCGCACCACACAGCGATCTTTTCAGGATGAGGTGGTACTAGATGATTTGCGTGTGAATTATCCGTTTCCCACATTCGACAATTCTGTGTATTGACTTACCTGTCAGATGGAAATCGGCTTCCTCTGTTCACAAAATCTTCCACGGCCAATCATTGTCCACTTCCATGCGAGCAAGAAATTCTAAAGATAAGGTCCCTCTTGCTGGCAGGTCAACAGGAAGCAATTCGTGCACATGGGTAGTTTTGAATGGATTGCAAAGAAGGATGTTGATGGTGTTCGGACAGCAACCAGCCACAAATTTACTTTCAGTTCGTTTACTCAGAGGGTACCGTTACCGGTTTCGAATCGTTGTGATTCATCCTCATACGGTTTACACGCTTTCTTTATGACATGTGGTGTGTTTTTTACAGATTAATTTACGTGAAACGTCGGTTTGGAGTGTTCGCTGTCCGAACACCATCAACATTTGTCTTCAAACAACAGCCAGGTCTCCAACATGTCATCATATGACAAAGTTGAAAAGAAGGATGTTTCGTAGGATTTTACGCACCGTGTTTACGGGTATCTCCAATGTCCGGGCAATTCTCCGTGCAGTATACGTTTGCACACCACCACTCGTCTCCTGCATTGTAGTGGCCACTGCTTCCACTAACGTCGAATCAATTCGTTTCCTCCCTCTACGAGGTTGCGCACCAAAATAACCAGTCTTTTCTAATTCCGAATCATTTTTCTCGGACCCACGGCAGTCATCGGACCAGCATATATTTTCAAACCCTTCAGTGTTCGGAACTTCTGCAGAGCGACATGTGCACAGTCTTCTAATAATTTCCGGGTATGCAGCCGGATCCCGTCGACATTCTGCCACGATATTTCGGCCCAGAGACGTCCGGCCATCATCAGGTCAGTACACAACAACTGAAGACTGTAACTCGGCTCTTCAGTAGTTGTGTACTCACCTGATGATGGCCGGACGTCTCTGGGCCGAAATATCGTGGCAGAATGTCGACGGGATCCGGCTGCATACCCGGAAATTATTAGAAGGAGAAATACGCCGGGAAAATTTCAGAAGTCACATGTGCACAGTCATCTTACTTGTAATGCAGCTTCACAGGCAGAGCGCGATCCTGCATTGTGACAGTTATGGCGAACGTCACAGAAGCGAAAGCAGGAAAAGCCGTGTACCCGGCGTGTTTATACCAACTTCAATGGGTCGTGCGCATGACACGTGTTTTCATTTACGTGTTCTGACACATACAGCGTAATTAATTGATCAGTTTTCCCCCTTCTCCGATAATATTCCTTTGCAATTCATTCCGACCAGTGGTGTTATTTCTACAGCGTTTTGAAAGTTTATTTATCATTACGCTGTGTTTTATACATAAATAATAACATTTCATTGACAGTAGATACCGATTACTGTGTTTTATAAGTCTATTTCTTAACTAACTTTCAAGCTGCATTGTCACTAGAATCTTCCGTCGATTGTTGACCAATTGCTTGGCAAAGTACCTCGTAAAACTGACTGGCAGCACTGTTGTCTTGATGTTTTCGCCTGATTGAGTAGTGACATCGATTGACTGGGATCCGAACGACTGCGTAACAGCTATTGGGACGAACAGTGGTGGAGTAGGTGCCCAGTTCACGATTTCGTCGCCTCGGGGAATGGCCGCGCAGTCTTGGGGACCTTGTCACGGTTCGCGTAGCTACACCCGTCGGAGGTTCGACGGGAGTGTGTGTTGTCCTTAGCGAAAGTATTCCAAGTTAGATTAAGTAGTTTGTAAGTCTAGGGATCGATGACCTCAGCAGTCTGGTCCCATAGAAGTTTACTACAAATTTCCAAATGTCGCGATTTCGTCGATTAGCTGTAATACTCTACCCTCGAATATTTTTACGTATTGTTCATTCATTTCATCCAGTTCGGACAACAATCTAAGAAGAAACAGTTTCGTATTTTGTGTCCTCTGGTTGTGGGGTTCACCGCTGTGAGTCAGTTTTGGCCTTCTGGGTTTTAGTACATTCGTGTCGTGCGACTGCCGAGTGTCGCAACCCGGAAAGCCGCGGGCTCCGGCGGTGCGCGCGCACCTCGCGCCCGGTTGGCGGAAGACGGCGGGTGCTCGCTCGGCCCTCCGCGCCGCGCCGAGGCCCCCGGTCAGTGCGACAGCAGACACGATGCGGGCAGCAGGTAGCGCGCGGCTCGCGCTGGCGGGCTGCCTCTTGGCGGTGGCGGCGGCGGCGGCGCAGCAGCTGCCCTGGTGGTGGGGGCTGTCCGCCCCCGACTACAACCCGGTGACGCAGGCGCCCAACGACAACGTGGGGGGCGGCTCCACCCCCGGCGTCGGCGGAGGCGCGTCCACGGTGGACCCGCTGACGCAGAGCACGTACGAGCCGTGCGAGTGCGGGCCCGGCAGGTCGTGCGTGTGCGTGCTCTACTACCTGTGCAGGAACGGCACCATCGTCACCACCGGGCTCGACCTGCTCGACGACAGGTGGGTGGAGCTGCGAGGGCGCCGCGGCCCGCCTTTCCTCTCCCATTCGCGGGCTCTTTCTGTCCGAGCCAGACTAGCTCTAATTTCGTAGACTTTTGTCTTATTTCGTCCAAATGCTGCAGAAATTACAGTCCCGTCACGTTTATTATACGTACTGTTTGTTTCTGATCGTGATCTCGGCTACATAATCTTCAAGTAACAGTCCACAATGAATTGCGTCAGTGCATATTCAATCTTGTTAAGACGACATACTTCTCGTGAAATATTTGCTTCGTAAGTAAACACAGTCAACAATCCACGCGGAAGGTGCCCTTTCTGTCATTATTAGAGATACGGGAGGAATGTTTCCTGACCCAGTTGCACACAGTCTGAATCCTTACGCGATGCACAACAGCCTTATCACGCCTGAACCAACTCTTGAAGAGTAGACAGACATTGAATATTCTACCCGTTCTATCAGTCTAAGTGAATAAGGGTACAGACCGAACAAAATTACAGAAATTGAAGCGAGTTTCCAAACCGTCTCACTTGTGTGTAGCTTAACCCTACTCGTGTTTCTTTTGAAAAATTTTGCCTTCTTTATAAATTCACTGAGGTGGTAATTCAACTGGAAAGATGTACTGCAGTGGGTGAATGCCGCTGGTGTAAACACCGTGGAGGCTGCAGGATTGAATTACATCTGCGGTCAGGCTAACCTGCCGGTCTTAGCTTAAAATGCTATTTGTATGCAGATTTTTTCCCACGTCTGCTAACGTCTCACTGCACACGTGCGTGCGACCTCGCAAAGTTGTCAACAGTAGCCGCCACTTCTACGCTAAGCACTACGACCCTATCACACCTACATCTTGCTGACTATTTTAAAGCTCGTTGCAGAGGATGCGTTTGTTCTGCTCTAATTTAAGATAAGGTTTCCCAGCTTTTCATTTAGGAATGGACAGTGAGTTGACCTAGAACATAGGCTATATACTGTGGTTATTATTGGCCTGTCTAGGATTCAGAATTTGTATGGAAAAGGCGAATAATTTTGTAGGATCGTTTCCCATAGTTGGTTCTTGCACAATGTCAGTAGCTGTAGCGGCCTATTGTGCGTGTGGCCTAGTAGGTCGTTTGGAATTTCCCGGCATTTGTTACCCTCTGGCGAGGGAACCAGCTCTTCCTACACGCTCGGTGTAGCCTATTAGTCGGATCAGCGGATCTGAACGCTCTTCTGACACAGCAAATGTTTTTCAGCTAATCTGCTCTGCAAATAATCCAGTTTCCCAGCACGCTATCAGTGAGCTAGCGCTATCCGTTTGCATTACCAACAAGTAGGCCTAAATAACAATTAAACCCACTGGTTTATACGATTTTACCATTCCCATGTCTGACATGCAAATCCAGTAACATTCTTCCGTACCACCCGTCGGCTTTCAACAATGAAGTCATTGAAAGTGACACAACAACCTTGCGAAATAAGCGAAAATAAAATAAAATACCTGTGAAATCACGAAAATACTCAAATATACTTACCTAAACAAACAGCTACTGCTGGTACCAAAAACGAACAAACACCCAACTAGCGCTAACCAACTATAATTGTTACCGAAAACATAACTTGAGTTAGCTCAACTGAAAATCCCGAAGGCAATAAAGAACATCATAAGAGCGTTAACTACTTACACTTGATGTCACACTTCAGATGGTACACACTGCCGCAGGCTTGGCTCATGGTTAACACTACTCCTTCACTCTAGCCCTTGGGCCCACCCACACATCATCTAATTCAGGTACACTTCGCACTTTCAATTATTGATATTGCTTTCCTCAAACTTTGCGTTAAACCATTAATTCTTAATTTCTCAGTCAAAATTCCGTAGACTTCTGTATTCCGTAAGAAGTTCATTATTTGATACTATTATTATTTACTGAATAGTATTAATTTCATTACGTCGCAGTTTCGCCCTCATTAGAGAAAAAATGTGTCGAAGGAAGGTGTAATCAACAGATGATATAAATCGTAGTAGGTGTTTACACTCGTCACCAATACAACCAAAAACATTTTTGCTCTGATTGGTTAGGACCGCAATCTCGTTAGCTTTTGTTCAAGTAATTAAACTTGTATGTTTATTAACGTGTCCACACTAACACAATTGGTAACGCTGTCTATAAATCCAATACCAATTACAAACACTAAATTAACTGACACTAATAGCGCCTCCAAACAAAAACGACAAAAGTACAGCAACCACATGACGTAATTTTTATTTACGTTTCGTGAACTGTAAACTTTACATTTGTCTACCATAAGATTAACTTGTCAGTTTTCGACCTAAACTGACCTCTTGCCTTATCTGATAATAAAATTTAGAATACAAAATGTGGACTGGCAGTGGCAAGGAAAACGTTTCTGAAGAAGAGAAATTTAACATAGAGTACAGATTAGTGTCAGGAAGTCGTTTCTGAAAGTATTTGTATGGAGTGTAGCCATGTATGGAAGTGAAACGTCGACGATAAATAGTTTGGACAAGAAGAGAATAGAAACTTTCGAAATGTGGTGCTACAGAAGAATGTTGAAGATTAGATGGGTAGATCACATAACTAATGAGGGGGTATTGAATAGAATTGGGGAGAAGAGAAATTTGTGGCACAACTTGACTAGAAGGGATCACTTGGTAGGACACGTTATGAGGCATCAAGGGATCATCAGTTTAGTACTGGAGGGCAGCGTGGAGGGTAAAAATCGGAGGGAGACCAAAAGATGAATACACTAAGCAGATTCAGAAGGATGTAGGTTGCAGTAGGTACTGGGAGATGAAACAGCTTGCACAGGATAGAGTAGCATGGAGAGCTACACCAATTTCTGGATTGAAGACCACAACAACAAGAATCTATATCTCTTCATAGCTAACTGTGCTATCCGCGAAATGTCTGAGACCGCAGGTAATATTCAGTCCATCGCTTTGTATCATTAACGATAATTACCCCATCTTTACACCCCGAGACCACACCCTAAACTATTTCAGTGGGTTCTGTCCGCCAACAAGCTTACCAACGCAGTCTCAAGATTGTACGGAACGGCCATATTTCCTTCAGCCGTCGGCGTAGTCTTTAATCGAAAGCCTTACTGAAGTGTTTTCGTTTGTCTCGAGGAAATATAGCCCTCCGGCAAATGTTAAGATTTTAAGAAATTTCTCAAAGCCGGACTGTCATGCTGCGGAAAGACTCTATAGTGGACGACTGAGAAACTGAATGTAGGACTGGCTAAGCCACTGCCTTACGGGTCATACAGTATAAGTAATACCTCCCAACTCCGAACCGTTACCAAAAGAGACAGATAAGAAGACCAATAAGTTTTGTTGTGTGTGTGATAGTGTCTACGTGATAGCATAGGTGCTTCAGTAGCGTGCTTGCCAATTCAGAGCGCAAAACGGAATCACCGTTCAGCAGGACCTGTATTCCGCTTGGGTCATGGACCCGTTATACGTGTATGGTGAGGCGCCTAAGGTGTAACATCCCTTTCGATTCCTGAACAGTTCAAAATATGGAGACGAGGTTCTGCGAACAGGGGCACCTAGGTTCATTTGATTCCTGTTGTTAACCCTTGTATCAACCGAGATACTGGAGAAAGTTTGGTGTTTAAAATGAAATAGTATACTTTCTAATGGCATTGAAATTTTTCGCGGAAAAATTTGAGAAATGGATTAAAACTGAGACAAAGGGCCGGGAATCCACCAGAGCGGTGTTAACACAAAGTTGGACGTAATGTGTTACACACAGTATGTATTAGATGTGACGAAATAAGCCTACGTATATGTTAAGTTCTTTGTAAACACTACACTGTGCTAAATGTTAACATACACCGTAGCTGGCGCTGTACCTCTGCGGTATAATGTAAGGCCAAGCGCAAATAAGTTTTACGTCAGTTTCCTCGGTCTTCTTGCTGCGTATAAAGACACAACTACACAAGTGCTGTATTCACACATCACAGAGCCCTCGGGCCTCTCGCTTTAGCGCATTTTTCTGCGGAACTGAGAGTTCGACCAGTCTCAAAGCACAGAGCCGGCGTCTCGCCGTGTGCAATTCATGCCAGACCCGCAGTCATTACTTTGCGCCAGTTACCGAGTCGGGCTGACGCTGACGTCTCGCCTGCAACACACGAGTAACGGACGCGTATTCCGTATCGTTGCGTTTCTGTACTCGGTGAAGCCGCTCTCATCATGAGGGGGACGCGTTTGGCCTGCAAACAGATAGCTTAATATACATAGATTTAGGTGCCTGTGTATGTCTGTGTTTTTCTTATGGTAAATAATTGTTTCGTACTCGAAACTCATTTTTTGATTCAGTGTCAACTCTGCACAGAAATATTATTCCGGAATCATTTTATTCCTTGTTTGTTTTACAAATACCAATCGGTACTCTGACAGTACAGTATGACGAGGATACTGTAAAGTGATAATTGTGCAAAGCGCATGGACGTGGAAGTCGGTGGTATTGTTGGCACATTTCGTCAGTGGTACCAAAAACACAGTAGGCAGATTTGACAGTTAGGTGACAGAAACCAATGTACTACAATCGATTCATCTACCAGATGCACGACGGTAAGAAATGTTTTCGTATGAATGGAAAAAAAATAATGTCGCGTTGCCTCAACTACTTGTTTTGTGTACATTCCACCAAGCTAAGCCTACTGCAGCAGTTTAACGCCAGCTGATATAAGTTTCTAAATGTGCCTACATTTACATGATTTGTCCTAGTCACCTGAAGGTGACTGGAGTTGCCCAGTCGAAATATCGTGCGAAGAATTAAGCGACGACCGGCTGCAAGCGCGAAATCTGTTTGAACATCCTGTTCGCCTAGAAAATTTTAAAACTCGCAGAAATAAAATAGAGTAGAGAAACATTTGACGCTCTTCTGAATGATGCTGGAACTTGCGTGCAGCAAATTAGGTGCCGACTCAGAAGTCATAGTTCAGCGTTGGAACTTGGAATCTTAAACGGAATATTTAGTGGAATTTCACTCAGTGGTCTTAATACGTGGTTTGCTAAAAAGGCTGAACGCAGTACCCGTGGTAAAATGGAATGGAATGTGGCGCGTGGCCCGGCTAATTTCTCATCAGTTAATCACAGCACACACACATGGCGGCGTGTCTTTGGTAACGCAAGTAAAGAGTACATTGTAATGTGTACCGAATAGAAGAGTTTTAAAATTTACTCGTTACTTTCATAGCCCTGTTTCTCAAATACTTACTGAAAAGTTTCAGAAGCACAGTGTAACTTGTCTTTTCGTGAGCTCTAGACGCCTTTTAAACAAGTACGTCGTCCCGTATAAAATATTTGAGTCTGTTAATACGAAACTTAATGGCAGCGCTAACCGTGCAACAGCAACGCGCCCCGCTGCTTTCTGTTATCTGCCGGAAACCTCGCCCCGATGTCCCGAACTGCTGAGTAGACGCCGCAACTCGCCCTGTTTACGGCTCACAACGTCCGGCGCGTGTGGCAACTCCTGCAGATAGCCGGCTGTTTGTCTCCCTGGGGAATGTAACGGTAGCGGCCGGAACGTCATCTGGCCCTCTCCCTCTCTCCCAGAATGACACGAGGAGAAAACTTACAAAGTCCAGAACTGACTTTCGGAACGGAATGTAAACGCATTCCTCATCCCCTCCGTATGTTGACCATACATATCGCCAGGACAGAACGACGCTAATATAAAAGCATCCCAGAATATAGTCGAAAGTGGGAAGCGTAAGAATTGTATGTGTCTGCGCCTTCGTTCAGAGGCCAGCCTCGGCTGGCTTGTTTATCTGATGGCAGCTGGCCTCGTGCGCCGAGTGGTGGAGCAGCATCGTTCCCAGAAGCGATCGCGGTCCTCTGGTTTGGAGCCCAGTAGTAGGTTTAAACCATAGGCTCGGACGATTCTGTGACGAACTCTGACGCGGATAGGGCAGGCGTGCACTACAGCAGGAAGTGGCTGCTAGGGTAGTGGAGCACGTGTGTTCACGTGGTTCTTTAGGGTACACAAACCCTACATCGGCCCGATAAGATACTGTCTGCTTTCGTACACGGAAGAATGAAAGCCTCAGTAGTTAAAGTGTGAAGTATCTGTCATGGAGCCGGCCGTAGTGGCCGAGAGGATCTAGGCGCTTCAGTCTGGAACTGCGCGACCGCTACGGTCGCAGGTTCGAATCCTGCCTCGGGCATAGATATGTGTGATGTCCTTAGGTTAGTTAGGTTTAAGTAGTTCTAAGTTCTAGGGGACTGATGACCTCAGATGTTAAGTCCCATAGTGCACAGAGCCATTTGAACATTTGATACCTGTCATGGAAGATCGCAGAACAGCTGAAGCAGGAACATCCGTAGATAGATCCAGGAAATAGTCTCACTCATAAATGGTAATAATTCCCAGATAGTAGTAAGGACAGGAAGCTGGCTGGAACAAGATTACCACTTTACGCGATCAGGTCCAATGGACCGCGCGCTGCTTTGAGGGATTGCCTCCACTTCAGCCTGTCTTCAGCTCCTTTCTGCCATCCTTCCAGCAGTCCCACTCTCTGAAGATCTTTGGATACGCAGTCACTCCATCTAGGTCTTCGCACGGGCCTTCTGCCGGTCGGCCTGGTGTTGAGTACAGTTTTTCGGCCATCGGTTGTCCTGCATTCCAGCAACACGCCCTGCCCACTGGAGTCGGCGTGTCTTCCTTATTGCCACGATGTTCGGTTCTTTGTAAATATCACACAACTCTGTATCGTGACGAATCCTCCATTTTCCAAACTCATTATCGTAAACTGGTCCAAAAATCTTCCGAAGGGCTTTCCTTTCAAAATCACCACTCTTCAGATCTTGCTTGGTTGTACTCCACGTGGCACGTCCATATAGTACTACGGGCAGTAGGAGTGCTTTGTAGATGTTTATTTTGAAATGTCTTGACAAACTTCTGGTTTTGAGGAGAGCAATATGGCTGTGGTCGTGTGACGAGGGCCTCCCGTCGGGTATACCGCTCACCTGGTGCAATTCTTTCGATTTGACGCCACCCCGGAGACTTGCCCGTCGATGGGTATGAAATGATGATGATTAGGACAACACAACACCCAGTCCCTGAGTGGAGAAAATCTCCGACCCAGCCGGGAATCGAACCCGGGCCCTTATGATTGACAGTCTGTCACGCTGACCACTCAGCTACCGGGGGCGGACATGGCTGTGGTAACAGATATTAATAAAAATCAAATAACGATTTGAACGTAAATCGCAAAGACTGACTGAATGCCGGCGGCGAGGGAGATTTTTATGCCGTAAATAATACGTTAATATCTAGTGGCATTATTGCATATTATAAATGCAAAGTAATTTGGGTCTAGATGTGTGTTAAAGGTGCATCAGACCTGGTCATCGGATGCATTTAGAGACCTCCATGCCTGAGGAGCGGTAGTGGCGGAACATCTGAGCGAAAACGTAAGAGACGGATGCGCGTAAATTTCAAGATCATAATTAAATAACGGGGTGATTTGAACTTGGCAGCCGGAGACTGAGAGAGTCAAGTGTTCAGAGCGGATAGCAGGTACGGGAATGGGGAATCGTGTGAAATCGTTCTACATACCTTATCCGAAAACTACTTGAGCAGCTAATCACAGAATCGACTCTCGAAGTCACGTATTACATCTCCTGGTTAGAAACGGGCAAGAACTCTTAGCTTCAGTTAGCGTGTAACAGGCAATCACTGATCATAAGGCCGTTCGGCATCTATGTAACGATTTAACCCAGATAGCTCTGTTCGTCCAGGAGACACTATGCAGAACATACCGGCTCAGACCCCCCTGCGGGTCCGGGGATTAGAATAGGCCCGCAGGGGGCCTGTCGTAAGAGGCGACTAAAAGGAGTCCCTCCCCGTCAAGGGGGTAGTTAGCGCCTGCGTCCGGAGACGGACGGTTCCACGACCTCTATTTGCGGTCATTTTGCTTTTTCACTTCTCGTTTCTTCCTTTCTTTGGTTGGCTCCTTTCTTTGCTCTTCTCCACCTCACTGTCTTCCTTACTCTTTCCCCTGCATAATCTCCTTGCCTTCTCATTGCCTTCTTCTCCTTGCCTTCTCATTGCCTTCTTCTCCTTGCCTTCTCATTGCCTTCTTCTCCTTGCCTTCTCTGGTCTCCGCCTCGGCGTTTGAGACACTGTCCTCTCTCTCTCTCTCTCCTTTTTCCTCTTCTTCCTTCCTCCCTGTGCGCGCCTGAAGGCCGACCCACGCGTTCGCACGCGTAGCCGGTGACGGGGTAACGCGTAATTCCCCGCCCTGGGTAGACATGTAAGGCACGCGCGTACCCCCTGGTAAAGGCCAGGCCCGGGGAGGGGTGATTGCCTGAGCTGATACCTTCTGACCATGCCGATTGGTCCCTCCGTCTGTTTCTCGGGAGGTGTGACCTGAGGTGTAAACATTCACCTAAGGCGGGAGTGCCCTCTGAGAGGGTCCCCACAAGGAAGGAGCGCGCCATCGGAGACGCTGGCAATCATGGGGGATTTCCCCGCAATGGATTTCACTCCATCTCTCTCGACTTCTGCCCAAAAACGGAAACGTGACCAGCTACCAGTGACAAAAGTACTACCGCCTGCCCCACAGTTCCTCGTCGTTTCTCGATCTGAGGACGGAAAGGATTTTTCCTCTGTCAACCCTTTCGTTATCCAGAAGGGCGTCGATGCCATAGCCGGATCTGTCAAATCCTTTACCAGGTTGCGTAACGGTACCTTATTACTCGAAACTGAGAGCGCCTTTCAGGCACAAAAACTGCTTCGGGCCACACTCCTGTACACATTCCCTGTCCGGGTGGAGGCTCACCGAACTTTGAATTCGTCTCGTGGTGTGGTCTACACTAGATCCCTCGACGGTTTGACTGACGAGGAGATTCAGTCTTTCCTCGCTGAGCAGGGCGTGACGGCTGTCCATAGGGTCATGAAAAAGGTCAACAATGACCTTGTACCGACCCGGACACTTTTTTTGACCTTCGATAAGTGTTCAGCTGCCATCGCGCATCAAAGCGGGCTACGAGGTTATTTCTGTTCGCCCCTATGTCCCGACACCTACGCGCTGCTACCAGTGTCAGCGTTTCAATCACACTCGCCAATCTTGTTCCAATGCGGCTAAATGTGTCACTTGTGGCAGGGATGCCCATGAGGGTGACTGTCCACCTCCGTCTCCTCGTTGTGTGAACTGTCAGGGTGACCATGCCGCATCCTCCCGCGACTGTCCTGTCTATAAGGAAGAACGCTGTATCCAGGAAATTCGGGTCAAAGAGAAAGTGTCCACCTCGGCTGCTCGCAAGCTATTGGCTAGTAGGAAGCCCACGCTGCTCCCAGCGGGGAAATACAGTACTGTCCTCGCCTCTCCTCGGACTACCAGGGAGGTGGCAACCCAGACATGCGATCTGACCTTCAGCACCACGGTCGTCCGTTCGGCCAGTGCTAAGATCGCGCGGTCGACGTCTCCTCTTCGTCCCATCACCCCACAGACACCAGCCCCTTCATCAGCTTCTGCTAAGACGAAGACCCAGAAGTCAGATGCACGGGCCTTCAAGAAGGAACCGTCCCGTGCAGACTTCCTACGTACCTCGACCTCCCAGCCTTCGTCCGGTACTTCCACCAAACGACCATCCAAGAAGGCTAATAGGAAGCACAGTTCTCCTTCTCCGCCACGGCGCATTTCTTCTCCTGCGCCACCCAGCGGTTGCCGCCCCAGGCCGTCATCCCTTTCGCCTGGCCGCACCGCTGGTAGCCGAACATCTGGCCGTTCACCGGCGGAGGAAGCTCCCCCTCCCGGCCATCTTCCCAAGATGGCCGATGAACCTATAGACCCAATGGACGATGACTGTCCGCCTACTGATAGCGGCGGCAGTGCTCGCTCGAAGCCAGGCCCTCAGTGGCCTTCGAGGTGACCCCTTCTTTCATCTTCCTTTTTTCTTACGATGGCACTTATTCACTGGAATATTCGCAGCATTCGCTCCAACCGAGAGGACTTGAAGTTGCTGCTTCGCTTGCACCGTCCGCTCGTCGTAGCCCTCCAGGAAACGAAGCTACGCCCATGCGATCAAATTGCCTTGGCACACTACACCTCTGTGCGTTTTGACCTACCCCCTGTGGTAGGTATCCCAGCTCATGGAGGGGTTATGTTGCTGGTCAGGGATGATATTTACTACGATCCCATCACGTTGCACACCGGCCTGCAGGCAGTTGCCATCCGCATTACTCTCCCCACTTTTACATTTTCCATTTGTACCGTTTACACTCCATCGTCGTCTGCCGTTACCAGGGCAGACATGATGCAACTTATTGCTCAGCTACCTGCACCATTTTTGTTAACTGGAGACTTCAATGCCCACCATTCCCTTTGGGGCTGTCCAGCATCCTGCCCGAGGGGCTCCCTGTTAGCAGACCTTTTCAACCAGCTCAATCTCGTCTGCCTCAATACTGGCGCCCCTACTTTTCTTTCGGATACATCTCACACCTATTCCCATTTAGATCTCTCTATATGTACTCCCCAACTTGCACGCCGGTTCGAGTGGTATGCTCTTTCTGATACATATTCGAGCGACCACTTCCCGTGTGTTATCCATCTCCTGCAGCATACCCCCTCTCCGTGCTCATCTAGTTGGAACATCTCCAAAGCAGACTGGGGGCTCTTATCTTCAAGGGCGACCTTTCAGGATCAAACATTCCCAAGCTGCGATAGTCAGGTCGCACACCTCACGGAAGTCATTCTCTCTGCTGCTGAATATTCCATCCCTCACCCTACTTCTTCTCCACGTCGCGTACCGGTCCCCTGGTGGACCGCAGCATGTAGAGACGCTCTACATGCTCGTCGACGTGCTTTACGCGCCTTTAAACGCCACCCTACAGTGGCGAATTGTGTCAATTATAAACGATTACGTGCACAGTGTCGTCGTATTATTAAAGAAAGCAAGAAAGCCAGCTGGGCTGCTTTCACAAGCACCTTCAACAGTTTTACTCCTTCTTCTGTTGTCTGGGGTAGCCAGCGCGGGCTATCTGGCACTAAGGTCCACTCACCAGTTTCTGGCTTGACGGTCGCGAATGACGTCCTTGTGGCCCCTGAGGCTGTCTCCAATGCCTTCGGCCGCTTTTTCGCAGAGGTTTCGAGCTCCGCTCATTACCACCCTGCCTTCCTCCCCCGCAAACAGGCAGAGGAGGCTAGGCCACCTAACTTCCGCTCCTCGAATCGTGACAGTTATAATGCCCCATTCACCATGCGGGAACTCGAAACCGCACTTGGCCGATCACGGTCCTCCGCTCCAGGGCCTGATTCTATTCATATTCAGATGCTGAAGAACCTTTCTCCTGCGGGTAAAGGTTTTCTTCTTCGTACTTACAATCGCATCTGGATTGAGGGACATGTTCCCGCATGCTGGCGCGAGTCTATTGTTGTCCCGATTCCTAAGCCGGGGAAGGACAAGCACTTGCCCTCCAGTTATCGACCCATCTCGCTTACCAGCTGTGTCTGTAAAGTGATGGAGCGAATGGTTAACTCTCGATTGGTTTGGCTGCTCGAGTCTCGACGCCTACTTACCAATGTACAATGTGGATTTCGTAGGCGCCGGTCTGCTGTTGACCATCTGGTTACCTTGTCGACCTTCATTATGAATAACTTCTTGCGGAAGCGCCCGACCGCGGCTGTGTTCTTTGATTTGGAGAAGGCTTACGACACCTGTTGGAGGGCGGGCATTCTCCGCACCATGCATACATGGGGTCTTCGCGGTCGCCTCCCTCTTTTTATTCGTTCCTTTTTAATGGATCGACAGTTCAGGGTACGTGTGGGTTCTGTCCTGTCAGACACCTTTCGCCAGGAGAATGGGGTACCACAGGGCTCAGTTTTGAGCGTCGCTCTCTTCGCCATAGCGATCAATCCAATAATGGATTGCCTCCCAGCTGATGTATCAGGCTCCCTTTTCGTGGACGATTTTACCATCTATTGCAGCGCGCAGCGTACGTGTTTCCTGGAGCGCTGTCTTCAGCGTTCTCTTGACCGTCTTTACTCGTGGAGTGTCGCCAGTGGCTTCCGTTTTTCTGCCGAGAAGACGGTCTGTATTAACTTCTGGCGCTACAAAGAATTTCTCCCACCGTCTTTACGACTTGGTCCCGTTGCTCTCCCATTCGTGGAGACAACAAAATTTTTAGGTCTTACATTTGACAGGAAACTTAGTTGGTCTCCACATGTGTCTTATTTGGCTGCCCGTTGTACCCGTTCTCTCAATGTCCTCCGTGTTCTCAGTGGTATGTCGTGGGGAGCGGATCGAACCGTCCTCCTTCGCCTGTATCGGTCGATCGTCCGCTCCAAGCTGGATTATGGGAGCTTCGTATACTCCTCTGCACGGCCATCCATCTTACGCCGCCTCAACTCCATACAACATCGGGGTTTACGACTTGCGATCGGAGCGTTTTATACTAGTCCCGTCGAGAGTCTTCATGCTGACGCTGGTGAGTTGCCACTCACCTACCGGCGCGATATACTGCTTTGTCGGTATGCCTGTCGGCTACTGGCAATGCCTGACCACCCATCTTATCGTTCCTTTTTTGATGACTCTCTCGACAGTCAATACGGGTTGTATGTCTCCGCCCTGCTACCCCCTGGAGTTCGCTTTCGTCACCTCCTTCAACACCTTCATTTTTCACTCCCTGCCGCCTTTCGAGTGGGCGAGAGCCACACGCCACCTTGGCTCCAGGCTCAGGTTCGCGTCCACCTTGACCTCTGCTCACTCCCGAAGGAGGTTACCCCCGATTCAGTCTACCACTCCCGTTTTGTCGAACTTCGTTCGAAGTTCATTAATACGACCTTCATTTATACAGATGGCTCTAAGACCAATGACGGGGTCGGGTGTTCTTTTATTGTCGGGGCACAAAGTTTCCAATATCGGCTCCATGGCCATTGTTCGGTCTTCACAGCTGAGCTCTTTGCCCTCTACCAGGCTGTCCTTTACATCTGCCGCCACCGACATTCTGCATATGTCATCTGCTCCGATTCCCTGAGCGCTATCCAGAGCCTCGGTGATCCGTACCCAGTTCACCCTTTCGTGCACCGGATCCAACGCTCTCTTCAGCAGCTGGTGGACGTCGGTTCTCCGGTTAGCTTTATGTGGATTTCTGGCCATGTCGGTATCCCTGGGAACGAAGCTGCAGATGCCGCGGCCAAGGCTGCGGTCCTCCAGCCTCGGACAGCTTCTTGTGGTGTCCCTTCGTCAGATTGTAGCAGGGTAATTTGTCGGCGCATTGTCTCGCTGTGGCATGCCGATTGGGCTGCACTTTCAGACAACAAGCTTCGGGCCTTGAAAGCTCTACCCGTGGCTTGGACGTCCTCCTCACGCCCTTCTCGGCGGGAGGAGGTAGTTTTGGCCCGGTTGCGAATTGGCCACTGCCGGTTCAGCCATCGCCATCTGCTGACGGCTGCGCCGGCGCCGTTCTGCCCATGTGGGCAATTGCTGACGGTCCGCCACATTTTAACGTCGTGTCCGGATTTTAACACCCTGCGTCTCGATATTGGCCTGCCATGTACTGTAGAAGCCATTTTAGCGGATGACCCACGAGCAGCTGCTCGCGTTCTTCATTTTATCAATTTGACAACCCTCTCAAAGGACATTTGATTATGCTGTTTTCTTTTTTAATCCTATGCCTGTCAGTATGTCTTTCATCGTGTTCTCCGTTTTGTTGCTGTTTTAAACTTGTGACTCGCGGTGCATTCCTAAAGTAGTCTGGGCGCTAATGACCGTTGACGTTGTGCGCCCTAAAACCACAAAAAAAAAAAAAAAATACCGGCTCAGAGTTATACGCCGTATTCGTTGACTTGCAGAAGCCATTCGGTGTAGTTCCGTACTGCCAGCTGATGAACAAGATACGAGCGAGCGGAATATCGGATCAGCTGCGTGGTTGAAGAATGCTTACGAAACAGAACAAAGTATGACTTTCTCAGCGGAGAGAAATCTTAAGACGTAGAAGAAACTTCCGACGTACCGTAGGGTAGTGTAACAGGACAATTAGTTCCACAGTATACAGGTAACCCAGCAGGAATACTGGCAGCGTTCAGGTTTTTGTCAGGAACGATCATTCTAAGAGAAGTCTAGTAAACATGTGCTCTAAAGTGCGTAGCTTAACAGCTACAAATACTTGTTCATTTTCGCTACTGTGAAACGCACCTCTTTGACTGAACAAGTTGTCACAGCTCTTCATATATGCATTTAGTCTATGTTTACTGAATTTTTTATTCCCCTAGTACTGACCATTCCTCCTGAAGCCATCTGTACACAAGAATAGAAGCTCAACCAAGCCCAGAGGCAAACGTTGCAAGAGTGTGGTTTACTATTAAAATTCATATGTTCCAAGAGGAGTCAATAAAAATATCGCTTGCTTCTAGGCAAATTACATCTAGCGTGTAAGCGAGATAACGTATAGAAAAGGTTTCAAGTTACAGGCAAAGTTTGTAGCAAGTCATTCGGCGCTCAAATACTGAAATACTGGGTGAATATAGTGTGGCCCAACTCTGCTTACTACTATATCTCAAACATCGGTCGTTACAGTCAATATTAACAACTCAACGTGTCCTGGTAGTTCATTTGCTCGATTTGCTACAGAACAGTTGGATTCCAATTTTTTGTTTCTCTAATCAAAGTACAGAATTATCAGTTGCCACGCACGTCAACATGAATGTTTCATTTATTCTATCCAGTATATGTCTCAACGTCAGTGCGATTTTAGCTGGAGACTGAAAGCAAGCGTTATTTCTTCAGCTTTCCTTCCACAGTATAATCACTCTTGCTCTTGAAGTGAATATTAAAAGCTGACTGAGTGTATTTGGATGCTAGTAAGAAGTGATTGCGGAATTATCTTGCTGACGGGAGCTAGGACGGAAACCGGCGTAATCTGTGATTGTTGGCTTATTGCTAACAGTGGGAAGAAATATCAGTAATTTAATGCCAGTATTTGCTCAATATTGTAATAATTCTTTAAAGGTACCACAATTAGTAAGATGAATTTAGAATAAATGCGAAGTACTTTAAAGGCTACAGCAATGGCGGCGTCAATAGCATCACCATATTAGTAACGCCCGACTAAAGTGGCCGTTGAGAGGAAGCAAAATATTTAAATATCAAAGTAAGGACAAGTATTAATAATATTAATTAGAAACTATGTACCTGTCAAATAAATGTAAGTAGTCTAAGTAATACAAAGAAAAAGAAACCAGTCACCTTTTAATCTCTCCATACTTCCTACTTCGATCTACTGCCCACATTAAACAACGCCCAGTCGAAGTAATTAATAAGTAATATATTTTATGAAGATTTGAGAGGAGTGAAGATTGCAATAAACTTTCTTAGCTTGTCATGTTGATTGGCTCCAGTTCTTCTCGTCTAGGGGTCTGATTCTTGAAGCCGAAAATATCACATCAGATCTTCAACGGTTGTTTCAACTAAATAAATCTGAAGATTGTTGTTGCAGCCTTTTTTTTGCGTAAATATATTTCCTCTCACTTAAGTATATCATACAGTATTTTGATATTTCACATTAACAAAGCGGAAATTTTATTGTTCGCACAAAAATACGTCCACTCACATCAGAGGCATGCTTAAGACTCCCACACACTGCGGAAATAACAATATTCCAAAGAGTTGACAATTTCTCCTAAATAATGAATTCCTACTAGCCTTAGATATATCATTAATATCGATTATTACTTCATAAATGAATGCTGAAATAAACAAACGGTTCAAATGGCTCTGAGGACTATGGGACTCAACATCTGAGGTCATCAGTCCCCTAGAACTTAGAACTACTTAAACCTAACTAACCTAAGGACATCACACATCCATGCCCGAGGCAGGATTCGAACCTGCGACCGTAGCGGTCGCGCAGTTCCAGACTGAAGCACCTAGAACCGCCCGTCCACAGCGGCCGGTTGAAATAAACTTAGTAAACAGAACAGGATTGCGTAATTAAGAATAGAAATTTTAGCTCTGTCAATAATCCGTTATTTCAAATGTATTTGAAAAAAATAATTTTGACTGGACATTCAGAAGTAGTACTTACCGATTACAACATCGAAACTGAAATATTTTCTAAAGTTATTCCTTTTCATAAATTTTAGCTTGAAATATACTGATATAAAGTTATGACAGTTTTCAGAAAAGCAAATGATGTAATATTGACCTGTCCAAAATTCGAAAAATAATACTGGTATCGACAGCTACTGTCGAGGAAAGGTAATGCTAGAGGATGATGTCCGGTTACAACCTTAAGTTAGTAGTTCAGACAGAGAAAGCCAACGAGAAAGTGATGCAGGAAGCTGACAAAGACGAAGTTGAGAAAACCGTCCCGAAACACATGTGCTACAAAACGCCAATGTTTCCTGCGCATGTACCCCGACATCAGTATCGGGTATGATCACCATGCACACGTAGACAGGCCGTACAACGGGTTGGCATACTCTGGATCAGGTGGTCGAGCAGCTGCTGGGGTATAGCCTCCCATTCTTACACCAGGGCTCCTGAAGTGTCCTAGGGGTTTGAAGACGTGCAGCGATACGTCGACCGAGAGCATCCCAGAAGTTCTCGATGGCGTTTACGTCTGGAGAACAGGCAGGCCACTCCATTCGCCTGGTATCTTCTGTTTCAAGGTACTCCTTCACGATGGCAGCTCGGTGGGGCCATGCGTTATTATCCATCAGGAAGAAGGTGAGACCCACTGCACCCCTGAAAAGGCGCACTTGTTGTTGTTGTTGTTGTTGTGGTCTTCAGTCCTGAGACTGGTTTGATGCAGCTCTCCATGCTACTCTATCCTGTGCAAGCTTCATCTCCCAGTACCTACTGCAACCTACATCCTTCTGAATCTGCTTAGTGTATTCATCTCTTGGTCTCCCTCTACGATTTTTACCCTCCACGCTGCCCTCCAATGCTAAATTTGTGACCCCTTGATGCCTCAAAACATGTCCTACCAACCGATCCCTTCTTCTAGTCAAGTTGTGCCACAAACTTCTCTTCTCCCCAATCCTATTCAGTACCACCTCATTAGTTACGTGATCTACCCACCTTATCTTCAGCATTCTTCTGTAGCACCACATTTTGAAAGCTTCTATTCTCTTCTTGTCTAAACTATTTATCGTCCATGTTTCACTTCCATACATGGCTACACTCCATACAAATACTTTCAGAAACGACTTCCTGACACTTAAATCTATACTCGATGTTAACAAATTTCTCTTCTTGAGAAACGCTTTCCTTGCCATTGCCAGTCTACATTTTATATCCTCTACTTCGACCATCATCAGTTATTTTGCTCCCTAAATAGCAAAACTCCTTTACTACTTCGTCTCATTTCCTAATCTAATCCCCTCAGCATCCCCCGATTTAATTTGACTACATTCCATTATCCTCGTTTTGCTTTTGTTGATGTTCATCTTATATCCTCCTTTCAAGACACTGTCCATTCCGTTCAACTGCTCTTCCAAGTCCTCTGCTGTCTCTGACAGAAATACAATGTCATCGGCGAGCCTCAAAGTTTTTATTTCTTCTCCATGGATTTTAATACCTACTCCGAATTTTTCTTTTATTTCCTTTACTGCTTGCTCAATATACAGATTGAATAACATCGGGGAGAGGCTACAACCCTGTCTCACTCCTTTCCCAACCACTGCTTCCCTTTCATGCCCCTCGACTCTTATAACTGCCATCTGGTTTCTGTACAAATTGTAAATAGCCTTTCGCTCCCTGTATTTTACCCCTGCCACGTTCAGAATTTGAAAGAGAGTATTCCAGTTAACGTTGTCAAAAGCTTTCTCTAAGTCTACAAATGCTAGAAACGTAGGTTTGCCTTTTCTTAATCTTTCTTCTAAGATAAGTCGTAAGGTTAGTATTGCCTCACGTGTTCCAACATTTCTACGGAATCCAAACTGATCTTCCCCGAGGTCCGCTTCTACCAGTTTTTCCATTCGTCTGTAAAGAATTCGCGTTAGTATTTTGCAGCTGTGACTTATTAAACTGATAGTTCGGTAATTTTCACATCTCTCAACACCTGCTTTCTTTGGGATTGGAATTATTATATTCTTCTTGAAGTCTGTGGGTATTTCGCCTGTCTCATACATCTTTCTCACCAGATGGTAGAGTTTTGTCATGACTGGCTCTCCCAAGGCCATCAGTAGTTCTAATGGAATGTTGTCTACTCCCGGGGCCTTGTTTCGACTCAGGTCTTTCAGTGCTCTGTCAAACTCTTCACGCAGTATCTTATCTCCCATTTGATCTTCATGTACATCCTCTTCCATTTCCATAATATTGTCCTCGAGTACATTGCCCTTGTATAAACCCTCTATATACTCCTTCCACCTTTCTGTCTTCCCTTCTTTGCTTAGAACTGGGTTGCCATCTGAGCTCTTGATATTCATGCAAGTGGTTCTCTTTTCCCCAAAGGTCTCTTTAATTTTCCTGTAGGCAGTATCTATCTTACCCCTAGTGAGACAAGCCTCTACATCCTTAAATTTGTCCTCTAGCCACCCCTGCTTAGCCATTTTGCACTTCCTGTCGATCTCATTTTTGAGACGTTTGTATTCCTTTTTGCCTGCTTCATTTACTGCATTTTTATATTTTCTCTTTCATAAATTAAATTCAATATTTCTTCTGTTACCCAAGGATTTCTATTAGCCCTCGTCTTTTTACCTACTTGATCGTCTGCTGCCTTCACTACTTCATCCCTCAGAGCTACCCATTCTTCTTCTACTGTATTTCTTTCCTCCATTCCTGTCAATTGTTCCCTTATGCTCTCCCTGAAATTCTCTACAACCTCTGGTTCTTTCAGTTTATCCAGGTCCCATCTCCTTAAACTCCCACCTTTTTGCAGTTTCTTCAGTTTCAATCTGCAGTTCATAACCAATAGATTGTGGTCAGAATCCACATCTGCCCCTGGAAACGTCTTAAAATTTAAAACCTGGTTCCTAAATCTCTGTCTTACCATTATATAATCTATCTGATACCTATTAGTATCTCCAGGATTCTTCCAGTTATACAACCTTCTTTTATGATTCTTGAACCAAGTGTTAACTATGATTAAGTTATGCTCTGTGCAAAATTCTACAAGGCGGCTTCCACTTTCATTTCTTCCCCCCAATTCATATTCACCTACTATGTTTCCTTCTCTCCCTTTTCCTACTGACGAATTCCAGTCACCCATGACTATTAAATTTTCATCTCCCTTCACTACCTGAATAATTTCTTTTATCTCGTCATACATTTCATCAATTTCTTCATCATCTGCAGAGCTAGTTGGCATATAAACTTGTACTACTGTAGTAGGTGTGGGCTTCGTATCTATCTTGGCCACAATAATGCGTTCACTATGCTGTTTGTAGTAGCTAACCCGGACTCCTATTTTTTTATTCATTACTAACCTAATCCTGCATTACCCCTATTTGATTTTGTATTTATAACCCCGTAATCACCTGACCAAAAGTCTTGTTCCTCCTGCCTCCGAACTTCACTAATTCCCACTATATCTAACTTTAACCTATCCATTTCCCTTTTTAGATTTTCTAACCTACCTGCCCGATTAAGGGATCTGACATTCCACGCTCCGATCCGTAGAATGCCAGTTTTCTTTCTCCTGATAACGACGTCCTCTTGAGTAGTCCCCGCCCGGAGATCCGAATGGGGGACTATTTTACCTCCGGAATATTTTACCCAAGAGGACGCCATCATCATTTAACCATACAGTAAAGCTGCATGTCCTCGGGAAAAATTACGGCTGTAGTTTCCCCTTGCTTTCAGCCGTTCGCAGTACCAGCACAGCAAGGCCGTTTTGGTTAATGTTACAAGGCCAGATCAGTCAATCATCCAGACTGTTGCCCCTGCAACTACTGAAAAGGCTGCTGCCCCTCTTCAGGAACCACATGTTTGTCTGGCCTCTCAACAGATACCCCTCCGTTGTGGTTGCACCTACGGTACGGCCATCTGTATCGCTGAGGCACGCAAGCCTCCCCACCAACGGCAAGGTCCATGGTTCATGGGGGGAAGGCGGACATACTGGTGCAAAATGACGTCCCGATACACCTGACCTGTTACAGTTCCTCCAACAAAGACATGCAGGGGTGTATGTGCACCAATCATAATCAACCCCACACCATCAAACCACGACCTCCATACAAGTCCCTTTCAAGGACATTAAGGGGTTGGTATCTGATTTTTGGTTCACGCTAGTTAAAATCCGGCGAGAATCAGTGTTCAGACTATACCTGTACTCGTCCGTAAAGATAACATGGGATCACTGTTCCAATGACTGTGTACTGTGTTCTTGACACCAGGCTTTATGGGCTCTCCTGTGACCAGGAGTCAGTGGAATGCACCTTGCAGGTCTTCCTGTCTGCTGGTATCGTTGCCATAATCTTGAGATCACACTTTGTGGCACACAGAGGGCCCGTTCTACGACCTGCTGTGTTTGACCAGCCTCCAGTCGTTCTGGTATTTTACCCCTCATAACGTCATCTATATGCGTTCTTTCAGCCATTTTCAACACACAGTCACCATTAGCACGACTGGAAACGTATGTATACTTACTTGCCGCACGGTACTCTGACGTGCACCAACGCACCTCTGCGTATGTGGACCGCTGCCAGCGCCACTGTGCGACGACCGCAGGTGAAATGCACCGCATGGTCATACCCCGAGGTGATCTAAACCTGCAAACCGCCCACTAGAGCGTTGTTTCACCATGTATAAGCACTATCCTTGATTTATGAGAACTTATGAGAATTTGTTAATTAGTAAACTTTCATATATTGTTCTATTATAGCAGGCAAATGAGTGCCCTTAAATAATTCACAATATTCGATTATCACTTTACATTTCGCTAGGCATAATCGTATTCGATCGCAGTGGTAATACTTGAAGAATCTGAGGTACATAGCGTTCACTGTCTCCGAAGAAAACGCGGTAAATCGACAGCTACAAATTCTGATCGCAGATTCATTCCTACGCTTGCGAATGGCGCTAAGCTGTGACGAAGCGGCGCAGTCGACGTCTTTTGGCCACACGGCACCGGCGGGCAGCGGGCAGCGAGCAGATGCACACCTCTACCGAGAATCGCGAAGCATCGCGCTAGCTCGCACTAATATCGTTCTTCCTGCGAAACACTCGCCACTCGCCACTGGAACAGGAAAAGGTCCACGTCACACGCCGTAAAGCGGGGTACAGAAGTACGCTTGTACGTGGACACAGCAGCACGCGGGCGGTGCCGCACCTGGCTGGTCTGCAGCCTCCCGGCGGTTTGGGAAGGCGGATGCGCGATAAGAGCCCTGGACGCAGGAGGCGCCGGTCGTAATTGCGAAGAGCATCAGTGTGGGAACATCGACGCAAGGACGCACGCTGTGAAAAGCTAGCGCCGGGCCAGAGTCGCACCTGCCTCGAAGAGACACACAGTCAACTGGGATTTAGAAAGCATCGTTCTTCTGAAATACAACTAGCTATTTACTCGCACGAAGTGTAGAGTGCTATTGACAAGGGACTTCAAATTGATTCCATATTGATAGGTCTCCAGGAGGCCTTAGACACCGAACCTCACGAGCGACTTGTAATCGAATTGCTCGCTTGTGGAATATCGTTTATGTGACTAGATTCGCGATTTGCTGTCAGAGGGGTAACAAACAGGTCATACTAACCGACAGTTCAACTACTCTATCCCCCTTTTCGAAATCTGAAGTTAATTAATATGGCTGAATATACAAAGCACTCCGTCTTCAGGCCACAAGTGGCCCATCTGGACCATCAGACCGCCGTGTCATCCTCAGGTGAGGATGCGGATAGGAGGGGCGTGTGGTCAGCACACCGCTCTCCCGGTCGTTATGATGGTTTTCTTTGACCGGAGCCGCTACTATTCGGTCGAGTAGCTCCTCAATTGGCATCACGAGGCTGAGTGCACCCCGAAAAATAACAGCGCATGGTGGCTGGATGGTCACCCATCCAAGCGCCGACCATGCCCGACAGTGCTTAACTTCGGTGATCTCACGGGAACCGGTGTATCCACTGCGGCAAGGCCGTTGCCGCTGAATATACAGTCTGCGTCAAAAAAATGTATACACACTTTGAAGCATCATGGAAAATTTTTCCCGTTCTACAATGTTAAATTTCTGGAAATGGAAAGCTTAAAGTCGAATTGGAAAAATAAATGTACTTTGCAAATGTGGTTAATGTTCAAACTGGTGGCCTTCAGCATCAATACCTTTCTGAGTACGAGTCACCACTGATTCCGTACATCGTACCAAAGTGTCCAATGAGACTTCTGTACATACCGCCTGAATCTCATTCCAAAGTGTGTCCAGGTTACGTGGTTTACGTTTGTGCACCTCATCTTTTACTGTGTCCCATAAGAAGAAATCCAGCGGCGTGAGGTCTGGAGAGCATGCAGGAAACATGATTGGTCCCCTGCGTCCTATCCACTGGCCTGGCACATTGTGATCCGGGTATGCTCGTACGTCCCTATGATAGCGCGGCAGGGCGCCGTGTTGTTGGAAATGAAACTCATCATTACCGCATAATGCACGAATGGCAGGGAATATGGAGTCAGTAAGCATTGTTAGGTACGTTTCTCCAGTAACAGTACCTTCAAAGCGGAAAGGCCCAATGAGTCCCCTTGCAGACAAACCACACCACACATTTACACCAAGCAAATTCACTGCCTTTTCAACTGTGAGGATTATCTTCAGCCCAGTACACAAAATTGTGCCTGTTGACAGTTCCATTGAGTTTTAATTGGGCTTCATCCGACCAAATTATGCTACCCATTAATACCGGTTCACGTCTCACCATCTGCTGAAGCCATTCACAAAATTGTAACCTTCGATCTGGATCGTCGTCACTTAGCTGTTGCACCAGCCTTGGAATGTACACACGAAACTGCCTTTCTTCAGAATGCGTAGCACACTACTAGCACTTACATTACTCTCACGTGCCGCTTGCCTTGAAGATTTTTGCGTCGAACGCAGTTGTGTAATCATCACTTGTAGCTGTAAGAGGTCGCCCTTATCGACCTTTATGCGCATCACACACTGTTCCATGAATTTCGAATTTGTCTCGTAGACGTGTAATTGTTAACCTTGAAGCTGGTTCTGTACCATACTCACTTCTCCACTGCCTTCGAACCGCAGCTACATTCTCAAACTTCCAGTACCACTTCATTATCTGCTTCCGCGCTTCAAAGCTCAAATGCACGTCCGCCACGTTGCAGTTACTTTCTCGCACTGCTGCCAGCTGTTGAAGAAACATAACATTACTTTCTCACAGATATTTAACCTTGTAGAATGGGAAATAAATTGTCTGACAGTTCAAAGTGTGTATACGTTTTTTGACGCACCATGTATATAGTTACTTAAATCGAAACTTTTGGGCAAGAGAAGTCGCTTCACCAATATTTTTACGCAAATATCTCCCACTCTTCCAGGTATAAAATTAATTACTTCACATGGAATAAAACCTCTGATTCTTCCGGTGATCGTCGACTTTGAAAATCCTTAAAATAATCGGAGGCACATTTGTACGCTCTGGCGAAGCCGTCTTGGCTGATATGGCGACGTACTCACTCTGCAACACGGGAATCAGTGTCCACGTTGTGTATGAATTTCGAGAAAGTACAGAATTTGAGCTCTTAAAACAGAGAACAAATGACCGTGGTGCAGGCCCAGGATACAAAGTTTCCTACGAGTTAAGGCACACCAACTAATGCCCCGAGCCACAGATAAGGGAGAAGCTAAAATAACCAAAGAATTGGACGTACCTTTTTCATTCACGAAATCATATTTTTCCACAAACGATTTTCGTAGCTATATTCCAGTATACATCATGCTCTTGTATGGCATTAAATGTTGCCGCAATTAATCAAATTTCATTCCATATTCCAGACAGCGGCTTCCAACAATGCCGTTTATTACAGCACCACTGCGATCCTACTCTCCGCAATTCTCAATCACAAGTAGCCCGTCCATTGTGTGCACCTAATGTTCCACACACTATCCACAGTTTTTACATCAACATTCAGACATAATCTGTCTCTCGCAGTCTTGGACTACACGCAAACATTCGTGCTAGTCGAAAAATTTGCCATTGTATAATGGAAAATAGATTAAAACGTGATTTATGGCGTTCAGTAAGTTAATATTACAGGTCCTCATCTGTTGCTTATCAGTATAAGCTGAATAGGAAACAATTTGACCAGCATTCTTAGGTTGCTTCCATATGACGGTGTCGTTTATCATCTAATAAACTCATTAGAAAATCAAAACAAACAAATTCCAAAATGACTTAGAAACGGTATCTCTATGATGCGAATGTTACCAGTTGACCCTAAATAATGAAAAGTGTGAGGTCGTCCACATGAGTGCTAAAAGGAATCCGTTAAACTCTCGGTACACGATAAGTCAAATCTGAAGGTCGTGAATTCAACTAAATGCCTAGAAATTACAATTACGAAAATCTTAAAGTAAAAAAACTCACAGAAAATGTTGTGGGGAAGGCGAACCAAAGACTGTTTTAGTGGCAGAACACTTATAAGATGTAAGAGAACTGCTAAAGAGGATGGCTCACTATGGTTGTCCGTCGTCTTCTGGAGTGCTGGTGCGTGGTGTGAGATTCTTACCAGATAGGATTAACGGACCTCACGAAGGAAGTTCAGAGAAGGGCAGCGCGTTTTTTAAGTCTGTCACGGTCAGAAGGAATTTGGGGTGAACATAATTAAAACGAAGCTGTTTCTAGTCGCGGCGGAATCTTCTCACGAAATTTCAATAGCCATCTTTGTCCTCCAAATGCGTAAGTATTTTGTTGACGGCGACCTACATGGGAGAAACGATCAACATCAGAGGGGAAATTAAACCTCGCACGGGAACATGTAGGTGCACGTTTTTCCGCGCGCCGTTAGTGTCGAGTAATAGAGAATTATTGTGAAGGTGGCTCGATGAACCCTCTGACAGTGTGATTTACAGATTGTCGATGTATGTGTACTCCGGAGAGCCAAACAAACTGGTACACCTGCCTAATATCGTGTAGGGCACCCGCGAGCACGCACAAGTGCCGGAACACGACGTGGCATGGTGTCGACTTATGGCTGAAGTAGCGCTGGAAGGAACTGACACCATGAATCCAGCAGGGCTGCCCATAAATCCGTAAGAGTACGAGGGAGTGGAGGTATCTTCTGAACAGCACTTTGCAAGGCAACCCAGATGTGCTCAATAATGTTCATGTATAGGTAGTTTGCTGGCCAGCGGAAGTGTTTAAACTCAGAAGTGTTTCTCGAGCCACTCCGTAACAATTCTGGACATGTTGGGTGTCGCATTGTCTTGCTGGAATTGCCCAAGTCCGTCGGAGTGCACAATGGACATGAATGGATGCTTACGTGATCAGACAGGATGCTTACGTTCGTGTGACCTGTCAGAGACGTATCAGGGGTCCTATATCAGCCCAACTGCACACGCTCCACACCATTCCGGAGCCTCCACCACCTTTAACAGTCCCCTGCAGACATGCAGGCTCCATCGGTTCATAAGGCTGTCTCCATACCCATACACGTCCATCAGATACGAGAGTCGTCCGACCAGGTAAACATGGCTCCAGTCATAAACAGTCCAATGTCGATGTTGACGGGCCCAGCTTTGTGTAATGGAATCACGAAGGGTACACGAGTGGGCCTGCGGATCCGTAGGCCCTTTCGTTGAATGGTTCACACGCTGACACTAGTTGATGGCCCAGCATTGAAATCTCCAACAATTTGCGGAAAGTTTGCAGTTCTGTCACGTTGAACGATTCTCTTTAGTCGACGTTGGTTCCGTTCTTGCAGAATGTTTTTCCGGCCGCAGCGATGTCTGAGATTTGACGTTTTTCGGATTCCTGATATTCACGGTACACTCGTGGTGTGGTCGTACGGGTAAATCCCCACTTCGTCGCTGTGTCCCACCGTTCGTGCGCAGACACTAACATCACGTTCAAGCTCACTTAAATGATAACCTGGCACTGTAAGAGTAGCAGCAGTAAGTGATGTATCAACTGCGGCGCGCGCGCGCGCACACACACACACACACACACACACACACACACACACACACACACACACACACACTCTTACATAGACCGACCGCAGCGCCATATTCTGCCTGTTTACATATCTCTGTATGTGAATAGACCTGCCTATATTAGTTTCTTTGGCGCTTCAGTGTAGATGTAAACGCAGGGCGGCTGCGATAGCACTCCGTAGGTCCGAACGGTTTGTTTTCTGGATAAGCGTCGCTCCCTAATTCGTCCAACTACTATCAAAAAGGCTAGCCTTAGCCTCTCATTCGTCCAAAACTTGTGTAACGGAATTAAATCGGAATATGGCGTGAATACAGAAGACTCACATTGGAGCTGTGTGCCGGTCCCGGACTCGAACCTGCGACCCCGTCGCGTCTCCGCAGCACCCAGTCTTTCAGGGGTGCCAGTGTTGCAAAGTATGCAGGAGAAGCGTCAGTTTGAAAAGTACCAGGGAGGTACCAGCTGGAGGTTAACGTCCCGAGGAATTTCTAGGTGGCTCAGCGCGCCCCGCCGAAGGTGACTGGTTCGTCTCCTGCTTGGGCACACATTTCTAATCTGAACACGCCGCCGCTGCATTCGTACAAAAATCTTTCATTGTTCACACATTTTCTAAACTTGCCGGGAACCTGAGGCGTAGATAAAGCATTTATCCTATGCTGAAGACATCCAGCCTGTGCTACGGCTGACTACATGCGATCGGAAACAGTACGACTACAGCCGCTGCCTTCAGTGCTTACTCTGTGTGTAGGTACGGAAATAAAACTGTGCGCTACCAGATATCGTGTAAGCGTATTTCTACGCCCCTCAGATACAAACACAGAATAAAAATAATTGGGACTGTCGCGAATTAGCCGAACAACCTCGAGAAGTATTGGCCTCCGGTCCCCACTTCATCCCTCAGCACCATCGCAGGAAGCAGTCACCAGTCCGCCCGCCGACCTCGAGGACTTCGCATTAGGCATCTAAACCCAGTCATATTCAATTATTTTCCCACTTTCCCAGCTTCTAACTACAGCGCGCATGGATACTACCCATGACTTTAACGCACTGGTAGCTACCGTGTATATACACTGAAGCGCCAAAGAAACTGGTATAGGCATGAGCATTCAAATACACAGATATGTAAACAGGCAGAATACGGCGCTGCGGCCGGCAGCATCTGTATAAGACGACAAACGTCTGGCGCAGTTGTCGGTCGGTTACTGCTGCTACAATAGCAGGTTAACAAGGCGAGTGAGTTTGAACGTGGTACTATAATCGGCGCAAGAGCGTAGGGGGACAGCATCCCCGAAGTCCCCCCTGCGGGTCCGGGGATTAGAATAGGCCCGCGGTATTCCTGCCTGTCGTAAGAGGCGACTAAAAGGAGTCCATCCCCCTCACGGGTGTAGTTAGCGCCTGCGTCCGGAGACGGACGGTTTCACGACCTATAATCGTGGTCTTTTTGGTTTTTCACTTCTCGTTTCTTCGTTCCTTTTGTTGGTTCCTTTCTTTGCTCTTCTCCACTTCACTGTCTTCCTTACTCTTTCCCTTGACTCCTCCTTGCCTTCTCATTGCCTTTTTCTCCTTGCCTTCTCATTGCCTTCTTCTCCTTGCCTCCTTCTCCTTGCTTTCTCATTGCCTTCTTCTCCTTGCCTTCTCTGGTCTCCGCCTCGGCGTTTGAGACAGTCTGTCCTCTTTCTCCCTCTCTCTTCTTTTTCCTCTTCTTCCTTCCTCCCTGTGCGTGTCTGAAGGCCGACCCACGCGTTCGCACGCGTAGCCGGTGACGGGGTAACGCGTAAGTCCCCGCCCTGGGTAGACATGTAAGGCACGCGCGTACCCCCTGGTAAAGGCCAGGCCCGGGGAGGGGTGATTGCCTGAGCTGATACCTTCTGACCATGCCGATTGGTCCCTCCGTCTGTTTCTCGGGAGGTGTGACCTGATGTGTAAACATTCACCTAAGGCGGGAGTGCCCTCTGAGAGGGTCCCCACAAGGAAGGAGCGCGCCATCGGAGACGCTGGCAATCATGGGGGATTCCTCCGCAATGGATTCTACTCCATCGCTTTCGACTTCGACCCACAAACGGAAACGTGACCAGCCAACAGTGACAAAAATACTACCGCCTGCCCCACAGTTCCTCGTCGTTTCTCGATCTGAGGAAGGAAAGGATTTTTCCTCTGTCAACCCTTTCGTTATCCAGAAGGGCGTCGGTGCCATAGCTGGATCTGTCAAATCTTGTACCAGATTGCGTAACGGTACCCTATTACTCGAAACTGAGAGCGCCTTTCAGGCACAAAAACTGCTTCGGGCCACACTCCTTTACACATTCCCTGTCCGGGTGGAGGCTCACCGAACTTTGAATTCGTCTCGTGGTGTGGTCTATACTAGATCCCTCGACGGCTTGACTGACGAGGAGATTCAATCTTTCCTCGCTGAGCAGGGCGTGACGGCTGTCCATAGGGTCATGAAAAAGGTCAACAATGACCTTGTACCGACCCGGACACTTTTCTTAACCTTCGATAGTGTTAAGCTGCCATCGCGCATCAAGGCGGGCTACGAGGTCATTTCAGTTCGCCCCTATGTCCCGACACCTACGCGCTGCTACCAGTGTCAGCGTTTCAATCACACTCGACAGTCTTGTTCCAATGCGGCTAAATGTGTCACTTGTGGCAGGGATGCCCATGAGGGTGACTGTCCACCTCCGTCTCCTCGTTGTGTGAACTGTCAGGGTGACCATGCCGCATCCTCCCGCGACTGTCCTGTCTATAAGGAAGAACGCTGTATCCAGGAAATTCGGGTCAAAGAGAAAGTGTCCACCTCGGCTGCTCGCAAGCTATTGGCTAGTAGGAAGCCCACGCTGCTCCCAGCGGGGAAATACAGCACTGTCCTCGCCTCTCCTCGGACTACCCGGGAGGTAGCAACCCAGACATGCGATCTGACCTTCAGCACCACGGTCGTCCGTTCGGCCAGTGCTAAGATCGCGCGGTCGACGTCTCCTCTTCCTCCCATCACCCCACAGACACCAGCCACTTCCTCAGCTTCTGCTCAGTCGAAGACCCCGAAGTCAGATGCACGGGCCTTCAAGAAGGAACCATCCAGTGCAGTCTTCCTCCGTTCCTCGACCTCCCAGCCTTCGACCGGTACTTCCACCAAACGTCCTTCTAAAAAGGCGCATAGGAAGCACAGTTCTCCTTCTCCGCCGCGGCGCCTTTCTTCTCCTGCGCCACCCAGCGGTTGCCGCCCCAGGCCGTCATCCGTTTCGCCTGGCCGCACCGCTGGTAGCCGAACATCTGGCCGTTCACCGGCGGAGGAAGCTCCCCCTCCCGGCCATCCTCCTGAGATGGCCGATGACCCTATAGACCCCATGGACGATGACTGTCTGCCTCCTGCTAGCGGCGGCAGTGCTCGCTCGAAGCCAGGCCCTAAGCAGCCTTCGAGGTGACCCCTTCTCTCATCTTCCTTTTCTTACGATGGCACTTATTAACTGGCATATTCGCAGCATTCGCTCCAACCGAGAGGACTTGAAGTTGCTGCTCCGCTCGCATCGTCCGCTCGTCGTAGCCCTCCAGGAAACGAAGCTACGCCCATGCGATCAAATTGCCTTGGCACACTACACCTCTGTGCGTTTTGACCTACCCCCTGTGGTAGGTATCCCAGCTCATGGAGGGGTTATGTTGCTGGTCCGGGATGATATTTACTACGATCCCATCACGTTGCACACCGGCCTGCAGGCAGTAGCCATCCGCATTACTCTCCCCACTTTCACGTTTTCCTTTTGTACCGTTTACGCTCCATCGTCATCTGCCGTTACCAGGGCAGACATGACGCAACTTATTACTCAGCTACCTGCACCATTTTTGTTAACTGGAGACTTCAATGCCCACCATCCTCTTTGGGGCTCTCCAGCATCCTGCCCGAGGGGCTCCTTGTTAGCAGACCTTTTCAACCAGCTCAATCTTGTCTGCCTCAATACTGGCGCCCCTACTTTTCTTTCGGACACATCTCATACCTATTCCCATTTAGACCTCTCTATATGTACTCCCCAACTTGCACGCCGGTTTGAGTGGTATGCACTTGCTGATGCATATTCGAGCGACCACTTCCCGTGTGTTATCCATCTCCTGCAGCATACTCCCTCTCCGTGCTCCTCTCGTTGGACCATCTCCAAGGCAGACTGGGGGCTCTTCTCTTCCAGGGCGACCTTTCAGGATCAAACCTTCACAAGCTGCGATCGTCAGGTCGCACACCTCACGGAAGTCATTCTCGCTGCTGCTGAATATTCCATCCCTCACCCTACTTCTTCTCCACGTCGCGTACCGGTCCCCTGGTGGACCGCAGCATGTAGGGACGCTTTACGTGCTCGTCGACGTGCTTTACGCACCTTTAAACGCCACCCTACAGTGGCGAATTGCATTAATTATAAACGATTACGTGCTCAGTGTCGTCGTATTATTAAAGAAAGCAAGAAAGCCAGCTGGGCTGCTTTCACCAGCACCTTCAACAGTTCTACTCCTTCTTCTGTTGTCTGGGGTAGCCTGCGCCGGCTATCTGGCACTAAGGTCCACTCCCCTGTTTCTGGCTTGAAGGTCGCGAATGAAGTCCTTGTGGCCCCTGAGGCTGTCTCCAATGCCTTCGGCCGCTTTTTCGCCGAGGTTTCGAGCTCCGCTCATTACCACCCTGCCTTCCTCCCCCGCAAACAGGCAGAGGAAGCGAGGCCACCTAACTTCCGCTCCTCGAATCGTGAAGGTTATAATGCCCCATTCACCATGCGGGAACTGGAAAACGCACTTGGCCGATCACGGTCCTCCGCTCCAGGGCCTGATTCTATTCATATCCAGATGCTGAAGAACCTTTCTCCTGCGGGTAAAGGTTTTCTTCTTCGTACTTACAATCGCATCTGGATTGAGGGACATGTTCCCGCATGCTGGCGCGAGTCTATTGTTGTCCCGATTCCTAAGCCGGGGAAGGACAAGCACTTGCCTTCCAGTTATCGACCTATCTCGCTTACCAGCTGTGTCTGTAAAGTGATGGAGCGAATGGTTAACTCTCGACTGGTTTGGCTGCTCGAGTCTCGACGCCTACTTACCAATGTACAATGTGGATTTCGAAGGCGCCGCTCTGCTGTCGACCATCTGGTTACCTTGTCGACCTTCATCATGAATAACTTCTTGCGGAAGCGCCCGACCGCGGCTGTGTTCTTTGATTTGGAGAAGGCTTACGACACCTGTTGGAGGGCGGGCATTCTCCGCACCATGCATACATGGGGCTTTCGCGGTCGCCTCCCTCTTTTTATTCGTTCCTTTTTAATGGATCGCCAGTTTCGGGTACGTGTGGGTTCTGTCCTGTCCGACACATTTCGCCAGGAGAATGGGGTGCCACAGGGCTCAGTTTTGAGCGTCGCTCTCTTCGCCATCGCGATCAATCCAATAATGGATTGCCTCCCAGCTGATGTATCAGGCTCCCTTTTCGTGGACGATTTTACCATCTATTGCAGCGCGCAGTGTCCACGTGTCTTGGAGCGCTGTCTTCAGCGTTCTCTTGACCGTCTTTACTCCTGGAGTGTCGCCAATGGCTTCCGTTTTTCTGCCGAGAAGACGGTCTGTATTAACTTCTGGCGCTACAAAGAGTTTCTCCCACCGTCCTTACGACTCGGTCCCGTTGCTCTCCCACTCGTGGAGACAATCAAATTTTTAGGCCTTACCTTTGACAGGAAACTTAGCTGGTCTCCACATGTGTCATATTTGGCTGCCCGTTGTACCCGTTCTTTAAATGTCCTCCGTGTTCTCAGTGGTATGTCGTGGGGAGCGGATCGAACCGTCCTCCTTCGCCTATATCGGTCGATCGTCCGCTCCAAGCTGGATTATGGGAGCTTCGTATACTCCTCTGCACGGCCATCCATCTTACGCCGCCTCAACTCCATACAACATCGGGGTTTACGACTTGCGATCGGAGCATTTTATACCAGTCCCGTAGAGAGTCTTCATGCTGACGCTGGCGAATTGCCACTCACCTACCGGCGCGATATACTGCTTTGTCGGTATGCCTGTCGGCTACTGTCAATGCCCGACCATCCTTCTTATCGTTCCTTTTTTGACGACTCTCTTGACCTTCAATACGGGTTGTATGTCTCTGCCTTGCTACCCCCTGGAGTTCGCTTTCGTCGCCTCCTTCAACACCTTGATTTTTCACTCCCTGCAACCTTCCGAGTGGGCGAGAGCCGCACGCCACCTTGGCTCCAGGCTCAGGTCCGCGTTCACCTCGACCTCAGCTCGCTCCCAAAAGAGGTCACCTCCGGTTCGGTCTACCACTCCCGTTTTTTGGAACTTCGCTCGAAGTTCAACAACATGACTTTCATTTATACAGATGGCTCTAAGACCAATGACGGGGTCGGGTGTTCCTTTATTGTCGGGGCACAAAGTTTCCAATACCGGCTCCATGGCCATTGTTCGGTCTTCACAGCTGAGCTCTTTGCCCTCTACCAGGCTGTTCTGTACATCTGCCGCCACCGACATTCTGCTTATGTCATCTGCTCAGATTCCCTGAGCGCCATCCAGAGCCTCAGTGATCCGTACCCGGTTCACCCTTTCGTACACCGGATCCAACGCTCTCTTCAGCAGCTGGTGGACGTCGGTACGCCGGTTAGCTTTATGTGGGTTCCTGGCCATGTCGGTATCCCTGGGAACGAAGCTGCAGATGCCGCGGCCAAGGCTGCGGTCCTCCGGCCTCGGACAGCTTCTTGTTGTGTCCCTTCGTCCGATTTTAGCAGGGTCATTTGTCGGCGCGTTGTGTCGCTGTGGCATGCCGATTGGGCTGCACTTACCGACAACAAGCTTCGGGCCTTAAAACCTCTTCCCGTGGCTTGGACGTCCTCCTCACGCCCTTCTCGGCGGGAGGAGGTCGTTTTAGCAAGGTTAAGAATTGGACACTGCCGGTTCAGCCATCGCCATCTGCTGACGGCTGCGCCGGCGCCGTTCTGCCCATGTGGGCACTTGCTGACGGTTAGTCACATTTTAATGTCCTGTCCCGATCTTAAAACACTGCGCCTCGATCTTAACCTGCCTACTACTTTAGATGCCATTTTAGCGGATGACCCACGAGCAGCTGCTCGTGTTCTTTGTTTTATCAATTTGACAAACCTCGCTAAGGACATTTGATGTTTTTTAATCCTATGCCTGTCAGTCTGTCTTTTATTGTGTTTTCCCTTTTAGTTGTTGTTGTCCACTTGTGCCTCGCGGTGCATTCTTAGAGTAGTCAGGGCGCTAATGACCATTGAAGTTGTGCGCCCGAAAACCACAAAAAAAAAAAAAAAAAAAAATCAGACGATCTCGCAGTAGTGTGGGGACGCCCGTTTCACAAGCGCGGCACACCCGTGGCTGCTGACGTCACAGTGGCCGCTGCCGCTGAGCGGTACTTCCCAGCAGGCGGCAGCCGTGGCTCCTGCGAGGTCGCAGCGGCAGCGGCGGCGCACAGTGGCCTCGACAGGCAGGCAGAGGCGGCCGGCCCAGCCGACGACGCAGCCGACTGTGCGCCAGGCGCTCCCTCTGGTGTAAAGGCAGCAGAACTACGTCCCGTTCTGGAATCAAGAGGTCGTTCCAAAAATAACGCCCCACATTTTTTAAAGCCGTTAATACTAACGCGAGTTCTTTACAGACGAATGGAAAAACTAGTAGAAGCCGACCTCAGGGAAGATCAGTTTGGATTCCGTAGAAATATTGGAACTCGTGAGGCAATACTGACCCTACGACTTATCTTAGAAGACAGATTAAGGAAAGGCAAACCTACGTTTGTAGCATTTGTAGACTTAGAGAAAGCTTTTGACAATGTTGACCGAAATACTCTTTCAAATTCTGAAGGTGGCAGGGTAAAATACAGGGAACGAAAAGTTATTTACAATTTGTACAGAAACCAGATGGCAGTGACAAGAGTCGAGGGACATGAAAGGGGAGCATGGTTGGGAAGGGAGTGTGACGTGGTTGTAGCCTCTCCCCGATGTTATTCAATCTGTGTATTGAGCAAGCAGTAAAAGAAACAAAAAAAATTCGGTGTAGGTATCAAAATCCATGGAGGAGAAATAAAAACTTTGAGGTTCGCCGATGACATTGCAATTGTCAGATACAGCAAAGGACTTGGAAGAGCAGTTGAACGGAATGGACAGTGTCTTGAAAGGAGGATGAACATCAACAAAAGCAAAATGAGGATAATGAATGCAGTCGAAGTAAATCGGGTGATGCTGAGGGAATTAGATTACGAAATAAGACACTTAAAGTAGTAAAGGAGTTTCGCTATTTGGGAGCAAAATAACTGGTGGTGGTGGTCGTCGTCGTCTTCAGTCCTGAGACTGGTTTCATGCAGCTTTCCATACAGTAAAGCTTCATGCCCTCGGGAAAAATTACGGCTGTAGTTTCCCCTTGCTTTCAGCCGTTCGCAGTCCCCCCAGGGGGTCCACAACTCTTCTGTGGATACGTGCGTAGCGAGCACGGGACCCCGAGCTGATGTGGCCTTCCTTCCTTTCCGGGCTGCATACCTTCCCTTTCCGCATCCTTCCCCATCCCCCATCTTCGCCCCCCCCCCTCACCTCTGGCTCCTTCCTTCCTTTTCTCCCCCTCTGGGGGAATGGTTTGTGCCTACGTCCGGAGACGGACGCTTGTAAATGTACCACATTCTTCGCCTTCCTTACTTGTAAGTCTTCGTCCTTCCTTTGTCCTTCTCTTTTCCTTACCTCTTCTCTCTCCCCTTTTCTCCGCTGCGGCGTTTGAGACGTCTTCTTTCCTTTCCTTTTCCCTTTCTCTCTTCCTCCCTGTGCGTGTCTGAAGGCCGACCCACGCACTTCCATGCGTAGCCGGTGACGGGGTAACGCGTAATTCCCCGCCCCGGGTAGACAGGTAGGACACGTACGTACCCCCTGGTAACGGCCAGGCCCAGGGAGGGGTGATTACCCGAGCTGATACCTTCCGAAAGTGCCGATTGGTCCCTCCGTCCGTTTGTCGGGAGGTGTGACCTGAGGTGTGAACAATCACCTAAGGCGGGAGTGCCCTCGGAGAGGGCCCCCACAAGGGAGGAGCGCGCCATCGGAGACGCCGGTAATTGTGGGGATTCTTCCGCAATGGTTTCCTCATCTTCCACTATGTCTGCTCACAAACGTAAGTTCACTGAGTCTCAACCACAGTCAGTTCTTCCATCGTTGCCACAGTTCCTTGTTGTTTCTCGGTCTGACGAAGGTCACGACTTCTCCACAGTCAACCCCTTCATTATTCAGAAAGGTGTCGACGCAATTGCAGGTCCTGTAAAGTCTTGTTCCAGATTACGGAATGGCACCCTGTTGTTAGAAACACACAGTGCCCTCCAGGCACAAAAATTGCTGCGTACCTCACTACTACACACTTTCCCTGTCCGGGTGGAACCGCACCGTACCTTAAATTCCTCGCGTGGAGTCGTTTATACACGCTCCCTCGATGGACTGTCTGACGAAGAAATTCAGCACTACCTGTCAGACCAGGGCGTAACGGCTGTTCATAGGGTTATGAAAAGGGTTGACACGAAGATCATTCCAACCCGCACTGTCTTTTTGACATTTGACAAAGTGCAACTCCCATCGAAAATCAAAGCAGGCTATGAGATAATTTCCGTTCGTCCTTACGTCCCAAACCCTACGCGTTGCTATCGGTGCCAGCGGTTCAATCACACCAGCCAGTCCTGTTCTAATCCGGCCAAATGTGTTACGTGTGGCAGGGATGCCCATGAGGGTGCTTGTCCACCTCCATCCCCTCGCTGCATCAACTGTATGGGTGACCACGCTGCTTCCTCTCGAGATTGCCCCGTTTTTAAGGACGAAAAGCTCATCCAGGAAATAAGAGTGAAGGAAAAGGTGTCGACCTTTGCTGCTCGGAAATTATTCGCCAGTCGCCAACCCACCGTGCCTCAGACAGGCAACTACAGCACTGTCCTTGCTTCTCCTCGGCCAACAAAGGAGGCAGCCACGCAGACTTGCGACCTCACCTTTAGTGCCACGGTCGTCCGATCGGCCAGCGCAAAGATCGCCCGTTCAACTTCACCACTTTCGCCTGCCCACTCTTTGGCTCACCCTTCGTCGGGTTCTGCTAAATCTCGAGCCCACAAGTCCGACACCAAGTCTTCGAAGAAAGAGCATACTCGTGAAGATTTTTTACGTACGGCAACTTCACCACCATCGGTTCCTCCTTCCTCTAAACCTCATACTTCCAAGAAGGCTACAAAGAAACCCAGTTCCTCTCCTTCTCCGCCAAGGCGTGTCCCATCCACAGCGCCACCTGGCGGAAATCGCCCTCGGCCGTCTTCTGTGTCGCCGAGGCGCACTGCTGGTGGCCGGTCAACCGGCCGATCGCTGGTGGCAGGAGCTGCTCCTGACCAACCTATGGATCAGGATCTTCCGCCTTCGGCTGAATGCCATTCCATGCTGTCGGTCGCAAGCTCTGAGCAGTCGTTGAGTTGACAGCACCCTTTGTCACATTCCTCCATTTTCTGTTCACCCTATGTCCATTATCCACTGGAATATCCGCGGCATTCGAGCCAATCGGGATGAATTGTCGATCCTCTTACGATCCTACTCGCCGGTCATCTTCTGTCTTCAGGAAACAAAGCTGCGTCCTAATGACCGCTTTGTTCTCCCTCAATTTCAGTCCGTCCGATATGACCTCCCCTCTGTGGAAGGCACTCCAGCCCATGGGGGACTCATGATACTTCTCCATGATACTCTCCATTATCATCCAATCCCCATAGACAGTTCCTTCCAAGCTGTCGCCGTCCGTCTTTCCCTTTCTGGATACACATCCTCTCTTTGTACTGTCTACATTCCATCGTCCACACCAATGGCGCGAGCTGATCTCCTTCATCTTCTTGGTCAGCTTCCACCCCCCTATTTGCTGGTTGGGGACTTCAATGCCCACCACCCGCTTTGGGGATCTCCACATCCTTGTCCACGTGGCTCCCTATTGCTAGACGTCTTCCACCAAGCGGATCTAGTTTGCCTCAACACTGGGGTCCCCACGTTTTTGTCTGCCTCCACGACAAATTTATCTCATTTGGACCTTGCGATCGGTACTGTTCCGCTAGCTCGGCGCTTCGAATGGTTCGCCCTTGATGATACACACTCGAGTGACCACTTTCCATGTGTCCTTAGGCTGCAGCCTCAACTGCCATATCTGCGCCCGCGACGCTGGAAGTTTGCCCAAGCCGATTGGACACTTTTTTCGTCTCTAGCGACATTCGATGACCGTCGCTTTCCCAGCGTCGACGATGAGGTCACACATATTACCGACGTTATTCTTACAGCTGCGGAACGTTCAATACCACGCACCTCCGAATTGCCCCGGCGCCCCCCAGTTCCTTGGTGGAACGAGGCATGCCGTGACGCAATACGTGAGCGGCGACGTGCTCTTCGCATTTTCCGTCACCATCCTACTTTGGCAAACTGTATCCGCTATAAGCAGCTCCGTGCACGATGCCGTCGCGTCATCCGCGATAGCAAGAAGGCAAGCTGGCAATTCTTTATTAGCTCCTTTAACACCTTCACTCACTCCTCGGAAGTTTGGAGTCGGCTTCGACGGTTCTCAGGCGCGCCTAGTTTCTCCCCGGTCTCTGGGCTCACTGTCGCGCATGATACCTTAGTGGACCCCGTCGCAATTTCTAACTCATTGGGTCAGCACTTTGCTGAGGTCTCGAGCTCTTCACATTACCCGCCAGCGTTTCTCCCGAAGAAACGTGCAGCGGAAGTGCGACATCTTGCTTTCTCCTCTCAAAATCACGAAAGCTACAATGCTGTTTTCTCCATGCGAGAACTCCAACATGCCCTTTCTTCTTCTCGCTCCTCCGCCCCAGGATCGGATGGTATCCATGTCCAAATGTTGATGCATTTATCAACCCATAGTCTGCGTTACCTCCTTCGCCTTTATAATCGAATTTGGACCAACAGTACTTTTCCCAGACGATGGCGGGAAGCTATCGTCGTTCCCATTCCGAAACCTGGAAAGGACAAACATCTCCCCTCTAGCTATCGCCCCATCTCTCTTACGAGTAGTGTCTGTAAGATTTTGGAGCGTATGGTGAATTACCGTTTAGCTTGGTGGCTGGAATCACGCGATCTTTTAACACCTGCCCAATGCGGATTCCGAAAGCATCGCTCTGCAGTTGACCATCTTGTCGCTCTCTCCACTTATATCATGAACAATTTTCTCCGGAAACGCCAAACGGTAGCAATATTTTTTGATCTGGAGAGAGCATACGATACCTGTTGGAGGACAGGCATCCTCCGCACACTGTTCTCTTGGGGCCTTCGAGGCCGGCTGCCCCTTTTTCTTCGCGAATTTATGGCAGAGCGAACATTTAGGGTGCGGGTGAACACTACTCTCTCCCGTACTTTCTCTCAAGAAAACGGGGTACCCCAGGGCTCCGTGCTGAGTGTTGTCCTGTTTGCCATCGCTATAAACCCAATTATGGATTGTCTCCTTCCAGACGTCTCGGGCTCCCTCTTTGTGGACGATTTTGCGATCTACTACAGCTCTCAACGGACCAGCCTTCTTGAACGACGTCTTCAAGGATGTCTCGATCGCCTCCACTCTTGGAGCCTCGAAACCGGCTTCCGTTTTTCTCCCAGTAAGACCGTTTGTATTAATTTTTGGCGACGTAAGGAGTTTCTTCCGCCCTCCTTACATCTAGGTCCTGTCAACCTTCCGTTTTCAGACGTCACTAAATTCTTGGGTCTTATGTTTGACAGAAAACTGTGCTGGTCCTCCCACGTTTCCTATCTTTCGGCTCGCTGTCTGCGAACGCTCAACACCCTCCGTGTCCTGAATGGTACCTCCTGGGGAGCGGGCCGAGTGGTCCTTCTCCGCCTCTATCGCGCCTTAGTGCGCTCGAAATTGGACTATGGAAGCATAGTCTACTCCTCTGCTCGGCCGTCTATTCTTCGGCGTCTCGACTCTATCCACCACCGTGGATTACGTTCAGCGTCTGGAGCATTTTACACTAGCCCTGTGGAAAGCCTTTATGCTGAGACTGCTGAACCTCCGCTGTCCAATCGGCGAGCGGTCCTTCTGAGCCGTTATGCTAGCCATCTGTCTTCCATGCCTGCTAATCCAGCCCATGACCCTTTTTTCGACGCCTCCTTTGATGTAGGGTATGCAGGCCGCTCCTCCTCCCTACTACCCCCGGGAGTCCGCTTCCGTCAACTGCTCCATTCTCTTTCCTTCCGCTTCCCTAAAACCTTCTTGACAACTTGGGGTACAGCACCGCCTTGGCTCCGCCCCGGATCTGTCTGCTCCGTGATCTTTGTCAATTTCCCAAGGATGGTACACCTTCACTTGTTTATCGTCGGGCATTTGCTGCTCTATGTGCACAAATGACGGACGCCACCTTTATTTACACCGACGGCTCGAAAACATCGTTGGGTGTAGGGAGTGCCTATATTGTTGGCGACGCCCCACATCACTTTCGGCTTCCCGACCAGTGTTCGGTTTATACTGCGGAGCTTTTCGCTGTTCTCCAGGCTGTCCACTACATCCGCCGCCATCAGCAGATACAGTACGTAATCTGCTCCGATTCTCTCAGCTCTCTCCTCAGTCTCCAAGCTCTTTACCCTGTGCACCCTCTGGTCCACCGGATTCAGGACTGTCTGCGCTTGCTCCACCTGGGGGGCGTCTCGGTGGCGTTCCTCTGGCTCCCGGGACACGCTGGTATCTGTGGGAATGAGGCGGCTGATATAGCAGCCAAGGCTGCAGTTTCTCTTCCTCGGCCAGCTATTCAGTCGCTTCCCTTCACCGATCTACGGAGCGGTTTATGTCGCAAAGTTGCTCATTTATGGCATGCGCATTGGTCAACACTTCCCCGCAATAAATTGCGGGAAGTAAAAGCCCTTCCTTGCGCTTGGACCTCTTCCTCCCGAACGCGTCGTCGGGAGGAGGTAATTTTAGCTAGACTCCGGATAGGGCACTGTCTTTTTAGCCATCGACATCTTTTAAGCGGCGATCCTCCCCCACTCTGTCCCCACTGCTCTCAGCTGTGGACGGTCAGACACCTTTTAATTGAATGCCCCTATTTTAATCCGTTACGCTCCCGTCTACAGCTATCGCCTGATCTATCGTTGATTTTAGCAGATGACACGCGCTCAGCCGACCGCGTTCTCCAGTTTATTAGTGACAGTGAAATGACGTCAGTCATTTGAAGTTTTATCGGGGGACCATCAAGCCCTCTCTGTAGTGGACTTTTAAGCCTTGTTTCTGCTTTTAGTGTCTCCAATTCTTTGAGTTTCGTTCCCATTTTTGCTGTTTTCTATTTTCGGTTTTTATTCTTTCCTCAGTCACGGACCGGGCGCTAATGACCATAGCAGTTTTGCGCCCTAAAACCACAAACAAAAAAAAAAAGCCGTTCGCAGTACCAGAACAGCAAGGCCGTTTTGGTTACCATTACAAGGCCAGATCAGTCAATCATCCAGACTGTTGCCCATGCAACTACTGTAAAGGCTGCTGCCCCTCTTCAGGAACCACACCTTTGTCTGGCCTCTCAACAGATACCCCTCCGTTGTGGTTGCACCTACGGTACGACTATCTGTATCGTTGAGGCACGCAAGCCTCCCCATCAACGGCAAGGTCCATGGTTCATGGGGGGAGGGTCGAAGTAGAGCGGATATAAAATGTAGACTGGCAGTGGCAACGAAAGCGTTTCTGAAGAAGAGAAATTTGTTAACATCCAGTATAGATTTAAGTGTCAGGAAGTCGTTTCTGAAAGTATTTGTATGGAGTGCAGCCATGTATGGAAGTGAAACATCGGCGATAGATAGTTTAGACAAGAAGAGAATAGAAGCTTTTGAAATGTGGTGCTACAGAAGAATGCTGAAGATTAGACGGATACATCACATAACTAATGAGGAGATACTGAATAGAATTGGGGAGGAGTTTGTGGCACGACTAGAAGAAGGGATCGGTTGGTAGGACACCATCTGAGGCATCAAGGGATCACCAATTTACTATTGGAGGGGAGCGTGGAGGGTAAAAATCGTAGAGGGAGACCAAGAGATGAGTACACTAAGCAGATTCGGAAGGATGTAGGTTGCAGTAGGTACTGGGAGATGAAGCAGCTTACACAGGATAGAGTAGCATGGAGAGCTGCATCAAACCAGTCTCACGACTGAAGACAACAGTAATATACATAGACCAACGTCCTTGTTGGTGCTTCACATTTGATGTTTGTTCTGTGCGCCGGTGAAGTTTCGAACCGTTCTGGCAGAGGGCAGAGCCGCAGTACATCGTCAAAATGGCGTCTGCACACGACTCACGTTACAAGCAGAGTGCTGTAATTGAATTCTTGTGAGCAGAAAGAAGGCGTGGTGAACATCCACAAACGTTTGTGTGCAGTGTATGGCCATGCTGCAGTGGATAGTACAGTTGGGCGATGAGAGAACCCGGGAACACACAGCCAAATTGGGTTAGACATTCACCCTCGGACTGCCATGTCTTTGGGCTGCTTAAAGATTCTCAACGGAGAAGACACTTTGAAGATGACGAGAGGGTCACTCACGCAGTAAAACCATAGTTATACTAACAGGACAAGAGCTTTTATCAGCAAGGGAATACATGCTCTTCCACAACGTTGGCGTACCAAAAAAAAAAACAGCATATACAAGACATGTTGATGTATATTGTTACCAAATTCTGACTCTTAACAACAAAGATGTTCCGGAGAAAAAATGTGGGCATTACTTATTGGACGACCCTCGTAGTTTCTCTGGTATCCTTTAATTGTACGTAAAAATGATCGATTTTGTGTTAGCGGGTTTTCTTTCCAGTCTCTCATGTGATTTTAAGGAAACTACAGTATTCCGTAAAAAGAATTTTAGAGTTCTAGGCTCGCTCTAAGAATCTTAATTGTTGGTGACCATATCCGACTAAGTTTTAAGCCGCACTGTAGCTAAAGTTGTTTGTCGACAATTAATTTCCAATCAACAGCTGCACGCACTTTCATTTGTACAGGAAGTGTTTTTTTTTTTCTCCACTGCAAATGAGGTTAAAGAATTTTTGGGAACTTTGGTCCAGAACTGAAAACGACATCGAACAACTGACAAGGGAAACTCCAGGTCGCACCGCACTCAGATTTAGTGGTAAGGGGTCCCACTGGACAGCCCGTCAAAAACTGAACACAGATCAAACATGGAAACAGGGAGAAGGTACACTGAACTGCGAGAAAAAGCAAGGTAGAAACGGAAAGAGCAACCGCGTAGTGGTTAGGCTGACATGCGGGTGAGGCGTGTTCGAACCTCCCTCATGCCAATTTTTTTTCCTCGCTGTTAGCTGAATTCATATTTGTGTCTAAGTCGTGGTGTATCGCCCGTTTGCAACAGTAAGATTTGTAAGGAAGGGACCTACAATGACAGTTGATTCTACACAACTAACTAGCAGCAGAAAGGACGTGGCTTTCGAATGGGAACGGCAAACGTTCGAGGACAAGGCGCAAGTCAACCTCATCCTCCGCCGGAAAACACGTCCGGTGTGTGAAACACGGCGTTAGTGGCCAACAGCACGTGCGTCGTATCAAAGGAATCTTTCGATGCCGACGCACCTAATTTGTACGCCTGGTAGGTGAGAGATGTGCCTCCTCGCCCAGTTCAGATGTTCGTATGAATGTGAATGTGATCACTCCCAAGGAAATGATGAAAATATAATAGCTTGCCACATAACCGGCGACAAACGAACGCAAGAGTTTCACAATCACAGTTTCTCTGTCCTCTGTCAAAACAGCTTTTTAACGATTTTGAAGTTACTTTCCGTTTCGGAAGTTTTGACCCTCGAATTCCTTTGTTATAATATGGTTCACACCGGTGATTTGCTGTTTACATTTCTGTGAGACGTCTGTGTGGTGTCTCGCCTGCTCTCGCTATTCATCACATTTATTTGCGACGGTTACGTATTCTTATCACATGACTCATATCCCCTAACCACAGTATAGTATGACAACTTCCAAGACTACTAAAAGAGAACAAACATTACAGTGACCGGACGGACAGATGTGAAGGGAGAAAAGAAAATGGACGAAGGAGCTCTGAACACGGCCCGTCCGCTTTGCAGTCAACACCGTGACCACTTCACCCCGACGCCGCGTCATACATCTCGGCTCAGTATTGCAGTTGTTAAGCTTGGACCGTTCACTGTTTCTATTTTGCTCCTCCCCCCCCCCCACCCCCACACACACACAGTTCAGTACATCTCCTTCCTGTTTTCATGCTTGACCTGTGTTCAATTTTTCACGGGGTATCCACTGAGCCATCTTACCACTAACTCTGAGGGGGTTGGGGGAGGGGGGGGGGGGGAATGCGGTGCGATGGGGAATTTCCCTTGAAAGTATCTTCATCGAAACTTGTTTTCAAAATATTTAACCCTCTTCTGTTTATTCTCAACATTCTTTTTAAACTTCGAGGAACAATTCTTAACGAAATGTCGTGGAGTTACGTTAAAGTGACAGTAAAGTAGACAAGATTGCTTTTTAAAATAAACATTTCAGCTCAACGTTCATTTCTGTATGAGAAGTGAATACCGGTAGCAAGAGAGCTGAAAAGAAAAGCGGAAACGACGACCGCCACCACCACACGTTACAAGCGAAGACCTGGTCTCTGTTGCTGGCGACGGGAGCCGATCCGGTGCGTCAGAGGTACGTCTGAGGGCACGCCTTGGGCTCCTGTGTTCCTTGCTGGACTGTGATATCGGAATACTGGACGTCGGCTCTGGAGAACACGTAGAGATAGAGCACTCGAATGGTTGCTTCTCGGATTATGCAGCTTAGTGTATACAGGATGTCTGCGAATCGTAAGCTCGAGTGACTTGTCTTCTGAGGCCTATGTGCTCACAGATTAGTCGCCTTACCTCTTATGCTGGCGCTGACTTAGTTTTTATGAACTGCGGTATTTTCGAGACGACTATGTCAGAATATTAAAATAGGTTTTTATACACACGCGGTAATATTTGGTTTTACTTTACCGTTTTCGACAATGTTAAATAGACTACTTCATATCTGGGGATGAAAAAATTAGTCATGTGACATAAAACACTTTACTACTACAAAATGAGTAAAACATTCATAACAATGTTCTAAACAAGATCACATGTTATTATTGATGTGGAAAATGTTCTTCTATACTTCATGTAGAAAAACCGAAAAGTAAAATGTAAAAATGTAAAGGCCGGTTCTACTATTAGGGAAGAATAGGCAACAGCCTAGGGTTGTAAAACTTTAGGGGCGGCAAAGGGTGGAAAAAATTTAATTTCAAATCTGACAGCGAAAAAATTGAGGAGGAAAAAAATAACTGATCACCTTAGTTTAATGATTAAACGTATAATACGAGACTGATATTGTTGTGTTGTATTTTGGTGGTGGTGTAGTAGTTAGAGAGGGGAGGTGTCCGTGACAGCGATGCAATAAAAAGGGCGGGACGTCATTGTCAATTCTCGCCTAGGGCGGCAAAACACCTAACAATCGCGGCATCTAGAAGAGAGATGCAGTTCTACATCTACGTTTATGCTCCGCAAGCCACCCAACGGTGTGTGGCGGAGGGCACTTTACGTGCCACTGTCATTACCTCCCTTCCCTGTTCCAGTCGCGTATGGTTCGCGGGAAGAGGTACTGTCTGAAAGCCTCCGTGCGCGCTCGAATCTCTCCAATTTTACATTCGTGATCTCCACGGGAGGTATAAGTAGGGAGAAGCAATATATTCGATACCTCATCCAGAAACGCACCCTCTCGAAACCTGGACAGCAAGCTACACCGCGATGCAGAGCGTCTCTCTTGCGGAGTCTACCACTTGAGTTTGCTAAACATCTCCGTAACGCTATCACGCTTACCAAATAACCCTGTGACGAAAGGCACCGCTCTTCTTTGGATCTTCTCTACCTCCTCCGTCAACCCCACCTGGTACGGGTCCCACACTGATGAGCAATACTCAAGTATAGGTCGAACGAGTGTTTTGTAAGCCACCTCCTTTGTTGATGGACTACATTTCCTAAGGACTCTCCCAATGAATCTCAACCTGGTACCCGCCTTACCAACAATTAATTTTATGTGATCATTCCACTTCAAATCGTTCCGCACGCACACTCCGAGATATTTTACAGAAGTAACTGCTACCAGTGTTTGTTCCGCTATCATATAATCATACAATAAAGGATCTTTCTTTCTATGTATTCGCAATACATTACATTTGTCTATGTTAAGAGTCAGTTGCCACTCCCTGCGCCAAGTGCCTATCCGCTGCAGATCTTCCTGCATTTCGCTGCAATTTTCTAATGCTGCAACTTCTCTGTATACTACAGCATCATCCGCGAAAAGCCGCATGGAACTTCAGACACTATCTACTAGGTCATTTATATATATTGTGAAAAGCAATGGTCCCATAACACTCCCCTGTGGCACGCCAGAGGTTACTTTGTCTGTAGACGTCTCTCCATTGATAACAACATGCTGTGTTCTGTTTGCTAAAAACTCTTCAATCCAGCCACACAGCTGGTCTGATATTCCGTAGGCTCTTACTTCATCAGGCGACAGTGCGGAACTGTATCGAACGCCTTCCAGAAGTCAAGAAAAATAGCATCTACCTGGGAGCCTGTATCTAATATTTTCTGGGTCTCATGAACAAATAGAGCGGGTTGGGTCTCACACGATCGCTGTTTCCGGAATCCATGTTGATTCCTACATAGTAGATTCTGGGTTTCCAGAAACGACATGATACTCGAGCAAAAAACATGTTCTAAAATTCTACAGCAGATCGACGTCAGAGATATAGGTCTATAGTTTTGCGCATCTGCTCGACGACCCTTCTTGAAGACTGGAACTACATGTGCTCTTTTCCAATCATTTGGAACCTTCCGTTCCTCTAGAGACTTGCGGTACACGGCTGTTAGAAGGGGGGCAAGTTCTTTCGCGTACTCTGTGTAGAATAGAATTGGTATCCCGTCAGGTCCAGTGGACTTTCCTCCGTTGAGTGATTCCAGTTGCTTTTCTATTCCTTGGGCACTTATTTCGATGTCAGCCATTTTTTCGTTTGTGCGAGGATTTAGAGAAGGAACTGCAGTGCGGTCTTCCTCTGTGAAACAGCTTTGGAAAAAGGTGTTTAGTATTTCAGCTTTACGCGTGTCATCCTCTGTTGCAATGCCATCATCATCCCGGAGTGTCTGGATATGCTGTTTCGAGCCACTTACTGATTTAACTAAGACCAGAACTTCTTAGAATTTTCTGTCAAGTCGGTACATAAAATTTTACTTTCGAATTCACTGAACGGTTCACGCATAGCGCTCCTTACGGTAACTTTGACATCGTTTAGCTTCTGTTTGTCTGAGAGGTTTTGGCTGCGTTTAAACTTGGAGTGAAGCTCTCTTTGCCTTCGCAGTAGTTTCCTAACTTTGTTGTTGTACCACGGTGGGTTTTTCCCGTCCCTCACAGTTTTACTCGGCACGTACCTGTCTAAAACGCATTTTACGATTGCCTTGAACTTTTCCATAAACACTCAACATTGTCAGTGTCGGAACAGAAATTTTCGTTTTGATCTGTTATGTAGTCTGAAATCTGCCTTCTATTACTCTTGCTAAACAGATAAACCTTCCTTTTTTTATATTCCTATTAACTTCCATATTCAGGGATGCTGCAACGGCCTTATGATCACTGATTCCCTGTTCTGTACATACAGAGTCGAAAAGTTCGGGTCTGTTTGTTATGAGTAGGTCCAAGATGTTATCTCCACGAGTTGGTTCTCTGTTTAATTGCTCGAGGTAATTTTCGGATAGTGCACTCAGTATAATGTCACTCGATGCTCTGCCCCTACTACCCGTCTTAAACATCTGAGTGAGTGTCTCAGTCTATATCTGGTAAATTGAAATCTCCACCTAAGACTATAACATGCTGAGAAAATTTATGTGAAATGTATTCCAAATTTCTACGAGTCTAACATATATTTTCTGGAGTAACGTCAGCAACTTACAAAACGAAATCTCTTAGTAACAAGGTCATAAAATGAATTCTTGAATATACACTGATTTAAATTGTTTACAGTTTTTCTTTAGTTACGTGTCGTTGTAAATATTCGCAGTAAGCACACTTTGAGTGCGTTTTAAATCGATGTGGGTAGGTAGAAAAACGTGGTAGTTGAACTTTTTTTTTTTTTTTCATGTGCAGAAGTAGGAAGACATTAATAAGGAGAGAGCACCTGAAATCATTCGACCTGCATTTGAAATTAAATGCACTGCGCAGCAATTAAAAATTTTTAGCTCAAGATCGATTTTATTGGACACCGCTTGGTGCTGTTTTTGGTAATTGCTCAGAAATCGTTAAACCGCAGAGACTCGTGCGGTTTGACACTTGCTGCAGGACACCGCGTGAACGTGACAACGTCCAGCACTGTTCAGTTCGCTAAACTAGCACTGTGCTCCAGTGTTGCCGCAGGAGGCGACACGGAGTACGAGAGAGAGAGAGAGAGAGAGAGAGAGAGAGAGAGAGAGAGCGGCGCCGCTGCTGCCCGGGCCCCGACGCAGACCGCCGTCCCTGGCCGCCCCATCAGTCTGTCGCCCTCGTCGGACTGGACGAAGCCCTGGCCTCGTTTGCAGCTCTTCATCGCCCAAGTCTTCGTACGCTCAAATGTCGTTCCACCTCGTCCAACACACGGCAAGAAAACGAAAAATCCACACAACTCACCAGAGCTTCCACATCCGCCGGAATAACTCCGAAGAAGAAGAAGAAGAAGAAGAAGAAGAAAACAACGCAAATTACGGACGCCTTTCTGTCTGTTACGTCGCCTGTCTCCCAAGAAAGACCGATGCAGGAAACACAAATCTCGGACGTGTCGCGCCTCACAATTTCTCCGAGCGGTCTAAGGCGCTGCAGTCATGGACAGATTTCACACACATTTGAACATTTTCAGAATTTGTGCGGAACTTATTAATGAGGCGCCGCACCGTCAGTTTGTCCTAAATTCAGCTCTGCGATGGACCCGTTAATTCTACATGGGATAGGGCATCTTACGAACAAACAAAGAGATAATAAAAGTTCGAGTCTCACATTAGCGACTGAATTATCGCAAGCCGCGCGCTACTCGGTTTCAGTACCGCTTCAGTACACCCTCTTTTCCGGAGCACGTAACATCCGGATCCGTAACTCCTGTCGATGATAAGGTTTTCATAACAAGGAAAACTTCACTTCCAGCACAAAGTAAAACATGTGCATGAACCACACGCTGGATGCGGACACACCACGTGCCAGCTCAACCTCAGTGTCTGCGAGTGTCTCACTTGCCTTTACCGCAAGAGGCTGATAGCCTCACCAAACAAGCTAATGTCATAGTTTGGACATGTTTCAGTTTAATTTCTTTTTGTCATCAGGCTTTGATGCGGTCTGCCGCGAATTCCTCTCCTCTGCCAACCTCTTCATCTCAGAGCAGCATTTACGACCTATGTCCTCAATTATTTGCTGGATATATTCCAAACTGTCTTCCTCTACAGTCTTTGCCCTCTACAGCTCCCTCTAGTGCAATGGAAGTCATTCTCTGATGTCTTAACGGATGTCCTATCATGCTGTCCCTTCTCTGTGTCAATGATTCACACACATCCCTTTCCTGCACAGAACCTCCTCATTTCTTACCTTATCAGCCTACCTAATTTTCAACACTCGTCTGTAGCACCATATCTCAAATGCTTAGATTCTCTTCTGTTCCGGTTTTCCCATAGTCAGTGTTTCACTGCCATACAATTTTATGCTCCAAATGTACATTCTCACAAATTTCTTCCTCAAATTAAGGCGTATGATCGATACTAGTAGAATTCTCTTGGCCAGGAATGCCCTTTTGGCACTGCCAGTCTGGTTTTTATGTCCTTGCCCCCGTCCGTCATTGGTTATTTTTCAGCCTAGGTAGCAGAATTCCTGAAAAGTTTCTCGTTGTTCTCACTTCTGATACTTCTCATTACTTTCGTCTTTCTTCGAATTACTCTCAATCCATATTCTGTACTCACTGCTGTTCATTCCATTCAGTAGGTCCGATAATTCTTCTTCACTTTAACTCAGCGTAGAATGTCATCAGCGAATCGTATCCTTGATATCCTTTCACCTTGAATTTTAATTCCACTCCTGAACCTTCCTTTTATTTCCATCCTTGTTTCTTCGATGTACAGACTGAACAGCAGGAACGGAAGACTACATGCCTGTCTTAAACTTTTTCACCTTTTCTAATCCGAGCACTTCGTTCGTGGTCGCCCACCCTTATTATTCCCTGTTGGCTCTTGTACATATTATATACTATCCGTCTCTCCGTATAGCTTACCCCTATTTTTCTCAGAATTTCGGACATCTTGTACAATTTTACATTATCGAACGCTTTTCCACGTCGACAAATCCTGTGAACCTGTCTTGCTTCCATTATCAACCGCAACGTCAGAATTGCATTTCTGATGCCTTTACCTTTCCTAAAGCCAAACTGGTCGTCATCTAACAAATCCTCAGTTTTCTTCTCCAGTCTGCTGTAAGCAACTTGGATGCATGAGCTGTTAAGCTGATTTTGCGATAATTCTCGCACTTCTCAGATCTTGTGTTCTTCAGAATTACATGGACGATAGTTTTCCGAAAGTCAGATAGTATGTCGCCAGACTCATACATTCTACACACCAACGTGAATAGTCGTTTTCCTGGAACTTCTGCTAATGATTTTAGAAATTCGGATGGAATGTTATCTATTCCTTCCTTATTTGACCTTAAGTCCTTCAAACCTCTTTCCTAATAGTGGATCCACTACCTACTCTGAATCTACTCTTGTTTCTTCTTCTGCCACATCAGAGAAACCTTCCCCTTCATAGAGACCTTCAATGTACTCTTTCCACCTACCCGCTATCTTCAGCATTTAAAAGTGGAATTCCCACTTCACTCTTAATGGTACCACACTTGCATTTAATTTCACCGAAGGTTGTTTTTATATTCCTATATGCTGAGTCAGTACTTTCCGACAATCATTTCTTTTCGATTTCTTAAGTTTTTCAAGCACCTATTTCGTTTTAACTTCCCTGTCCTTCCTATGTCTTTCTTTCCTAAGGGACATGCATTTTTGTATTCCTGAATTATCCTGCGTATTTTTGTACTTCTTTCGTCGATCAACTGAAGTATTTCTTGTGTTAGCCATGGTCTCTTTCCAGCTACCTTCGTTGTAACTATGTTTTTCTTTCCAACTTCTGTGATGGCCCTTTTTAGAGATGTCCATTCCTCTTCAACTGTGCTGCCTACTGAGCCATTCCATGTTGCCTTGTCTACAGCCTTAGGGAACTTCAAGTGTATCTTGTTATTCCGTAGTACTTACGTTTCTCACTTCTTTCTTCCTGACTAATCTGTTGAAGTTGAGTCTACTCCTCATCACAACTACGTAGGGATCTGTCTGCTCCTGGGTACGCCTTATAATCTAGTATCTGCTTCAGGAATCTGTCTGACCATGATGTAATCTAATTGAAATCTTCCCCTATTACCCGGCCTTTTCCAGGTATACCATCTACTTCTGTGATTTTTGAAGAGAGTATTCGTTATTACCAGCTGAAATTTCCCTGCCGTGGTAGCCGAGCGGTTCTAGGCGCTTCAGTCTGGAACAGCGCGACTGCTACGGTCGCAGGTTCGAATCCTGCCTCAGGCATGGATGTGTGTGATGTTCTTAGGTTAGTTAGGTTTAAGTAGTTCTAAGTGTAGAGGACTGATGACCTCAGAAGGTAAGTCCCAAAGTTCTCAGAGCCACTAGAGCCATTTTGAGCTGAAATTTATTACAGAACTTAGTCATTCATTCTCCTCTCTTTCCTTGCTCCAAGCCCATATTTCCAACACTTTCTTCGAATTCTTCGCCTACACCTGCATTCCTGTTCCCCATGACTATTAGATTTTGGTCTCTCTTTACCACTGTTACTTTTTTAATATCCTCATATACTTCCTCTACCTCTTCATCTTCAGTTTGAGGTGTCAGCATGTGTACCTGAAATATCATTATCCGTGTTGGTTTTCTGTCGATTCTGATACCAACAACCCTATAGCTGAACTATTGTCTCTCTCTCTCTCTCTCTCTCTCTCTCTGCCCTGCCTACCTATTCATAACGAATCCTACTCCCGTTATACCATTTTCTGCTGCTGTTGATATTACCCTATACTCATCTGACCATAAATCCTTGCCTTCTTTCCATTTCACTTCACTGACCCCTACTCTTTCTAGATGTTCAGAGTCTCTAACCTCCATACCGCGTTTAAGCTTCTGACATTCCACGCCCCGACTCGTATAACGTTATCCTTTCATTGGTTATTCAATGTTTCTTTCATGCTCACCTTCCCCTTGCCAGTACCCTACCGGAGATCAGAGTGTGGGACTATTCCGGAATCTTTCCCCAACGGGGAGATCATAATGACACTGTTTCAATTGCAGGCCACATGTCCTGTTGGTACATGTTATGTGTCTAATGCAGTGGTTTCCTTTGCCTTCCGCATCCTTATGCCGTTGATCGTTGCTGATGCTTCCGTATTTAGGAGCAGTTTCCCACCCCAAGGAAAAGTGCCATGAACCTTTGCCCGCTCCTCCACCCTCTTTAACAATGTTTGTAGTGTTTGGCTTACTATATAAAAAGTGTGTTAGTCGTATTAGAACGAGCCTTCTCAGTCACTTAGCTAACAGTGAACAAAGAGCTTTCCCACTGAAAGAAGCCATTAGATGTCGATTATGAGCTGGCAGTCGGCCTCTGATCGATGAAAGAGACGAACGAAAGTGAACTCGCTCAGGGGCGTTCGGCTTAGGCTGGCAGTTTTCTGGAGCAATCGACGCTTTCGGTTGCGGCGGGACGACCTGACATTGGTCTGTGCTCGCCAATAGAAAGCAGACACCTGAAACAGAACTGAACTACGTGACTTTAAACCTGGATTCGCATCGCCGCGGGGCCCGGTTTATTTAAGCAAAGCTGCGTGATTAAGGAGCTTATTAGCATATCAATCCATAGTCTGTTATATTTCTGCTTCTATAAATATGGGTGCAGTAACTGAACTAAAATTTCCATAACTGTTCCAACAGATTTAAACCCTGCATTTGTCGACCCTACTACTGATGTCACGAGTTATTTTATCACACGTAGCTTCGTAGTATGTTGATACTATGCCACCCCTTTTCCTGTTTGTTGACATTAGCTTGGAATTATCCACAGTTAAGAAGAGGTGGCCTTTAGTACAAGAACAAGTACTAAGCTGCGTTGTATTTTTGTCAAAAGTATACAAACAGCAGTATTGTTAACGATCAATCTGAGAACGCCGGTGACTATCCACGGTGAAATTTACGTATACGGAGAACACTACGCTTCCGTTGTCCTTATATGTGTTACATGCAACGTTAGTTTCGTGTCTGTCGAACGTCTGTGATTCAGTCGATCGAAAATCGTTGGCGCAGATCACTTATTTGAAACCAGTCTTTGTAACTTTTTGTTTTTAGTCAGTCTAAAGTTTCGAAGTGCCTAATTTAAATCATTGTATGGCGGAGTGCACTTCTCTTATCTCCGTCTTTTCTGTTCCATGAACGGGACAAACTCTCGTATCAACTCGACATCTTCTGACTTTCCAGTCGTGGTTGCTTCATGAGATGTACTACGTACGAAGAAGTAGTAAGTTGCCGGACTTGTCGGGACGCACGCTCCCGGAATTAAAACAGCAGACATCAGAACTATCCCGTAGCGGCAGCCACGACACACCCCTCCAGGTGGTTTCGCACCTCTCGCACTTACGGAACAAATCCACGGGCAAGCCCGCCGCCCTTGTGTCCACTTTCTTCTGCATCTCCTCTGTTAATACTAGCTTGATGACAGTTTGCCATTGAATCATATTTCCCTAAGGTTCTTCCCGGTACATGCTTTCGTTACAACTAGTTTTGGGAGTTATTTCATCTTTAGGTCGCCCGGAGGCATACTCCCAGGTGTTTCACGGTCGTTATTGTCTCCAGCGATTTATCACTAATGATGTTGCCGAACAACATTGGAAGTTTCCGCCTATTTATGACCAGCATGTTACACGTTACATTTAAATACATGATCAACTGCTTGTTCCCGTACGGTTGGTTGGTTTGTGGGATTAAAGGGGCCAGACTGCAACGGTCATCGGTCCCGTTCCTGTACGAAGAACTAATTCTCTACAGGTCTTCCTATATGTCACTTTAATTTTCTGGCGTCGAGACCTTCTTGTATACATAATCACAATCCACTAAAAGGCTAGTGCAGCTTCCGACGTTATACATCAGTCCAACACTGTGCGGAAGCCGTGCTGGCTCCTGTAATGATCTTAATTCTAAAAAAAAAACGTGAAAATTTGTGACCAGCTATAATACTACAACAGATTGAAGCCAGCAATGTGGGCCTTTATCGCCTTCAACGCTTCAGCGGGTTCCACTAGAAGGGCAGCGGGTGCTGTCGCACATTCTCTGTGGAATCCCGTGTCTCCCATCCGATCCGAAATACTTTCCACTGTTAAGTGATTTTGAATTCCTTTTCCGCTATGACTTATCCGAAGGTCCCCATTTCAGCGTTCTTTCGATGACTGAAAAGAGGAACCGTATTTCGATCGATCTTCTGCGGTGAAGCAATTTCTGAAGACAGAATTCAGGATTTCGGCCTTTTGTCATCTGTTTCGAATACACGGTTGCGATCCGATTTCTATACACGTAAGACTAAATCTAAGAAGCTTCAACATCGCAGCACGTCAGCAATCGTTGGTTAACATATTAAAAAACTGAAAACCCGCCTCGATTGCGAAACAGCACCCAGCTTTCGGCGTAGATAACGTAATCTAAAGACGTCGTGGTAATAAATATATAGGGATAAAACGTGAGGTGTTCAACGGGCTAAAATCACCTTCATTGTAAAAGAAAAATGAGGATAAAAAGATAGGTCAACAGCTTGACCAACCGCGCTCGCCAATCAGCGCGCGCATGTCATAATCCCCAGATCATCAGGTTTACCGGCATGAAGTAAAGGCGCGAAAGCTTCAAAAGAATTTCTATTTCCTAGGTTTCATCTCCTGTTTAGCTCGTCTCTTGTTCTATCCATTCCATTTTTTGATATACGTTGATCCACAGTTGGGAATGTATGGGCTATTTAGCTCCGACCCATGTATAAACTTTCTCGTATTCGTATGCGTATGTGCATGCGCATTCAAGTAACTTCCCTTGCCTTGCGCACGTGCATAGGTAGCGTGTCAGGCTTGCAAGTGAGCGACCGTTTGTAGCTGCAGTTTATGGCGGGTCATGGCCCATCGAACATAGGCCGGTGTGAGGTGGAGCGTACACCATTAAGTAGTGGTTTTGACTTTGTAGATATGTACTGTTTGTGTTTTCCTTTTCTTTTTCGTTTATAAATGTATAGCTATGGTGTTCTTTTAATCATTGACAAAGGTCTTCTTAGGCACTTGGGGGTTTTATTGTTGTTCTGAAGAAGGTGTAGTTATCTACGCAGAAACCTGGGGTAACACTTAACACTAGGTGCTTTTTTCGGATCGGTTGGCAAAATTTTCACTTTAGAATTCATCGAATACATCTTCTTACTCATTTTCTCTTTCAGTTTTTGACTATGCTTTGCCCGAGCTTAAATCTGTGGTAAGTTTCTCTTTGCTTTCGTAGCGTGCGCTAACGTGGCTAATGAACCACTCTCTCTCTTCCCTATCCCTCACAGCATTCGTCGACACACAGATGATTTTGAATTTTATTCATTTGTACTTCTCAATTTCTTCCTGAGAGCTGAATATTTGACGTCCACTCAGATACTCCGCAATTTGTTTCGTGTTACTAAGCGAAAATAAGGTACTCGAGCAGCGTCTGAACAATTTAGTTAGAGAAGAGCGCGCTGAATGGTACGCACGCTTATATCGCTGAATGAGGAGGAGCCCTGGGCTAGTAGTAGTGCCGGGGCGCGGCGGTCTGGGCACACGACACACTTCATACCAACTGGTTCCGCCACGGACGCTCAGCGGGTATAGTGACCGCCACTTGGCTGTAGCCTAGAGGCCGGGCCGGCTGACACAGAGAAGCGCTCACCGACATGTACCACACCAGTGTTCGAAGGGGTGACCACCCGGAACGAGGGCGGTTGTTGAGGAATGGACAGACATTAATAGGCAAAGCACTTTCCAACTACGCTGACGTTCTTGCAGTGTTTCTCGGACAACTGCTATTGACCGATGAACCAAACTTTTTCATCACTGTATAAGTTAAGACGTCATATTTACAGTATCGGTGTGAAGAAAATCTAAGTTTCCATGAAAATCTCGAAGAGTCAATAAAATGTTCAAATGTGTGTGAATTCCTAAGTGACCAGATAGGACTTGAACCTCCAGCCGGAGGGGCCGCGCAATCCGTGACATGGCGCCTCAAACCGCACGGCCACTCCGCGCGGCGCGAGAAGAGTCCAAAAGTCACGGTGTGGTGTACAATAGGCGTGTGGTCCCTACCTTCCTGAGGCTGACGGCCAGCAACATGGTGTGACTGTTCACACAGCAAACCAAAGTAGGGCTCGACTCAAACATTCCCAAACCGTGTGATATCCCGTTTTGGTGATGTGACGTTGCCATCCCGTTCCCCGATTAAACAACAGCTAATTATTTCTTTCGGAGGTTGTGTGAAGGAAACGGACTTGGCCAATCGTCTGCAGACAATTGGCAGACTTAAAGACTGCAGTTCACCGTGAAATAAGCACAACTCTGCAGGACGTGTTAAGGCGTGTCATGGAAACTGTCACGATACCTTCACCTGCATATCCAGGCACAAGGGAATATTTGGAGGAAGTCATTTTAGAGGTGTGTAGTGAGGTTTCCCGAAGTGTGTTACAGACTTTAGTAATTGTCACTTCCTGTACTTATATTTCATAATCGTATTAAGTTACTGCTTTGATTCACGGTGTGTTATCGTGCACTGCACATGTGAGGAGAACTGTGCAAATATTAGCGTTGGCTCAGTGGTAACTGGGGGCACTCAGCACTGTAGCATGTCATGGTACAAGTTTCTTGCCTTCTGGAGCTGCTAGTAAAGACTCTGGCCAACTAGTCTAGAAATGTGGTGACGAGAGGATACACTGGGTCATTTCATCTGCCGGTCTTCCTATTCAGGGTGTATAAAAAAGGATGGCGCAGACTTATACGGCTGAAAGTACACGATAATAGACGCACAAATGTCAAGTAAACTGGGCCTCTAAAACGCACACCTTAAGAGCTATCAGATATTCTTGATTTTCAATATTATGAAACAAATCTCTTATATTGCAAGCTCTTTGCTTTCCGTATTTTGGGAAGTGGTGGTATGGACTAAAACAAGAAAAAACATGTACTCTAAAATGCATACCTTAACAGCTATGAGCACCTGTTTGTTGATCTTCGGTACTTTGGAACACAACTCTTGTAATGAAAAAGTGCTCGTAACTTTTAAGGCATGCGTCTTAGAGCACATGTTTACTGCTCTTTTTTTCTCTTGTTTTGGTTCATACTACCACTCCCCAAAATATGGAAAGCAAAGGCCTTGCCGTAGAAGAGATTTATTTCACAATATTGAAAATAAAGAATATCTCATAGCGCTTAAGGTGTGCTATTTAGAGCCAATGTGTACTCGACATTTGTGCTTCTATTATCGTGTACTTTCAGCAGTAATAGTATGCGCCCTCCTTTTTGATACACCCTGTACAGTGGCAGAAATGAGTGTAAAGGCATGGGTATATGTAGGAAAATTAACATTTTTGGTTGGTGTAGTTGCGCACAGTGTATATGCAATAGTATGAGATCCAGCGTACTGACAAATTCAGCCAAATGGTATCAATTTGATACCAGTAGTACAGTCCATAACAAGACATAGATTCAGATGGTAGAGGGTGAAACTCTGTATAAAGACAGTGGGCTGTGCTGTGCGTTACACGCCTTTCCTGCAGACAGGAAACACACCATTAGTAACAGTGCATATTCTGTACGTAAACTAAGAGTGACATAGCCAGACGGTGTGATGAAAAAGCAAAAACTGGTGCATAGAAGAAAATGTGACTCCAGTCGTTAACTTGCCAAGAAGCTGAACCGTTGAAGTACAGTAATTTATAATTTGCTTAGATTCGGCGCACGATATGAATAGAGCGGAAAACATGTGTAAAGTAGAAAATTGTTGGAGGCATCGGAAAGGTTACTTTTGCGCAAAGCGAGGACAACAAATCGATATTCTTCTCAACTTGTTGCTATTTTACATTTGCCAGTAACTGCCAGACGTGTAAGACAATTTTTTTTTTTTAAATGAAAACATCTTGCATTCGAGAAACGAATACAGAAAGCTGCCATGACGCCCATGTATAAACGTGCTAGATTGGACTTTGTTTAAAAATGTATGTCTTACATATTTTGATATTCAGTGATGAGAAGTTAAATTTAGATCGTGCAGATGGATTTCAATACGATTCACATGATGTAAGGACAGAGCAGCAGGTAACACTGAGCAGAAATGTTGTTCGTGGAAGTGTTAAGATTTGGACAGTATTCGGTACTAAAGGTGAACCACGCATTTCTTGGGTGAACAATAGAATAAATTCTAACGCGTACTCTGACATGCCATAGACAGCATTGATTAGAACATAAGAGGGGCTAGGGGACGAAAGTACAATAATGTTTCAAGGAGAGAATGCATTTGTGCTGGTTTCTGCACAACAAAAAAGCGGTTTGAAGGTAAAGATATCGATGTCTTGGCCTGGCGTACACGTAGCCTGGGTTTGAACCTCGTGGAAAACTTACGGGGAATACTCGCGAAGCGTGTTTATCGCAATGGAAGGCCGTATGAGAGCTGAAAAGAGCGATACGAGAAGAGGGGGTGACAGTTTCACTGCAAGAACTAAAAGCCATAAAATCAATGCTGAAGAGAATTTTTGTGGTGGTGGTGGTGGTGGTGGTGGTGGTGGTGGTGGTGGTAAGTTCCTTTGGGAGCAAACTGCTGGGGTCATCGGTCCCTATGCTTACACACTACTTAATCTAACAAACTTACACTCAGGACAACATACACACCTACCTCCGAGGGAGGACTCGAACCTTCTACGGGGGGAGCCGCGCAAGCCGTGACAAGGCGCCCAAGACCACGTGGCTACCCCGCTCGACCAAGAATTTTTGAGGTAATCAAGGAGAACAACGGAGGTTGGACGAAGTACCAACAGTGCAATAACACAACAAGACAATGAGTGCCTTTATACCAGTTTCCTTCCAAGAAATACAAAAGCCTTATTTTGTTCCTCTTTTATGAAAGAAACTACGTAATTCCGTCACGACTGTGTCTCGTAAGAGTATCTACTGCTTTCATAATAAAAACAATACATACAGAAGCACTGTCGTTATTTTGATTTCCTCTACTGTATCGATTGGGACATGACATAAAAGTCGGTCGTTTGAGGAGGCGAGCTGGGCTGGGAAGGCCAACTGGACAAACACCTCCTTTCTAGTTTGTTCTGTTAATGTCTCCCATTCGTTGTTAAACTTGGGCTGCGCTTGAGGAAGACAGAACCAACGTGATGAACAGAATGAGGACGGTCCGGTTACCTTCCAGGAAGGCTTGTGTTTCCAGTTTAGAGAACTTGTCAAGCAGCGCTGTGACGTGTTTCGGTGACATTCAATTCCGTTCTGGTCTTCTCGCTATCCTGCTGTAGCCTCGACGTATATTCTCTTCAGCGCAGTAGTTCCTTGAGCACTGTTGAAAAGGATTTTGTCGAAGCTGAGTTGAAAGCTTATCTACTGAATATCTTCAAAAGTCAGCGGTTTGTCACAATCGCCGCTCCGTTCTTTAACTTTGGTTGCGACTTGAAGGTGGACCTGTCTCTGATAAAGTCTCTCAATACTCTTAATGATTCATCGGAACAGCATAGGCAACCGTTTCAACGATTGGTAAAGTCTCTCACAGACATTTGTTCGACCTGTGCTCAAGCGCTTGTGGTCTGGAGCTTCGACTGCACGTTAATGGAATAAGTGGAGAAGATAGAAGTATGCGCTGCGCGTCCCTTAAAGGGTTAGTGTACAGGAAACTCATTTGGCAGACGCCACAGGGTCTCATGATTGGTGAAGAAGCTTTCCGTAGAAATTCTTAAACAAGGTGTACATAGTTGAAATCTTGACAGAGTATCGGTCGTGATGCTGCAACGTTTGAACGAGTTTCCTACTCAACATCTGAAGTGTGACATCGATTGGAGGTGACTAATGGAAACGTCGCAAAAGACGCTTGATACTGAATGGAGAACTCGTCTGTGAAATTGGCAGAGGAAGCCTTCTCTGTCGGGTTGTTGCTGTCCGTGCTATTCCACCTTGTGCAAGCCTCTTCATCTCCACGTAGCTCCTGTAACCTACACTCGTTTCAACCCGCTTTTTGTTTTCAAACCTTGGTATCTCTCTAGAACTTTTATACCCTCCCCTCTACTCTTTGTGCCTCCCCACGTGTCCCACCAACCCAATCCTTGTTTTTGTCAACTTGTGTCATAAATTTGTTTCCCCCAGTTCGATTCAGTAGCTGCTCAATAGTTATTCGATCTGTCCGTATAGATTTCAGCATCCTTCTGTAGCAGCACATTTCAGAAGCTTCTGTTCCCAGCTTATCTGAACTGCTTATCGCCCATATTTCACTTTTGGACAAGACAATACTCAAAGATTCTTTAGAAAAGACTTCCTAATATTTAAATTTATGTTAAGTGTTAACAATTTTCCTTTTCAGAAGCGTTTTTCTTGCTATTGCCAATCTGCATTGCCGGCCCTTGTGGCCGAGCGGTCCAAGACGCTTGTCAGGAACCGCGCGATCGCTGCGGTCGTAGGTTCGAATCCTGCCTCGGGCATGGATGTATGTGATGTCCTTAGGTTAGTTAGGTTTCAGTAGTTCTAAGTTCTAGGGTACTGATGACCTCAAATGTTAAGTCCCGTAGCGCTCAGAGCCATTTGAAACATTCTGCATTTTATATCTTCTATACTTCGCACATCTATTATTTCACTGCCCAAATAGCAAAACTGTCTACTTTAGTTTCTCATTTCCTAATCTGATTATCCCTCGGCACTGCCTGATTCACTTAATTCGACTACATTCTATTACTCTTAATGTAATTTTACTTATGTTCGGCTTAAAATTTCTATTAAAGACACCATCCATTCTATTCAAATGGTCTGTTGCAAGGCTACAGCACAAATTTGGATTACAATCAAACCTTCGTAATTAGAGGTAATTGTGACTGAGAATAGCTCCAATTTGGAATAACTCTAATTACACGAAGAGTGACTTTTCGAGACCTTTTATTTAAAAACAGATTCAGAACTTAGTGTTCAGTCTTATTATAGGGAACAGTTATTTCATCAGTTAACGTATTACATAGTTTTTTGGAAATAATATTCTAGTAGAAATTTGAATATTATACTGTACTACTGTGCATATTTTATTTTGTGAGGACAGAATATTTTTTTAAGAACGTGTGTTCTCGGTAGCGTCGTCCGCCATAATGGCAGCTGGTGCCGCCACCTTGTGTTGCTCCACGTAGCGCGGCAGTAACAGCAACGCCGCCGTCCCATCACTACTACTCACTTTGCTGGCATCGACGTCATCCCCAGTGATGTTTTTCTGGGGGATGCGTACCCCTAAACTTTTTCTTTGACAAAGTAATTTTTTTACCATGTTGAAAACTTGGAAGAGTGCTAAAGATTTATTTCTCGGACGTAAATTTTTTATTTCACTTTTTCATGTTGGCAGTTGCAATACGAACGATACCAGTGCAGTTTTGGTGGGAAAAGCGACGTCATTGACTGTTTCAAGCACGATGGAGTTACCAGTTAATGACTCAATAAAAAGTGTTCCCATCCCAGAGCTGATGGGGAATCTTTCATGACGATGAAGCCTCAGTTTTTTGTTGAGCATTTAGAACACATTCGGAGAGGTGGAGGGCTTGTCCAAAATGAGATCTGGGTCAGTCTTGATCAAAACAGCATTATCTGCCCAGTCACGGGAGTTACTCAACTGTGACAAGCTGGGGGATGTTTCTGTAACCGTCATACCCCATAAGAGCTTAAATATGGTCCAGGGTATCATATTTCACAGAGCCCTTCTTTTGCAGTCCAACAATGAGCTGCGTGCCAATTTCGAGCAGCGATGTGTACATTTCACATGGCATGTCCACAGAGATCCAAAGGAAAATGTTACCACCAGTGCCTTCATCTGGGCCTTTGAGGGTGATACACTGCCTGAGAAGGTCAAGGTGATGGTCTACTGGTGTGATGTAAAGCCCTATATCCCTCCCCCGATGTTTGTGTGTCTCCCACTGTAAGCCGTGTTTGGAGATTCGCGACTCACCTCCCTGACAGAGATCCTCTTTTCTTCCCCCTTTACTCTGTTTTTACCCCTTTTTTTAAAGGATTGGTTAGTCTCCTTTCCCCATACGTACTTCTACATTCTAGCGGTTGCACCTTTTAAGTCACAGGTGGTCTTGTCTATGCTGCTTCAGCATAGTGTTGGGCTCGTTCTCTTGCTGACTTCCCTCGTTTCGTTTTTACCATTGACAACATGACTGCCCTTTTACCTTTTTAGCCTTTTCCCTTTTATTGTCTGACTTTCCTGAGATGTCACACTAGCGGGATGGACCACATTTGAAACAAGGGACTGATGACTTGGCTGTTTGGTCCCTTAAACCCCACACAACCAACCAAACAACCAACCCTCCCCCGATGCGGTGCTGAAAGTTCAGCCATATGTTTTCCCGCTGTACTTCCAGCGTCACATGCCGAGATTGCAGACACCCATCACATCCCAGTAGTCCATGTGCCCCGTCTCCCATCTTTGTCAACTGTGGAGAGCACCATTCACCTTGTTCGTCTGACTGCAGGATTCTCAAGAAAGAGAGAAAAATCATGGAGTACAAGACCCTGTACAGACAGACCTACACTGAGACTAAGAGAAAATTTGAACGTCTGCTTCCTGTGCGTATTACATAGTCTTATGCCGATGCTACAACAGTTCTGGCACCATCAGCTCTGCCAACCCAGGTCAGCTCTCAGAGCCAGAGGACTACACATGCCCACTTGATGGTGGGGGGCATTTCCCTCCCTGTTGCTCCTGCACCACCTACTTCGGGAGCAGCAACCCCCCCCCCCCCCCCCAACCATCAGGGTCGACCATCGCCACTTCTAAGCTAGAGAAGCGTAAGTCTTCTTCGGCTTGCCTCGTTAGGAAGGAATCCCTTGGGTCACTCCCTTCCCTGGTTTCTTCTAGTGGGAAAGATGACACCATCCAGTGGCTGAAGAGCCCAAAAGCAGCTGGTCGTAGGGCTTCACACTCATCCTCAGTCCCGGAACCTGAGCCAGTGAAGTCCTCCCAGCCAGGGAAACCCAAGGAGCAGTGAGAGGAATCCAAAAAGAAAACCCCTTAGACCAAGGAAATTGTGGTGGCACCCACACCACCGCAACCTACAAGCTCTGCCTCTGAGGATGGGGTGGAGATTTTGGCGTCCGCAGAGGACCTAGATCTCGCCAGACCCTCAGACACAATGGATATAGACGGCTCAGGCAATAAATCGGTGGCAGCAGGTGATTGAGGCGTAAACTGCCTCATTGAATGAATGTTCCATGCCTTCCCAGTCTCACGACGTCATCCTCCAGTGGAATTGCAGCGGTTTTTTCCACCGCCTGGCTGAGCTAAGGCAACTGTTAAGCATTATACCTGTTTTCTGCATTGCCCTCCAGGAAATATGGTTCCCAGCAATGCGGACCCCTGCCCTCCATGGCTATAAGGGATATTACAGGAACCATAGCGACTATAATCGAATGTCAGGTGGAGTTTGCATTTATGTCCTAAACTCGGTCTGTAGTGAACATGTGCCCCTTCAAACCCCTCTTGAAGCTGTGGCTGTCAGAATAAGGACGACACAGGAAATAACTGTCTGCAATGTGTATCTTCCTCCAGATGGTGCAGTACCCCTGAATGTATTAGCTGCACTGATTGATCAATCCCCTAAACCTTTCCCACTTCTGGGAGATTTTAATGCCCACAACCCCTTGTGGGGTGGTACCATGCTTACTGGCCGAGGCAGAGATGTCGAAACTACTTTCGCAATTCGACCTCGGCCTCTTAAATACTGGGGCCGCCACACATTTCAGTGTGGCTCATGGTTGTTACCCAGCTATTGATTTATCAATCTGCAGCCCAGGACTTCTCCAATCTATCCACTGGAGAGCACATGACGACCTGTGTGGTAGTGACCACTTCCCCATCTTCTTGTCACTGCCCCAATGTCAGGCACACGGACGCCTGCCCAGAAGGGCTTTGAACAAGGTGCACCAGGGAACTTTCACCTCTGCTGTTACCACTGAATCTCCCCCACATGGTAACATGTGATGGTTGAGCAGGTGACTAGCACAATTGTTTCTGCGGCAGAAAACACGATCCCTAGCCCTTTAGGGTGCCAGAGGCATAAGGCAGTCCCTTGCTGGTCGCCGGAAGTCGCGGAAGCAATTCAGGAGCGTCGGCGAGCTCTACAGTGGTATAAACGGCACCCTTCCCTGAAGCACCTCATAGCCTTTAAACGGCTCAATGCCCGTGTTCGCTACCTTATCGAACAACAGAAAGGGGAGTGTTGGGAGAGGTACCTCTCCACCAGTGGGTGCCATACGTCACCTTCCCAAGTCTGGGCAAAGATCAAACGTCTTTTCGGGTACCAGGACCCAACAGCTGTCCCCAGTGTTACCATAAATGGCGAGTAATATACCGACACAAACGCGATTGCCGAGCACTTTGCTCGAGCCCCTGCGTTGGAGAATTACCCCCCCAGCATTTCGCACACTCAAGCGGCAGCTGGAAGGGAACGTCCTCTCATCCACTACACGCTATAGTGAATCCTATAACGCCCCATTTACAGACTGGGAGTTCGTCAGTGCCCTTGAACATTGCCCTGACAGAGCTCCTGGTCCTGATTGCATCCACAGCCAGATGATTAAACATCTCTCATCATCAGCAGCAGCAGCAGCAGCTGTCGGGCCCTCTGTCTCACCTTCCCTGTACGCAGACGACTTCTGCATTTCGTACAGCTGCTCCAGTACTGTTGTTGCTGAGCGGCACCTCCAGGGAGCCATCCACAAGGCGCAGTCATGGGCTCTAGCCCACAGCTTCCGGTTTTCAGCCGCAAAGTCGTGTGTCGTGCACTTCACCTTAATGACGATCCACTCGCTCTAGTGAAGGCATATCAATTCCTAGGACTGTTTTTCGACGCTCGATTGACTTGGCTCCCTCAGCTTAAGCAGAAGTGCTGGCAGCACCTCAATACCCTCCGTTGCCTGAGCAATACCAGTTGGGGTGCAGATCACTCTACGCTGCTGCCGCTCTACAGAGCTTTTGTCCAAACCCGAATTGACTCTTGGAGTGTGGTTTATGGTTTGGCAGCGCCTTCAGCATTGCGTTTACTCGACCCTGTGCACCACTGTGGGGCTCGATTAGCGACGGGAGCTTTTAGGTCGAGTCCGGTGACCATCCACTGCAGATCAGACGTGCGCAGCTGCTTGCCAGTTACGCAGCACACATTCATAGTTCCCCTGAGCATCCGACTTACCGGCTCCTTTTCCCGCCCGCGGCAGGCCATCTCCCGCATCGGCGGCCCAGATCGGGGCTAACAATTGCGGTTCGCGTGCGGTCCCTTCTCTCTGAACTGGAGTCCTTCACTTTACCACCTCTACTTGTGGTCCGTTCACATATGCCTCCATGGTGTACGCCTCGACCGCAGCTTCGTCTTGACCTTTTTCACGACCCTAAGGACTGCGTTAACCCCACCACTCTCTGCTGTCACTTCCTCTCGATTCTTGACGTGTTCCGGAGCTCTGAAGTGGTTTACACAGACGGCTGATGGCCACGTAGGCTTCGTATATGTTCATGGAGGACATATTGAGCAGCACCCCTCGCCAGCTGGCTGCAGTGTTTTCACTGCAGAGCTGGCGGCCATATCTCGTGCTCTTCAGTACATCCGCTCATGTCCTGGTGAGTCATTTCTCCTGTGTACTGACTCATTGACCAGCCTACAAGCTATCTACCAGTGCTACCCTCACCACCCTCCGGTAGCTTCCATTCATGAGTCCATCAATGCCCTGGAACAGTCCCACCGTTCTGTGGTGTTTGTGTGGACCCCAGGACACGTAAGCATCCCCGGCAACGAACTTGCAGACAGGCTGGCGAAATAGGCGACCCGGAAACCGCTTGTGGAGATAGGCATCTCCGAAGCTGACCTGCGTTCTGTCTTACACCGCAGGGTTTTCCGGCTTTGGGAGACGGAATGGCATAACAGCACGCACAACAAACTGACGAATGGTGCTAGAAGTGAAACAAACGAGTGACAGGTGAAAATTCTAGGAGCGAGCAGGAATCCAACCAGAGACCTGATGGTTAAACGCTTCACAAGCAAAACAAAGTTGCAGCTTGGTAACTATTTTATTTCATCGTGAATTTGGTTTACTTCCAAAGATAATTACGTCAGTATATTTGCACCTAATTTTGTGAGAAAAGACATAGAGCATTCTCATGAAATGAGCCGTTTTAAATTCCAAACGTTCTTCCACAGTAGGTGTTCTCTGTAAAAATAAATGACTGTAAGGTGGCAGTTGCTCAAATGTGCGCACTGAAATTCACAAACAGTAATTTACATAAAGAGGGTGTCCCAGGAGGAATGACCACTATTCAGGTGTATGCCAGGAACGATCGTTCGAAGAAAGTCTTGTAAGCATGGGCTCCAAAGTGCATTCCTTAAGAGCTATGACAACTTGCTCATCTTCGGTTCTTCTGTTGTCATAACTCTTACGATATGCATTTTAGATCCCTTGTTTACTAGACTCTTTTGTTTCGAATGATCGTTTCTGTCACATTCCTGAATACTGACGACTCCTGTATATTTTGCGGTGAGTTCCATTGAAACCAAACTGCTGAGGTTGTCTGTCCCCTGCCTTACACAGTACGTGATCTAACTTAAACTAACCAAGGGGTATCCACGCGAACCGTGGCAAGGCGCCTAGAACCGAGCGACAACCATGCGTGGCTCCTCCTCTATACTCGAAACTTCACTAACAATTAAACTAAGAAATTTCTGTGGAAAACTTATTTGCCATGATTACAGCATTATACAAATATTAGCGGCATCATCTGAAAACTTTGCTATGTGTAGTTTTTGAGCTGACGCACCCGGTAGTTAAGTTGTTGTACATATAAGTGCTCTCTCAAGACAATTGTTTAGCTGTTAAGGTTGGGTTACTTGGAGCTCATTATAACAATGCGTTCACTGTATACTGGTCTGACCATCCGATACCGTCTTAGATGAATGTCTGCCACAATTTCTTAAATCATTTGCCCTTATGTTGTCATATATGAAATCTCATTGCGGCGTACCATTACTGGACGAATTTCCTAGTGCAGTTTACCTGACTGGGAAAATATAGTTGCCTGGAAAACTCTAAAGCCTTTTTCAGATAGAACCGATTAAGTAACAGAAAGTTGCAGGGAGAGAGCCGTTATTCTTTTGGAATTTGAACACGATACAGAAACGCTCCAAAGAAAATCTTTCTTACATTACAGACATTATTATACACTGAAGAGCCAAAGAAACAGGTACACCTGCCTCATATCGAGTAGGGCCCCCGAAGCACGCAGGAGTGCCGGTAGTAGTGCTGGAGGGAACCTGCAGGGCTGTCAATAAATCCGAGGGGTTGCTGATCTCTTCTGAACAGCACGTTGCAAGGCATCACTGATATGCTCAACAATGTTCATGTCTGGGGAGTTTGTGGCCAGCGGAAGTGTTTAAACTCAGAATAGTGTTCCTGGAGCCACTCTGTAGCAATTGTGGACATGTGGGATGTCGCATTGTCCTCCTGAAATTTCCCAAGTCCGTCAGAATGCACAATGGACGGACATAAATGGATGCAGGTGATCAGACAGGATGCTTACATATGCCACCTGTCAGTCGTATCTGTATCTTGGGTTCCATATCACTCAAACTCCACACACCCCACACCATTACAGTGTCTCCACCAGCTTGAACAGTCCCCTGTTGACATGCAGGGCCCATGGATCCATGAGGTTGTCTCCATACCTGTACACGTCCATCCGCTCAGTACAGTTTGAAACGAGACCCGTACGACCAGACATCATGTTTCCAGTCAACAGTCCAACGTCCGTGTTGAAGGGCCCAGGCGTGCCTTAAAGCTTTGTGTCATGCAGTCATCATGAGGAGTAGGCCTTTGGCTCCAAAAGCCCATATTTCGTTGAAATGTTCGCACGGTACACCCGTGAAATGGTCGCACCTGAAAATCCCCATTTCACCGCCACTTAAGTGTCCCATCGCTCGTGCGCCGAATATAACACCACATTCAAACTCGCTTAAATCTTTATAACCTGCCATTGTAGCAGCAGTAACCGACCCAGCAACTGCGCCACGCACTTGTTGTCTTGTATAGGCGTTACCGACTGCAGCGCCGTAGTCTGCCTGTTTACATATCTCTGAATACGCATGCCTATACCCGTTTCTTTGGTGCTTCAGTGTATTAAAAACGCGCAACAATCTATATGTACAGGAAATGAATATGGGACCACTAATTCATTCACACTTACTCTTAGACAGAGATAGCCACGATGTGGAGCCATTCGTGATCGTATAACATTCCAGTATACACATCACCACTGAGCTGTGATGAGCTGCACGTGTCACTCGAGATCAGTAGTCCACAGTATTTGCGATGTATTTTTGCGCTCCCTGTTCTACATCCAGAAAGGCGACAAAAACGCGGCTACCAGGAAATGTCTATGTTCAGCTTTTATTTTTTATATTTTTTACGTGTACTTCTCATCAAATGCGTGACTAAAGAAAGAAGTTACGTACTATATGACGATAAATTACAACAAACATTACTTCTTACAGCACTAAATGGAATTTGGAAATCCTAATTCCCGGTATGTCTCTTTTTGTACGCTAAACTGTTCTCCCTTATTCTGACTGGTTCATTTGAACCTAAAATGAAGAAAATTGGTCATACAATGTCACTCTTTTACTTTCGTCATCAGGGTGAAAGTTCTCTTTAAATAATAAAAATGACTGACGTAATCTGTTTTGAATACTAAGAGCTGTGCAGAAGTAATAATCAATCTTAATAGGAAATTGAACTGTCGTAATGAGATGGCAAGCCTTTCGTGCTGGTAAAGTGACTAATCTGACTGCAAGAATTTTTAACAGTATCAACTGCCTGATAAAGGAGTTTTAACATAAAACCTACAACAATTACTTTTGCAAAACTTATCATAGATCCCAGAACTAAAAGTGATACACAACACACAAAAATCTAACTGCCTTTGAATGACATAAGTTGGCCCTCATTGAATAAAAAAAAATCAAAATATTTAGTCCTTACCTCTATTCTGCTCAAATCTGGATAAGACGTTGCAGTACTGCCCTGTCTTGCGCGTCACTATGTGTACATATAGTAATTTGCAGCTTTAGCAGAGACAGTACTGAGGTGTAATGAGTTCTGTGATAGTTGCAAATCGAAGTATTATAGGAACATACTTCGTTGCTTTTCAACTTAAAAAAAAAACTTGGTCAATTAAAAATAGTAAGACAAAGGTAGGTGAAAAATGGAGCTGGAAAAATAAGTGACTTCAAATAAATTACTTTATAATTCCTCTTGATGTAAATAAGATTCCATTACTCTTCCTCCTTCCGAGATCAGTTACCGTTACATAATCATCTTAATTAAACACATAGATAAATTGAGACTACATTTGAAACATAACAACTGCTTCCTCACTTTAACATAGCTAACCACTATCCGCTACTGCACCTACGCGCACACCAAAGACGATAACCTATCCCTGCGATACATCTTACAACATCGCTGCTCGCTCACACGTAACAGCTCGAGAACAAAGATATGACATTATTGTATAATCGATTAATACTCAAATGACACCTATGAAGGGCACCGATTTTATTCTTTAGTGTTTTTTTCTGAGTTTTAGCCAAAATTTGCTTGCAGTATACTAAAGCTACACTCAGTGCGAGCGAGAGGCTTCCACTTGTGTAGTAGCAGGGCCCGAGTTCGGCGAAGTCCACCACCATCTAAACCTGTACTTCACAAGTCAACATCACAGCCGATGCCCATTGAACACTTGCTGGCGTTCAGTTTCCTTAGGGGACAAAGTGCGTTGCGGGAGGAAAACGCCGGACGGTGAAGGAGATGCTGGAAGCTGCTGCTGCGCTCGCTGGAAGTGTCGCAAAGCGCCCCCCCCCCCCCCCCCCCGGCCGCTATCTGCTGCCTCACCGTGGCCCGCGCGTTGCCACACAGCCAGCCATCGGATGGACGAAATGGGAACAATCTCCGCGAAACGTGCCAATTCTCAGAAGTGTTTTTTTACTAGATTTTTTCAGAACGCTACACAAAAATAGATGACCGTGTAGATGTAAGAAAACTGCTGGAACGTAATTATTGCACGTTTGAGTCCAAAAACACTAAAATACAATGTTATAATAATTAAAGTTTAATATGAATTACAGAGACTGTCACGCTTTGAGTCCAATTTTTAGCAATCAGAATATCTCTTTTGCTCTCCACAATCTTCTGGGAGACTCTCCTCCACAGCTCAGTTCAGTGGGCTTCTATGAACTTTAATTTTCTTCAGCTGTGAGTAGGAAGCTTTTCTGGATTTCAGTCATGGTGGGTAGGCCTAGGTGTGACTTCCGAACAACGGATGCTTTCGATCCGTTTCTTGCTTCTTCTTTTCATTCTCTGCTGTTACCCTGCCTTCTTATATCCGGAGGTGCTAGTCCCACGAGTGAAATACGAGGGTTGAATGAAAAGTAATGCCTCCACCTTCGTTAATTGGCTTTGAATGGGGATATTTTAATAAATCAAACGCAGAAATAGTCTTTAGAATGTGATTTTTAATTACCAATATTCACTTTTCCACATAATCACCAGCCAATTGGATACATTTCTGCCAACAATGAGCAAGTTTTTTGATGCCATCGCGGAAGAAGTCGACACTCCGTTTCCGCAACCACAGTCTGACAGTTCTTCATCAGAAGCATAATGATGTCCCCGCAGATCGTCTTTCATTATCTGGAACAGATGAGTCAGACTGTATGGAGGATGCTGGACGGTGGTGAGATTCTGTCTCTGAAGTTCTGCTGTGGTGGCACGTGAAGTGTCGTGCTGTAGAAAAAATTTCCATTTCCCTTTTCCTTTGGGATCCTTCTTAGCCCTCGTTTCAGAGTCCGCAGCTTTTTGATGTAACGCTCTGAATTTATTGTTACACAATCAAGGAAATAAACATGGATAACACTATCTGGGTTCCAGAACACTTTAGCCATGATTTTTCCAGCTGAGGGCTGCGTCTTGAATTTATTTTGCTGGGTAGAGTCATTGTGTCATTCCATAGACTAGCTTTACGTCTCCTGTCATCGGATGGTGAAAGGCGTCACCTTCATTTTCGTAACGCGAGAGGAGTTCCTGGGAAATTTCAAGTTTGCAGGCTTTCATTTCAGGAACCAGTACCTGGGGTACCCATCGTGCACAGATCTTCAGATAGCCAAGCAAAGCAATAATGTGACTCACACGTTCTTGTGAAATGCCGATTGTGCATGCAATTTCTCTGAGTGATACGATGATCGTCCTGAATCACTGTCAATATTTTGCTTTTGAAACTCGGTGGTTGCTGTCACAAGCCATCCAATTGTCACGCAGGTCAGATGCTCCCGCCTCAACATCTTTAAACTTACTCACCCAATAACTCACAGTACTCACATAAACACAATCACCATACACTGCTTTCATTCTCTGATGAATCTCCTTTGAAGTGACAACTTCTGCTGTCCAGAATTCAATGACTGCTCGTTGGTTAAATCGCATTTACCGACCGTCTGCGCATGTGACCCCAGTTGTTGTTGCACCTTAAAGCAAAACAAAACAAAACAAAACAAAACAAAACCAAACCCCACCCCACTTCCTACTCCATGAAGTGTGAAATTTGGCTGTCTGTCATCCATATGGAAGAATGATTATATGGAGATTGAGGATGACTACTACAAATGAATACCCCCTCACTTACCAACTGTGGGAGGATCACTCTGCTTTCCCCCTATTACTTACCTGTCACATCAAAAGAAAATAAATTAAAGTCTGAGTTCAATATCTTTGATCATTTAACATATTGCAAGGAAAAAGTAAAAGTGCCTCTTCCCTGTCCAGAGGACAAGAAGCTACTCCCAAAACATAACCATTTAATTATCTACCACAAGGATGAATATTACCAGTCATTCATCAATGAGCCCAGGCAGTCACTTCAGTTTATTTGGTAGTGTGTGTGTGTGTGTGTGTGTGTGTGTGTGTGTGTGTGTGTGTGTGAGAGAGAGAGAGAGAGAGAGAGAGAGAGAGAGATAGGAATCATCTAAAGCCCTCTCCCCCCTTCTCATGGGGCTCACCAGCGTTTGGTGAGTTCATGCTTGTCTACTGTGTGGCCCCAGCCTTTGCAGCACTTCTTCCCTTTCCATGCTGCATGTCTATCCTCCTGCTATTCATTTTTGCCCTCCTTTGAGGAAACCTGTCTGGGATATTTTTGGGAATGTGTTCTGAGGTTTTAATAGCCTGACACCAGAACAGCCCCTCAACTATTATTTCTTTCTCTCTCTGTTCTCCATCTCCTACCCTTCCTCCGCTTCAGCGTTTGAGATTCCTCTTTTTCTTTTTCCTCCCTGTGTGCTCTTAAAGGCTGGTACAACTGTTTGACACATAACAGGTGACTGGGTAACATGTAATTGTCAGCCCCGGGTCGACAGGTAGGTTTAAAATGTAATCCCCACAGTACAGGCCAGGCCCAGGGAAGGATGATTGCCTGAGCTGTTACTTTCCCAAACTGTCGGTTGGTTCCTCTGTCAGGAGAGCGGGAGGTGTGACGAGATGTGAGCAGTCGCCTAAGACAAGTGAGCCCACCACTGGGGGTGATGGGTGGGGGGGGGGGGGGGGGAGGAGGAGAGAACATTTGGTACAAGTGCACTACCGGAGATGCTGCCAATCATGGGGATTTGATCGCAATGAATCACCCTCTCACTCTGTCTACTAAACATAAATAGAATTTGGCTAAAGATTCAAAAAACTTCCATTTGCACATTGGTTCATTGGAGTATCACACATTGAAGGTCCTTTGCTATGGTTAATCCTTTTATTATTCAGAAGGGTGTTGGTGCCTGTGAAATCTTACTCTAGTTTACATAATGGGGTTTTGCTTCTGGAGACCAATTGTGATTTTCGAACCCAATAACTGCTTGCTGCTTCATTCCTCCATGGCTATCCTGTTTGTGTCAAGGCCTATTGAAAGCTGAATACTTTGCATGCTGCTATTTACACATGGCTGCTCAAGGGTCTGACCAAGGGACAAATTAAAACTTACCTCTCTGATCAGGGTGTCACTGCAGTTCATCAGATTGGTGCAATCTTTATGCCTAGACATACTCTTTTTCTCACGTTTGGTAGAGTAGTGCTTCTGTCAAAGATCAAGATTAAAAATCTGATGCATTGCTGCCATTATCAGTGTTACAACCAAACTCACATGTTCTCTCAAAACACATCCAAATGTGTGACTTGTGGTAGGGATGCTCAAGAGGGCAATTACCCACTTCCTTCTCCCCACTGTATCAACTGTACTGACAACCATGCTGCATCATACCTTGAATGTCCTGTGTATCTCAATGACCAGGCTGTCGCTTGCAAGTTGTTGGCTAGTCAAAAGCTCTGCATTTTACCATCTGGCACTTACCGTACAACTCTTGTTATACCTCGCTCCATGAAGGACATGGCCACACAGACCTCTGACCTCAGATTCAGCACTGCAGTTTATTGCCCAGTAACATGGTTGTGTCCACATCTCCTTGCCCTGCAGCTGCTTAACAAGCCACCATCACTATTTCCCCCCCCCCCCCCCCCGCCCCGCCAGTGGTGAAATAAACTGCTTCACAACCAGCAGGCTGACAATGACAAATAAAACACTCCAATGAAGACTTATTACGTCCCTCCAGCCAACAGACATCTGAGTCCTCATCTGCTAACTGCAAAGGCCCCTTGAGATCAAAGAGAGATGGTCTTCTCCTTCCCTGACTCAGAGATCCTCTTCAGTGATGTCGCCACCCTACCTGGCTGATCTCCATCTCACCAGTGTGCAGTGCCTATCATGTGTCTGTTCTGAACTTGGCAGGCCAACCCAGAGAGAATGCTGATGCCTCTGTAGATCTTGTGGAACAGGATCCTCCAGCTTCTGCAACCTGTAGCAGTGAGTCTTCAAAGGGTGGTACTTGGCAGTCACCAGAGTGAGTACCCTTCCCTTGCTCCCTCATACTCATTTCCTGTCATCACTCTCCTCCAATGGTAGGTTCACAGTATTAGATCCAACAGGGATGCATTCCATCTGCACTTGGAATTGCCATTCTCACTTGTTTTCTGCCTCCAAAAGAGAGAAAAAAAAACTACATCCTTAGGACCACTTTGACTTCTCACATTTCCTTCCAGTTCACTTTGACCTTCCTCACCCCCCCAAGGATGGCATTCCATCTCATGGGGGAGTCGTGCTGCTCATACAGGATCTCACTGAACACTCAGTGAGAAGCTATTTGTCTGCATTTTCCTTCCTCACTTCACTTTTTCTTTTTTTCAACCTTATTGGTAAACTCCCTCACACCTTTTTGCTGCTCGGTGACTTTAATGCACACCATCCCCTTTGGGACTCTTCAAGAACCTGTCAGAGGTGCCCTCTTGGCTGACCTTCTCGATCAACTCAACTTCATTTGTCTTAACACTAGAGCACTCACGTTTCTTTCAGACTCCACACATACTTATGCCCATTTGACCTCTCATTTAGCACTGCCCACCTTACCCATTGTCTTGAATGGTCCATTCTCTGACATAGACTCGAGTACCCATTTCCTGTGTGCTATCCATTAGCTGATGGCTACCTTACCTACATATAAACCCAATTGGCAGCTTTCTAAGGCCGCCTAGAGATTTTACTGCTACCTGGCAATATTAGACAAACATCGTTTCCCCAGTTGTGATTATCAGATAGAATAAATTAAAATTGTTATCCTTACCACCACAGAACATTCCATACCTCTCACTTCATCTTCACCATGCCGTGTCAAAGTCCCTCGGTGGACTGAGGTATGTCACAATACAATTTGTGCACAGATATATGCTCTCCACATTTTTAACTGTCGTCCTAGGATGATGAACTGCATTCATTAAAAACAGGTGGGTGCGCAGTGTCATTGCAGTACCCAGTCCCTTAGTATTCTGTCTCTCCGAAGTAGTACTTCACGGGGAGCAGATCGGACCACCCTCCTCCATTTTTACCGATCACTTGTCCATTCGAAACAAGACTATGGGTGCTTCATTTATGGATCTGGAAGTCTGTCCATCTTTGGAGTTTGCTGCTTTTGACTATTTCTCCAGCAGCTTAACTTGATGCTACCTGCTACATCCCAATTGGTACGAATCCTTCATCACCTCGGCTTCGTGCAGTGGCCCGTGTTCTCTTTGGACTTCATTCCCTTCCTAAGGAAACTATTCCAGATTTGATCTATCGCCATAAGTTTCTCAACCTTCACCCACAATTAGCAATATTACCTTTGTGTACACTGATGGCTGTAAGACTGACTGTGCCTTTGTCACTGGCACAGATAATTTTTGGTATCGGCTTACAGGACACTGCCCAATGTTTACAGCCTATCAGGCCACACCATACATCTGGGGATACTAGCTTTTTAATTGTCACATGTTCAGATTCTCTCCATGCCCTTCAGAGCCAGTGTGTGCTGTACACAGTCCAACGCTTAGTGCAACGGATCCAAAAAGCTTCCACTTGCTTGCTGTTGGCTGAGCCACTGTGATGTTTGTAAGGGTTTCTGGTCACATCAGTCTGATGGGAAATGAGGCTGCTGACACTGCTGCCAAGGCTGCATTTCAACTACCTTCGTCCACTAGCTCTTCCATTCCTACCAGTGTTCTGTGTGGCCATCTGTCGGTAGGTAGTGTCACTTTGGCATTACTACTCGTTTTCTGTTCGTGGGAACAAGCTCTGGTGAATTAAACCCAGTGACTTGGCTGATCATCCCTTTGCTCTCTGGCCATGAGGAAATCATTTTATCTAGGCTACATATTGGGCACTATCATTTTAGCCATCGTTATTCGGGTGGTAAATCTCCAACACTGTGTGTTCACTGTCAGCAATCTTTGACAGTTCACCATTTCTTGACAAAATGCGCTTTTCTTTAACCACTTACATTCTAGTGTATGTTTGCTGTCTGAGCTATTGGCTGTTTCAGCTAATGATGCACGAGCTGTTGACCGCATTTTACTTTTTATCCATTGCAGCTATTAGTGAAAGACATTTAATCTTTAGTTTCGGATCTTCATTGTCTCTCTCAAAGAGAAATTCCTTGTTGTTAGCTCTCTTTCCTTCCATTGATTGGGCTTAACATGTAATAGTTTTTAACTTCTTTTCTGTAATATTGTTCTAAAAGTTCTGACATGGGCACATAGGGCCTCAGTTGTTTTTGTGCCGTAAAACAAACATCCCACCACCAAGCCCTATGTGATGGTGACCTCTACTCAAATCTCCTGTTGTCTACCAGCAGGAGGCTGCTCCCTTCTGCCCAAACCACAAGAGAACAGCCAACTCCTAATCTGTGCCAATATTGTGCATGGATACTCTCCTACTGAACCCAAATCCCACAAGGAAGTTTTTGAAAAGAATAAAGACAATGAAACCAACAGTGATAGTAGACCCCCACCACTATCCTGGATCTCCTTCCTCCTTCCATCATGATCAAAATCATGCAATTAGAGGGCAGCAAACAGATGGTACTAACTCAAATGGAATCGCAATTGACTATTCCATCCCATTAGCAATGCTATTGGTCACACATGCAAACACAAACCAGTGGAACTGCTCCCCTTGTTGAACTGAAGCACTTGCTCCCAATTCACTCAGTGGCTTGCAAAGCAAAACAAGATGATGTACAACACATTCATCTACTGCACATTATTATTGAGCCTGATATAAGAACTGAATTGACCCTGCGGGAGTCCATTGTGTCTGTTTCCAATGGCTCTTGAGACCACCTCTGGTGACCTATTAATGCCAAGATAAAAGTGGTCACAGGATGCATATGAACAAACACAGAGTTTGACCTTTGTAACATCTACTTCCAGAGGGAGACATGAGGTACCATCATATCATCGTGATCTCCTGGATATCTCTGACTTTTCTTTTACAGTGTTATTTTAATGTTCATAACACTTCAAGGGGAAGTGCTAAGACCGGTAACCATGGGAAATTATTAGAATAAGTGTTTCCAAATCTCACACTCCTTATGCTGAATAATGGTTGCCCCACTCACTATGATACAGCACATGAATCCTTTCTGGGCATCCACCTTATGCTGTGTACATGAGGTGCAACAGTCACACAAGAGGCCTGTACAGTGATGTAAACATGAGGAGACTTTTACTACTGCTAAATAAGTTGTTGTATAACAGGCCAGTTGCTATTCAAAAATTAATGTTTATTGATTCATTTCAAGCACAGCCCATTATCAGAATATGATATTTTGGTGATGGTCTGTGCCCAAAATGCATCAGTTAATAAGGAGTTTTGAATAGCAAGTGACAAGTTATTCTAGCAACTTACTCAGCAGTGACATAAGTCCCCTCAAATTTATGCTGTGTAGCCCAAGCTTTTGTCCTGTTATTGAACAGAAGGTTCACTATGATGTCTGTGATGGAAAATTTTTGTTCCAGCGATCTTTCAGAGTACAAATCATTAATTCCTATCCTGTGTACAAACCTCTTCTCAGTAGTGACTAATGGTGTTACAGGAAGTTGGATCTATAGTCTCACCATCCTTATATGTTGACTTCTGCAGCTGCCATAGTTCTCCCAGCATTAAGGGCCACAAAGTGCCAACTATGACATTACAAGGTTCAAATGGCTCTGAGCACTATGGGACTTAACTTCTGAGGTCATTAGTCCCCTAGAACTTATAACTACTTAAACCTAACTAACCTAAGGACATCACACACATCCATGTCCGAGGCAGGATTCGAACCTGCGACCGTAGCAGTCACGCGGCCCCAGACTGTAGCGCCTAGAACCGCTCGGCCACTCAGGCCGGTGACTTTACAAGGAAATCAGGATATGAGGTACATCCATGTGCTTTCCAGTTTACCATTGCTGAAACTTGGGTCATACATTGGTGCCAATGTAGGACTGCTCATCCACACAAAGAACAATAACTGCATAATGAAATGCTTCATGTGCTTGTGACTTAACTGTTCTTAGTATTTGTATCTGATGTAAATTGAAGTTCATTGCCACTCATATAATACTTTAAGCAGATGTGAAAATTGAAACTTCATTCCTTTCCCTCAGTAACAAATCATGAGTTGCAGATCATTCCACCATCTAACCACACCACACAGCTCTAATTTTATTAAAATCAGGACGTGGAAGTGTGGCCAATGGATCAGAAGCACTATCAGCATTGGGACTTGTAGACTTGATCTGCCAATGTGGGGTCAGCCTGCATTCTGGACAAGACAGACAGCCTCCAAGTAATGACAGATACTCCTACTTCATGGATCAGACACCACCAATTACTCAGTTACACTATACAAATGCATAGCAATCTGAAGCATTCAAATCAACACCTTCTCTTTACTTCCAGAAAAGTGGCCTCAGTTAAAACATTCGGTATTGGCTTGGTTAAAGTCAATCAGCTCAGACATTTGGTTACCTTCTCCAATCCTCTCACTGTCACAACCTCAAACATCCTTCATCAGATTACCTTCCATTCAGAGAAACAAAGATATCAGGATACCACATGAGACCAACATTGTACCATTGACTCTTTTGCCTGGAATAGAAAATGCAGTGCCACAGCTGTAACCAATAACTTTCAGATTATGAAATAGTCTAGGACTTTGGTCTTCTGGTGAATCCACCTCCTTGTGCCGCCACCTTATCGATCACACCAGTCTGACCCACATGACCCACAAATAAGTCCTGTGACCTTGCTGCAGCTGTGGAACCCTATGGACAGTTGTGCAGATCCTGTCTGAATATCTCTAAGAGTGATTTGTTTACTCTCATCTGAATCCCTTATTGCTGTAGTTCAGCTGGCTGACAGTTGGGAGAGATGTTATATACCACCATATTTGATACCCAGGAGGGATTTAGTTGCTCTGGGTAGAGGTCAGGTTCCACTCTTGGCATTCCAGATTAAATAACATTCAGCTGGGAAGTTTCAGCTACATCGGCAGAGATATTACAGACACTTTGAAATAAAGTACATTGACAGTGCACACTGATGAGTAGTGAGCCAGAAAAAGACAGTTTGGACTTCCAAAATGGTGTCATAGTAACCAGTTGTAGTTGACATAAGAAAATCAGATAGTGGAATAAAAAATAGATCTATATTTATTCCTTAAAAATGTGGTACATACTTCAAAGAATAAGAAATTTATGTTACTGAACAAAAAAGGTGGAAAAACTGAATGTGCAACACATCTAGTCTATCAGATTACTGTATTTAAGCATTCAGTCATTGATAGCATAGAAAAAGCTAAGAACACAATTTGTGAAATGCATGTAATGTTAATAAACTGAAATAGTACACTGTTTGCTTCAGTTGCTGTAGCAAGTGACTGGAAAGAGAGAAGTCATTAGACAAAGATAACATGACCTGGCTGGAGAAAGACAAGTAAAGAAATAGACCATATCTCAAAACAACCCTCTCAGTATTTGGTTCCAGTGACCTTTATTTATTTATTTATTTATTTATTTATTTATTTATTTGTGAGGAGGGGGGGGGGGGGGACAGATGGCAATGTAAGCTCTAAGCCTGGATGGCCAGGTGGAGATTAAACCACCGTCCTCCCAAACAAAAGTGAAATGATTTGACACCATGCCATATCACTCAGTGGTGATGACAGTACACTCTTGTGCAACTGAATTATACATACTTATTCATTATTGTGTATGCAAACTCAGTTTGTCCTGGCAGCTATGACATGTTTGTGTGTGTGGGCAGAATGGACTTTGGAGCTCTTCAGATTTGTGACCACTCGTCCACTGCTCACACCTTAGTGACTGACACTGGATCTGAAGGGAGCACTCATCTGGCTTGATAGCACCCCAGATCTGCTCAAGAAAACTGAGATAATGTGACAAGGGAGGTCACACAAGCATCTTCTTCTGCTGTGAGTTAACTTGCTGAAGATCCAGACTGTTTTCAGAGTGCTTTTGGTGAACAAATGGATGCATACCAAAAGTGTGTCCTACATTTTTAGCCCCTGAGACGATTTTGGTATACATAGCACATCATATGGTCTTATATCCACTCACTTATTGATATTTACCAATGTACTCGGACTCACCAGTCCAGGAAACCATTTATACAGCTCAAAGCATGCACCAGCAGTGTTGCTGTAACTTTGCTCGTCAGTGTCTAGAGGCACACTGTGGCCAAAACTATATTTGTTGATTGGTGTCCACTGTACACTACAAAGAGGCTGTATCTCTGGACAGTACAGCTGCTCATTGGTAGTTGCTGGTCAGAACTAATAGAGTGAGTGTCATGTGTTACACTGTGATCTGTCTGTCTGATATTACAGTTTGGAATGGTTGCCAATGGCCCTTCCTTTAACATGTCACCCCACAGTCGATTGGCCTGGAGCCAGCAGTTCATTCAGAGTAGAGGTATCCTCAGTACTAATGATAGTGGCATGTGGGAAGTCCACTAGGTGACCAAATTCTGAAAGCAAGATTTCTCATGTCCTAGCCATTAGTAAAATAAGTGTGATCAAAATGTACTGACATCACACCTCTCGCTTTTTGTGTGGTCGACTTCTACATACCATTTGGAACAACATCTGACAATCTCTCTGCCATGTGAGGTGCCAAATGTTTGTTGCTATGGTGACAGAAGTGATTAACACTGTGACTGTCTATAACTGAGTTTGCTGTGAGTGTAGGACATCTACAGCATTCGGTCTGTTTACAGAGAGTAAACGTGCATTTTGCTTGCTGACACACAAAAATGTTATAAAACTTACACATGTATCTGAAATTGTCATTTGTATTAGTTGTTGTGAACTTATGCAACTGATAAAATGTTAATCTTCAGTTGGTACTTCCTTCCTCTTTACTTCTGATAACCCCTCTCATATCAATAATCTGTGCAAATGTCCACAGAGGTTAAAAAAATTACATTGCTTTTTGTTTCTGTGATCAGGAAGAAAAACTAATAATGAAACTCAATCTAGAATGTTTTCCACTTGACAGTCTCTCTCTGTGTGTGTGCTGATCTGAAGGCCAGGGTGGTGGTTTATTTGACATACTTTCTCTCCCAGTGTGGTATGAAACTTTGTTCTGTGCCAATGCAGCTACAGTCAAAAAGTGCAGGTAAAGCAAAAGTTTCCAGGCAATTGTGTTTATTAATCTGCTGTTCAGAGCAGCTAAATTAATACTGTAATTTAATAATGTAAACACCGATGTTTACAGTACATTAGTTACAGAAGTTTTAGTGCATTTATGGATATAGCAATATTGCCATATCTGTGTGCTATGCATGCAAATAGCACATGGTGTAAATATGACAAGAAAAAGTGTGACCACTGAATCCAGTGCCACAGTTCACCCAAAAGCACACACACGTGTCTAAGTGACATAAATCCACCCAGTGGAAGTTTAAACCATTGAAACTGGTAGTGAAAATAGAGAGAATGGTTACAATAGACATAAATGTTCAGTTCATGTACAGTACTAAAGTCACACTAGAGCCTAATCTAAAATGTTCACACTTAGTTTTCTTCAAAAGCTCCCCTAGCACACACAGCATTTAAAAAGAAATTGCAGTTTGGACATCAGGAAACAACTGAGAAATTCAAAAACTGTGATTTGAAATAAATGCTGCAAGTTGTTGTAAACATGGTAATAAGTGTACACCATACTGAGAGTGAAAAATACAGTACACCTTTGCTCTACTTTTGGAGCTGTGTGTGACAATTGAAACAGTAACAAATCCTTTCACATCTCATTGTGTGAAATACATGAAAGTTTTTTGTAGGGCTTGAGATATGCTGGAATGGGAAGAGAAGGTGACAGCATTTTAAATAAAATAATTTTGGGTATTGGGCCACATAATTATAAACTACTAAAGCAAAGTAAGGCAGCGCGGTTCTCCCGCGTCGCTCCCCTACGCTCTGTAAAGAAGTATGGGACTCATCATCATCATCATCATCATCATCATCATCTAAATTGCCACCGTTTTAACTGATACACTGCATTTCTCTTAAGAAAGAGGCACGCTTTCGATGAGGACCACAGAAAACTGGTTTAAATGTCAGCAGTCTAGTTCTTTAGGTAGTTTATAATGATGCAGCTCAATACCCAAAATTATTTTTCCAAAGTGACACTGGCTGTGAAAGCCTACAAATGTATGTAGATAACAGAATATTTTATAGTGACAGTATAATGTTAAGATTTGATACAGTGAAAAACATACTTAAGAAGACCTGCAGTACAGTCTTTTTTAGATAGTATATCTGCAGCAGTCATACAAGAAGAGATAGATAGTATCTTCACTATCTCCCAGGAGTCAAACAAATATGTAGCAATTTGTGTTCCTCTTCTTTGAGTACATTAAATATCCCCTGTTAGTCCAATTTATTATGGATCCCATTTTTATGAGAAATATTCTAAGGTGGGTCACATGAATGTTCTGTAACACTTATCCTTTCTAAATTGATTGCACTTCGCTAGTATTCTAGCAATGAAGGAAATATTGTAAAAAGGGTACCGTGTAAGACACATTGAGTTGTAAGCAACCACAATGAAAAGACTGCTATACCATTAAACTTTTGGCTGGAAGGCATTCTTTTGAAATAGAAAACACACACCCATCCACACAAGCACAAATCAGTTTCTATTTTGGAACAAGGGCTTTTGGCTAGAAGGTTAAATGAATAGCAGTCTTTTCACTGTGCTTGTCTATGTGCTTGAGAAGTAATCTACCCTTTTCTTAATACTGTTGTTATTCAGTCGTGGGCTTTATATTGTTTGAAAATCTACCATTGGCCTTAACTAATATTAAATAGATTTCATAGTCAAATTTCATATAATGATAAATTGTTATGTCTTGTTATTTGTAGATGTAAAATGTATATGTGGATGCTAGATTTTTCCTCAGTTAGAATTTTTACATCTTGAGAAATACATTAATTTGACAGAATTGAGATACATCACTGACATATCTCTGATAGCTTTATTCACTCCAGTCATGTTGCCAATAGTGGGTAACACTATCATAGTTGGCAGTTGACAGATGATGCCAGAGATTTGATTACTGTGTCCTCCTAGTATCTAAGAAAATCTTCTTTCTATACAGTCATTAAAGTAGACAGAATTTTTCCACAAATACAGTGTCAGTTTATTCCCAGATGATACTAAAACAATAGTTAACCATTACTTTTCTCTTTTTAGAATAAACACACCAAAAGTTGAAATGTGCCCTGGAGTACAACACTGCTGCCAGGAGCCACCTCGGCAAACCACAGGAAGTCAAACTCCTATTACGCCACCGACGCCGTCAACACCACCGTATGTAGAGCCTGGACCTGTGACACCGACTCCAAAGCCTCCCATCCAAGTTCCTGCGGGACCTGTCAAGTCTGGTTGTGGAGTGAGACGTGGGCTATCACCAGCGACAGACAACAGCACAACATTTGCAGAGTTCCCGTGGATGCTGGTTGTCCAAGTAGCTGTATACCCAGGGGATGGAAAACCACCTGCCTTTGTCTTCAAATGTGGAGCTTCACTTCTGCACCCACAAGTTGCTCTCACTGCTGCACACTGCGTTAAAAGGTAAGGCTGTATTTTCGAGCAATAATTCTGTTTCACTATTAAAGAGGGTATATTAGTTTGTGACAGATTTTAGTAACAAAGTATTGCTCCTGATTTCAGGTTGATTCCATCAGATATAAAAGTCAGAGCTGGAATATGGGACTTAACAGCAGCAACGGAACCTTTACCACACCAGGAGCGCAGGGTGATAAAAATAATAAGACATCCTCAATTTGAAGAGAAGACACTCTTCAATGACATAGCACTCCTAGTGCTGGATAAACATTTTGATGAAGCAATGAATGTTGAAGTTATTTGTGTGCCTCCCCCCTCAGTAGATTTCACAGGCCTTCGATGTATTGCAACTGGATGGGGCACGTCATCTCCTGGTAATTAGTCATCCAAATGACATCTTTCTCAAAATCGAAACTAATATTAGCCACAAGTCAAAGATGTTCCCAGAAGGGGAAATATTGCACATGAATGTCTGTAGATATGGGGAAAGAGTGGATAATAGAAAGTAAATTCTGAATGAGGTTTTACTTATCAGAACAGGTAACAGTAGGAATAATCAGGACATCTTTATTTATTTATTTTTGTAATAACCAAGTGGTAGAGGCTACAATAGAAAGCATTACACCATTTCCCCTTAATCTACTGACTGTAAGTTGGATAAATATTAACATGTCCAAAGTGGGATGTCTACAACACAACTACTGAGGACATGAAACAAAGAACAATTTACACATTTAGAAAGAACTTATTTATACTATTTGCAATGAAAAAATATGAATATTCTTATAGAACTCATCATGCACTGAAAATTAGGGCAATTATAACCCATGGTTTTGACACTTTGAGGGTGGACTGTGGGCTTTCAGTGCAAAGGGAAAGGAGAAAGTCAGTCAGTCCTACCTGCCCCTCCCCCCTCACCCCCCAGGGGGTCCACAACTCTTTTGTGGATACGTGCGTAGGGAGCACGGGACCCCGAGCTAATGTGGCCCTCCTTCCTTTCCGGGCTGCATACCTTCCTTTTCCGCATCCTTCCCTATCCCCCATCTTCACCCCCCCCCCTCCCCTCCCCTCACCTCTGGCTCTTTCCTTCCCCTTCTCCCCCTCTGGGAGTATGGTTTGTGCCTACATCCGGAGACGGACGCTCGTAAATGTAACGCATTCTTCACCTTCTCTGCTTTATCCTTCCTTCGTCCTCCTCTTTTCCTTACCTCTTCTCTTTACCCTTTTCTCCGCCGCGGCGTTTGAGACCTCTCCTCTTTCCTTTCCCTCTCTTTGTTTTTCCCTTTCCCTTTCTTCCTCCCTGTGCGCGTCTGAAGGCCGACCCACGCATTTTTGTGCGTAGCCGGTGACGGGGTAATGCGTAATTCCCCACCCCGGGTAGACAGGTAGGACACGTACGTACCCCCTGGTAATGGCCAGGCCCAGGGAGGGGTGATTACCTGAGCTGATACCTTCCGAAAGTGCCGATAGGTCCCTCCGTCCGTTTCTCGTGAGGTGTGACCAATCACCTAAGGCAGGAGTGCCCTCAGAGAGGGCCCCCACGAGGGAGGAGCACGCCATCGGAGACGCCGGTAATTGTGGGGATTCTTCCGCAATGGTTTCCTCACCTTCCACTATGTCTGCTCACAAGCGTAAGTTCACTGAGTCTCAGCCTCAGACAGTTCTTCCATCGTTGCCACAGTTCCTTGTTGTTTCTCGGTCTGACGAAGGTCACGACTTCTCCACGGTCACGACTTCTCCACGGTCAACCCTTTCATTATTCAGAAGGGTGTCGACACAATTGCAGGTCTTGTAAAGTCTTGTTCCAGATTATGGAATGGCACCTTGTTGTTAGAAAGTCAGTGCCCTCCAGGCACAAAAATTACCGCGTACTTCACTGCTCCACACCTTTCCTGTCTGGGTTGAAGCGCACCGCACTTTAAATTCCTCGCGTGGAGTCGTTTATACACGCTCCCTCGACGGATTGTCTGACGAGGAAATCCAGCACTACCTGTCTGACCAGGGCGTAACGGCTGTTCAGAGAGTTATGAAAAGGGTTGACACGAACATCATTTCAACCCGCACTGTCTTCTTGACATTTGACAAAGTTCAACTCCCATCGAAAATCAAAGCAGGCTATGAGATAATTTCCGTTCGCCCTTACGTCCCAAACCCTACGAGTTGCTATCGGTGTCAGCGGTTCAATCACACCAGCCAGTCCTGTTCCAATCCGGCCAAATGTGTTACGTGTGGCAAGGATGCCCATGAGGGTGCTTGTCCACCTCCATCCCCTCGCTGCATCAACTGTATGGGTGACCACGCTGCTTCCTCTCGAGATTGCCCCATTTTTAAAGACGAAAAGCTCATTCAGGAAATCAGAGTGAAGGAAAAGGTGTCGATCTTTGCTGCTCGAAAAATTATTCGCCAGTCGACAGCCCCCCGTGCCTCAGACAGGAAAATACAGCACTGTCCTTGCTTCTCCTTGGCCAACAAAGGAGGCGGCCAAGCAGACTTGCTACCTCACCTTTAGTGCCATGGTCGTCAGATCGGCCAGTGCAAAGATCGCCCGTTCAACCTCACCACTTTCACCTGCCCACTCTATGGCTCACCCTTCGTCGGGTTCTGCTAAATCTCGAGCCCAAAAGTCAGACACCAAGACTTCTAAAAAGGAGCATACTCGTGAAGATTTTTTGCTTACCCCAACTTCACAACCATCGGTTCCTCCTCCATCTAAACATAATGTTTCCAAGAAAGCTAATAAGAAACCCAGTTCCTCTCCTTCTCCGCCACGGCGTGTCTCATCTACAGCACCACCTGGCGGAAATCGCCCTCGGCCGTCTTCTGTGTCGCCGAGGCGCACTGCTGGCGGCCGATCAACGGGCCGATCGCTGGTGGCAGGAGCTGCTCCTGAACAACCTATGGATCAGGATCTTCTGCCTTCGGTTGAATGCCATTCCATGCTGTCGGTCGCAAGCTCTGAGCGGTCGTTGAGTTGGCGGTAACCTTGGTCACATTCCTCCATTTTCTGTTCACCCTATGTCCATTATCCACTGGAATATCCGCGGCATTAGAGCCAATCGGGATGAATTGTCGATCCTCTTACGATCCTACTCGCCGGTCATCTTCTGTCTTCAGGAAACAAAGCTGCGTCCCCAAGACCGCTTTGTTCTCCCGCATTTTCAGTCAGTCTGATTTGATCTCCCCTCTGTTGAAGGCACTCCAGCCCATGGAGGACTCATGATTCTTCTCCATGATACTCTCCATTATCACCCAATCCCCTTAAACACTTACTTCCAAGCTGTCACTGTCTGTCTTTCCCTTTCCGGATATACCTTTTCTCTTCGTACTGTATACATTCCATCGTCCACACAAATGGCACGAGCTAATCTTCTTCTTCTTCTTCTTCTTCTTCTTCTTCTTCTTCTTCTTGGTCAGCTTCCACCCTCCTATTTGCTGGTTGGGGACTTCAATGCCCACCACCAGCTTTGGGGATCTCCACATCCTTGTCCACGTGGCTCACTATTGCTAGACGTCTTCCACCAAGCGGTTCTAGTTTGCCTGAACACTGGGGTCCCTACATTTTTGTCTGCCTCCACGACAAATTTCTCTCATTTGGACCTTTCGGTCGGTACTGTTCCGCTAGCTCGGCGCTTCGAATGGTTCACCCTTGATGATACACACTCGAGTGACCACTTTCCATGTGTCCTTAGACTGCAGCCTCAACTGCCATATATGCGCCCACGACGCTGGAAGTTTGCCCAAGCCGATTGGACACTTTTTTCGTCTCTAGCGACATTCAATGACCGTCACTTTCCTAGCGTTGACGATGAGGTCACACACATTACAGACGTTATTCTTACAGCTGCGGAACGTTCAATACCACGCACCTCCGAATTGCCCCAGCGCCCCCCAGTTCCTTGGTGGAACGAGGCATGCCGTGGCGACCATCCTACTTTGGCCAACTGTATCCGCTATGAGCAGTTCCATGCGCGATGCCGTCGCGTCATCCGCGATAGCAAGAAGGCAAGCTCGAAATTCTTTATTAGCTCATTTAACACCTTCACTCCCTCCTCGGAAGTTTGGAGTCGGATTCGACGGTTATCAGGCGCGCCTAGTTTCTCCCCAGTATCTGGGCTCACTGTCGCGCATGATACATTAGTGGACCCCGTCGCAATTTCTAACTCATTGGGTCAACAATTTGCTGGGATTTCGAGCTCTTCAAATTACCCGCCAGCGTTTCTCCCGAAGAAACGTGCAGCGGAAGTGCAACCTCTTGCTTTCTTCTCTCAAAATAGCGAAAGCTATAATACAGTTTTCTGTATGCGGGAACTCCAACATGCACTCTCTTCTTCTCGCTCCTCCGCCCCAGGACCGGATGGTATCCACGTCCAAATGTTGCTGCATTTATCAACCCATAGTCTGCGTTACCTCCTTCGCCTTTATAATCGAATTTGGACCGACAGTACTTTTCCCAGACGATGGCGGGAAGCTATCGTCGTTCCTGTTCCGAAACCTGGAAAGGACAAACATCTCCCCTCTAACTATCGCCCCATTTCTCTCACGAGTAGTGTCTGTAAGGTTTTGGAGCGTATGGTGAATTGCCGTTTAGCTTGGTGGCTGGAGTCCAGCAGTCTTTTAACACCTGCCCAATGTGGATTCCGAAAGCATCGTTCTGCAGTTGACCATCTTGTTGCTCTCTCCACTTATACCATGAACAATTTTCTCCGGAAACGCCAAACAGCAGCAATATTTTTTTATCTGGAGAGAGCATACGATACCTGTTGGAGGACAGGCATCCTCTGCACACTGTTCTCTTGGGGCTTTCGAGGCCGGCTGCCCCTTTTTCTTCGCGAATTTATGGCAGAGCGCACATTTAGGGTGCGGGTGAACACTACTCTCTCCCGTACCTTCTCCCAAGAAAACGGGGTACCCCAGGGCTCCGTGCTGAGTGTTGTACTGTTTGCCATTGCCATAAATCCAATTATGGATTGTCTCCTTCCTGATGTCTCGGGCTCCCTCTTTGTGGACGATTTTGCGATCTACTACAGCTCTCAACGGGCCAGCCTTCTTGAACGACGTCTTCAAGGATGTCTCGATCGCCTCCACTCTTGGAGCATCGAAACCGTCTTCCGTTTTTCTCCCAGTAAGACCGTTTGTGTTAATTTTTGGCGACGTAAGGAGTTTCTTCCACCCTTCTTACATCTAGGACCTGTCAACCTTCCGTTTTCGGACGTCGCTAAATTCTTGGGTCTTTTGTTTGACAGAAAACTGTGCTGGTCCTCCCACGTTTCCTATCTTTCGGCTCGCTGTCTGCGATCCCTCAACACCCTCCGTGTCCTGAATGGTACCTCCTGGGGAGCGGACCGAGTGGTCCTTCTCCGCCTCTATCGCGCCTTAGTGCGCTCGAAATTGGACTATGGAAGCATAGTTTACTCCTCTGCTCGGCCGTCTATTCTTCGTCGTCTCGACTCTATCCACCACCGTGGATTACGTTTAGTGTCTGGAGCTTTTTACACCAGCCCTGTGGAAAGCCTTTATGCTGAGACTGCTGAACCTCCACTGTCCAATCGGCGAGCAGTCCTTCTGAGTCGTTATGCTAGCCATCTGTCTTCCATGCCTGCTAATCCAGGCCCGCATCTCGTGGTCGTGCGGTAGCGTTCTCGCTTCCCACGCCCGGGTTCGATTCCCGGCGGGGTCAGGGATTTTCTCTGCCTCGTGATGGCTGGGTGTTGTGTGCTGTGCTTAGGTTAGTTAGGTTTAAGTAGTTCTAAGTTCTAGGGGACTTATGACCACAGCAGTTGAGTCCCATAGTGCTCAGAGCCATTTGAACCATTTTGCTAATCCAGCCCATGACATTTTCTTCGTCACCTCCTTTGATGTAGGGTATGCAGGCCGCCCCTCCTCCCTACTACCACCGGGAGTCTGCTTCCATCAACTGCTCCATTCCCTTTCCTTCCGCTTTCCTAAAACCTTCTTGACAACTTGGGGTACAGCACCGCCTTGGCTCCGTCCCTGGATCTGCCTGCTCCATGACCTTTGTCAATTTCCCAAGGATGGTACCCCTTCACTTGTTTATCGTCGGGCATTTGCTGCTCTATGTGCACAAATGAAGGAAGCCACATTTATTTACACTGATGGCTCGAAAACATCGTTAGGTGTAGGGAGTGCCTATATTGTTGGCGACACCCCAAATCAATTTCGGCTTCCCGATCAGTGTTCAGTTTATACTGTGGAGCTTTACGCTGTTCTCCAGGTTGTCCACTACATCCGCCACCATCATCGGATACAGTATGTTATCTGTTCAGATTCTCTCAGCTCTCTCCTCAGTCTCCAAGCTCTTTACCCTGTCCACCCTCTGGTCCACCGGATTCAGGACTGTCTGCGCTTGCTCCACCTGGAGGGCATCTCGGTGGCGTTGGTATCTGTGGAAATGAGGCGGCCGATATAGCGGCCAATGCTGCAGTCTCTCTTCTTCGGCCAGCTATTCAATCGATTCCCTTCGCCGATCTACGGAGCGTTTTATGTCTTCGTGTTGTTCTTTTATGGCACGCACATTGGTCAACACTTCCTCATAATAAATTGTGGGACGTGAAAGCTCTTCCTTGTGCTTGAAGCTCTTCCTCCCGAACGCGTCATCGGGAGGAGGTAATTTTAACTATACATCGACATCTTTTAAGCGGCGATCCTCCCCCACTCTGTCCCCACTGCTCTCAGCTGTGGATGGTAAGACACCTTTTAATTGAGTGCCCCTTTTTTACACGCCCGTCTACAGCTGTCGCCTGATATATCGTAAATTTTAGCAGATGACACGCGCTCGGCCGATCATGTTCTCGAGTTTATTAGTGCCAGTGAAATGACATCAGTCATTTGAAGCTTTTTTTGGGGACAACAAACCCCTTTCTGTAGTGGATTTTTAAGCCTTCCTTCTGCTTTTAGTTTCTCCAATATTTTGAGTTTCGTTCCCATTGCTGCTGGTTTCCATTTTCGGTTTTTACTGTTTCCTAAGTCACAGACCTGGCGCTAATGACCATAGCAGTTTTGCGCCCTAAAACCAAAACAAAAAAAAAGTCCTACCTGCAGCACTCACTCCTCCCCACCCTTCCTTCCCCATCACCAGCATGCTCATGAAGTATTTACCAATACTAGGAACTGGTACATAAGTAGAAATGTGATACAGAATCTTCACATTGCTTATTTACTTGTCTTTAGCATGTGGTGAAAATATTTCCAGTCACCAAAACAAAAAAAAATCAGTACAAATTATTCTACTGTTTTGTTAACCTCATTCTAGTTCTTTGACCTAAAATGTACATTACAATCTAAAAACAATTTTCCTCACATATATGGGAGAGGATTTTGTTGAGATATAACTCAAGTTTTCATTTATTGTTTTAAGATGCTGAGATTGTCCAGACTACAATGAAGAAAGTGGAGCTGCCAGTAGTTTCCCGTGATCACTGTGAAAATGAGCTTCGCATGACAAGACTTGGACGCTACTTTGAACTCCATGGGAGCTTTATATGTGCTGGTGGTGAGCCACAAGTAGATACCTGCCGTGTAAGTACAGTATAAATTGTAACTTTTTTGTCTTTTTTTTCCCTTCATATTTTGCTTACTAGTAATTGAAGACCTAATGTTCTAAATGTGCTAAGTGCCATTTTTAAAAATTTATTTTATTCTCCGTAAAGGAGATACATTCATGAAAGTATATTATATTAAAGTTTTTCATCATATGGTGAAGGTAAGAAGTTTTAATAGTGACCAACAGATGGTGTTGGAGTTAGCTGCTTGGCCTTCTTCATTCTAAACAGGCTTGCCAATCAGTGGTAAATTGTCACACCAGTTTTACACATGTACTTAATAGATGCCATATTATTATTTTTTTGTGTTGTGGGCACATTTTTACTATGGAAAAAAATAGGATGCTAGTAATATCTGAAAACAGTGCTTACCTGTGAAAGTTTGATGGCATAATGCATGTGTTAAAAAAGACAGTTCTGGGAAAAAAATTCCAGCAAAATATGAAAAAAACAGGTATGTATTTTTTATAACTGCATGGTTGCATTCTTGTTGAAACTAGGTTTGACTCTAATGTGATGGGAGAATCAGTGCACAATGTATTCATTTAAGTGTTTTAGTGAAATCTGTTGAATGGAAATGTATCTAGAGTAACAATAAACTAATTTTCAATATACTCAAACTAATCTCTCCCATTTCAGTTGAATCACAAATATTGCTTATCATGCAAGTCCTTGTCAAATGAATTAAGAACAAATTTATTTTGTGACTTCTGTAAGCAAAATGAAACAATGAAAGGCTCATTTTTAAGGGGATTAATTAAAATACTATTAGTCTCAACGCAGCACAGTGATATGTTGAACCTGAGAGTAGCTGTCATCAATCTAGTATAATGTACATGGTTCCTCACAGAAAAGATCATTCCAGCATCTACTGTAAAAATTCGTGGTTATCTTTTCTGTTTCAAAGAGGGTGATTGTGATATTAACCAATAAACTGAAGGTGGATCAACAGGTGTGCCATAAGAGGTGCTGCATACAACTGCAAATATACTCAGTATTACACTTTACTGACAAAGCAACATATACAGTGAATCCTCTATATAATGTTTTTCAAGGGACCATAACCCCCTGCGGGTCCGGGGTAAGAATAGGCCCGAGGTATTCCTGCCTGTCGTAAGAGGCGACTAAAAGGAGTCCCTCCCCCTCAAGGGGGTAGTTAGCGCCTGCGTCCGGAGACGGACGGTTCCACGACCTCTATTTGCGGTCATTTTGCTTTTTCACTTCTCGTTTCTTCCTTCCTTTGGTTGGTTCCTTTCTTTGCTCTTCTCCACCTCACTGTCTTCCTTACTCTTCCCCCTGCATAATCTCCTTGCCTTCTCATTCCCTTCTTCTCCTTGCCTTCTCATTCCCTTCTTCTCCTTGCCTTCTCTGGTCTCCGCCTTGGCGTTTGAGACACTGCCTCTCTCTGCCTCTCTCTGCCTCTCTCTGCCTCTCTCTGCCTCTCTCTGCCTCTCTCTGCCTCTCTCTGCCTCTCTCTGCCTCTCTCTGCCTCTCTCTGCCTCTCTCTGCCTCTCTCTGCCTCTCTCTGCCTCTCTCTGCCTCTCTCTGCCTCTCTCTGCCTCTCTCTGCCTCTCTCTGCCTCTCTCTGCCTCTCTCTGCCTCTCTCTGCCTCTCTCTGCCTCTCTCTGCCTCTCTCTGCCTCTCTCTGCCTCTCTCTGCCTCTCTCTGCCTCTCTCTGCCTCTCTCTGCCTCTCTCTGCCTCTCTCTGCCTCTCTCTGCCTCTCTCTGCCTCTCTCTGCCTCTCTCTGCCTCTCTCTGCCTCTCTCTGCCTCTCTCTGCCTCTCTCTGCCTCTCTCTGCCTCTCTCTGCCTCTCTCTGCCTCTCTCTGCCTCTCTCTGCCTCTCTCTGCCTCTCTCTGCCTCTCTCTGCCTCTCTCTGCCTCTCTCTGCCTCTCTCTGCCTCTCTCTGCCTCTGCGCGCCTGAAGGCCGACCCACGCGTTCGCATACCTAGCCGGTGACGGGGTAACGCGTAATTCCCCGCCCTGGGTAGACATGTAAGGCATGCGCGTACCCCCTGGTAAAGGCCAGGCCCGGGGAGGGGTGATTGCCTGAGCTGATACCTTCTGACCATGCCGATTGGTCCCTCCGTCTGTTTCTCGGGAGGTGTGACCTGAGGTGTAAACATTCACCTAAGGCGGGAGTGCCCTCTGAGAGGGTCCCCGCAAGGAAGGAGCGCACCATCGGAGACGCTGGCAATCATGGGGGATTCCTCCGTAATGGATTTCACTCCATCTCTCTCGACTTCTGCCCAAAAACAGAAACGTGACCAGCTACCAGTGACAAAAGTACTACTGCCTGCCCCACAGTTCCTCGTTGTTTCTCGATCTGAGGACGGAAAGGATTTTTCCTCCGTCAACCCTTTCGTTATCCAGAAGGGCGTCAATGCCATAGCCGGATCTGTCAAATCTTGTACCAGGTTGCGTAACGGTACCTTATTACTCGAAACTGAGAGCGCCTTTCAGGCACAAAAACTGCTTCGGGCCGCACTCCTGTACACATTCCCTGTCCGGGTGGAGGCTCACCGAACTTTGAATTCATCTCGTGGTGTGGTCTATACTAGATCCCTCGACGGCTTGACTGACGAGGAGATTCAATCTTTCCTCGCTGAGCAGAGCGTGACGGCTGTCCATAGGGTCATGAAAAAGGTCAACAGTGACCTTGTACTGACCCGGACACTTTTCTTGACCTTAGATAGTGTTAAGCTGCCATCGCGCATCAAAGCGGGCTACGAGGTTATTTCTGTTCGCCCCTATGTCCCGACACCTACGCGCTGCTACCAGTGTCAGCGTTTCAATCACACTCGCCAGTCTTGTTCCAATGCGGCTAAATGTGTCACTTGTGGCAGGGATGCCCATGAGGGTGACTGTCCACCTCCGTCTCCTCGTTGTGTGAACTGTCAGGGTGACCATTCCGCATCCTCCCACGACTGTCCTGTCTATAAGGAAGAACGCTGTATCCAAGAAATTTGGGTCAAAGAGAAAGTGTCCACCTCGGCTGCTCGCAAGCTATTGGCTAGTAGGAAGCCCACGCTGCTCCCAGCGGGGAAATACAGTACTGTCCTCGCCTCTCCTCGGACTACCAGGGAGGTGGCATGCGATCTGACCTTCAGCACCACGGTCGTCCGTTCGGCCAGTGCTAAGATCGCGCGGTCGACGTCTCCTCTTCCTCCCATCACCCCACAGACACCAGCCCCTTCATCAGCTTCTGCTAAGACGAAGACCCAGAAGTCAGATGCACGGGCCTTCAAGAAGGAACCGTCCCGTGCAGACTTCCTACGTACCTCGACCTCCCAGCCTTCGACCGGTACTTCCACCAAACGACCTTCCAAGAAGGCTAATAGGAAGTACAGTTCTCCTTCTCCGCCACGGCGCATTTCTTCTCCTGCGCCACCCAGCGGTTGCCGCCCCAGGCCGTCATCCGTTTCGCCTGGCCGCACCGCTGGTAGCCGAACATCTGGCCGTTCACCGGCGGAGGAAGCTCCCCCTCCCGGCCATCTTCCCAAGATGGCCGATGAACCTATAGACCCAGTGGACGATGACTGTCCGCCTACTGATAGCGGCGGCAGTGCTCGCTCGAAGCCAGGCCCTCAGCGGCCTTCGAGGTGACCCCTTCTTTCATCTTCCTTTTCTTCTCACGATGACACTTATTCACTGGAATATTCGCAGCATTCACTCCAACCAAGAGGACTTGAAATTGCTGCTCTGCTTGCACCGTCCACTCGTCGTAGCCCTCCAGGAAACGAAGCTACGCCCATGCGATCAAATTGCCTTGGCACACTACACCTCTGTGCGTTTTGACCTACCCCCTGTGGTAGGTATCCCAGCTCATGGAGGGGTTATGTTGCTGATCCGGGATGATATTTACTATGATCCCATCACGTTGCACACCGGCCTGCAGGCAGTTGCCATCCGCATTACTCTCCCCACTTTTACATTTTCCATTTGTACCGTTTACACTCCATCGTCGTCTGCCGTTACCAGGGCAGACATGATGCAACTTATTGCTCAGCTACCTGCACCATTTTTGTTAACTGGAGACTTCAATGCCCACCATCCCCTTTGGGGCTCTCCAGCATCCTGCCCGAGGGGCTCCCTGTTAGCAGACCTTTTCAACCAGCTCAATCTTTTCTGCCTCAATACTGGCGCCCCTACTTTTCTTTCGGACACATCTCACACCTATTCCCATTTAGATCTCTCTATATGTACTCCCTAACTTGCACGCCGGTTCAAGTGGTATGCACTTTCTGATACATATTCGAGCGACCACTTCCCGTGTGTTATCCATCTCCTGCAGCATACCCCCTCTCCATGCTCATCTAGTTGGAACATCTCCAAAGCAGACTGGGGGCTCTTCTCTTCCAGGGTGACCTTTCAGGTTCCAACATTCCCAAGCTGCGATAGTGAGGTCGCACACCTCACGGAAGTCATTCTCACTGCTGCTGAATATTCCATCCCTCACCCTACATCTTCTCCACGTCGCGTACCGGTCCCCTGGTGGACCGCAGCATGTAGAGACGCTTTACGTGCTCGTCGATGTGCTTTACGCACCTTTAAACGCCACCCTACAGTGGCGAATTGTATCAATTATAAACGATTACGTGCACAGTGTCGTCGTATTATTAAAGAAAGCAAGAAAGCCAGCTGGGCTGCTTTCACAAGCACCTTCAACAGTTTTACTCCTCCTTCTGTTGTCTGGGGTAGCCTGCGCTGGCTATCTGGCACTAAGGTCCACTCACCAGTTTCTGGCTTGACGGTCGCGAATGATGTCCTTGTGGCCCCTGAGGCTGTCTCCAATGCCTTCGGCCGCTTTTTCGCAGAGGTTTCGAGCTCCGCTCATTACCACCCTGCCTTCCTCCCCCGCAAACAGGCAGAGGCGGCTAGGCCACCTAACTTCCGCTCCTCGAATCTTGAAAGTTATAATGCCCCATTCACCATGCGGGAACTCGAAAACGCACTTGGCCGATCACGGTCCTCCGCTCCAGGGCCTGATTCTATTCATATTCAGATGCTGAAGAACCTTTCTCCTGCGGGTAAAGGTTTTCTTCTTCGTACTTACAATCGCATCTGGATTGAGGGACATGTTCCCGCATGCTGGCGCGAGTCTATTGTTGTCCTGATTCCTAAGCCGGGGAAGGACAAGCACTTGCCTTCCAGTTATCGACCCATCTCGCTTACCAGCTGTGTCTGTAAAGTGATGGAGCGAATGGTTAACTCTCGATTGGTTTGGCTGCTAGAGTCTCGACGCCTCCTTACCAATGTACAATGTGGATTTCGTAGGTGCCGGTCTGCTGTTGACCATCTGGTTACCTTGTCGACCTTCATTATGAATAACTTCTTGCGGAAGCGCCCGACCGCGGCTGTGTTCTTTGATTTGGAGAAGGCTTATGACACCTGTTGGAGGGCGGGCATTCTCCGCACCATGCATACATGGGGCCTTCGCGGTCGCCTCCCTCTTTTTATTCGTTCCTTTTTAATGGATCGACAGTTCAGAGTACGTGTAGGTTCTGTCCTGTCAGACACCTTTCGCCAGGAGAATGGGGTGCCACAGGGCTCAGTTTTGAGCGTCGCTCTCTTCGCCATAGCGATCAATCCAATAATGGATTGCCTCCCAGCTGATGAATCAGGCTCCCTTTTCGTGGACGATTTTACCATCTATTGCAGCATGCAGCGTACGTGTTTCCTGGAGCGCTGTCTTCAGCGTTCTCTTGACTGTCTTTACTCCTGGAGTGTCGCCAATGGCTTCCGTTTTTCTGCCGAGAAGACGGTCTGTATTAACTTCTGGCGCTACAAAGAGTTTCTCCCACCGTCTTTACGACTCTGTCCTGTTGCTCTCCCATTCGTGGAGACAAAAAAATTTTTAGGTCTTACATTTGACAGGAAACTTAGTTGGTCTCCACATGTGTCTTATTTGGCTGCCCGTTGTACCCGTTCTCTCAATGTCCTCCGTGTTCTCAGTGGTATGTCGTGGGGAGCGGAACGAACCATCCTACTTCGCTTATATCGGTCAATCGTCCGCTCCAAGCTGGATTATGGGAGCTTCGTATATTCCTCTGAATGGCCATCCATCTTACACCGCCTCAACTCCATACAACATCGGGGTTTACGACTTGCGATCGGAGCGTTTTATACTAGTCCCGTCGAGAGTCTTCATGCTGACGCTGGTGAGTTGCCACTCACCTACCGGCGCAATATACTGCTTTGTCGGTATGCCTGTCTGCTACTGGCAATGCCCGACCACCCGTCTTATCGTTCCTTTTTTGATGACTCTCTCGACAGTCAATACGGGTTGTATGTCTCCGCCCTGCTACCCCCTGGAAATTCGCTTTCGTCGCCTCCTTCAACACCTTAATTTTTCACTCCCTGCCACCTTTCGAGTGGGAGAGAGCCACACACCACCTTGGCTCCAGGCTCAGGTTCGCGTCCACCTTGACCTCTGCTCGCTCCCGAAGGAGGTTACCCCCGGTTCAGTCTACCACTCCCGTTTTGTCAAACTTCGTTCGAAGTTCATTAATATGACCTTCATTTATACAGATGGCTCTAAGACCAATGACGGGGTCGGGTGTTCTTTTATTGTCGGGGCACAAAGTTTCCAATATCGGCTCCATGGCCATTGTTCGGTCTTCACAGCTGAGCTCTTTGCCCTCTACCAGGCTGTCCTTTACATCTGTCGCCACCGACATTCTGCATATGTCATCTGCTCTGATTCGCTGAGCGCTATCCAGAGCCTCGGTGATCCGTACCCAGTTCACCCTTTCATGCACCGGATCCAACACTCTCTTCAGCAGCTGGTGGACGTCGGTTCTCCGGTTAGCTTTATGTGGGTTCCTGGCCATGTCGGTATCCCTGGGAATGAAGCTGCAGATGCCGCGGCCAAGGCTGCGGTCCTCCAGCCTCGGACAGCTTCTTGTTGTGTCCCTTTGTCAGATTGTAGCAGGGTAATTTGTCGGCACATTGTATCGCTGTGGCATGCCAATTGGGCTGCACTTCAAGACAACAAGCTTCGGGCCTTGAAAGCTCTTCCCGTGGCTTGGACGTCCTCCTCACGCGCTTCTCGGCGGGAGGAGGTAGTTTTGGCCCGGTTGCGAATTGGCAACTGCCGGTTCAGCCATCGCCATCTGCTGACGGCTGCGCTGGCGCCGTTCTGCCCATGTGGGCAATTGCTGACGGTCCGCCACATTTTAACGTCGTGTCCGGATTTTAACACCCTGCGTCTCGATCTTGGCCTGCCATGTACTGTAGAAGCCATTTTAGCGGATGACCCACAAGCAGCTGCTCGCATTCTTCATTTTATCAATTTGACAACCCTCTCAAATGACATTTGATTATGCTGTTTTCTTTTTTAATCCTATGCCTGTCAGTATGTCTTTCATCGTGTTTTCCGTTTCGTTGCTGTTTTAAACTTGTGACTCACGGTACATTCCTAAAGTAGTCTGGGCACTAATGACCATTGACGTTGTGCGCCCTAAAACCACAAAAAAAAAGGGACCACAAATTCTGAACACTGTATAGAGGAAAACACTATAAAGAGGAAGGCTTCCAAATAATAATTATAGGGCATTACTGAAGATCGGGATACCACTAATCAGCTTTGACAAATGGTGCCGTAGATGACATTTTAAACTTTCACAACACTGTAATATGATGTTCATTGCAAATGATCAATGTATGAAATGATTAGTTTTTTGTAATTAAAACGTGGGGCCCGGCAGGTGGATGGGTGAAATGGCACCAAAAAGACCGCAAGCAGAATGTGCGTCACATGTCACGTGACCAGGTTCTGCCGCTGACGTGTGAAACGCACTGAGCGCGGGCTTTCCGAGCTGGTGCAAACTGTGAATCCACAGAACGGAAAACGACTTGTCTACATCCAGTCACTTAAACATTGTAAAGAGGTAAATAATTGACCAGGGTTCCTAAAATATGAGCATTATATGGAGGAAATTGTAATATAGAGGAAACGCAGTAAAGAGGAAAATTTAACATTGTTAGTATGGACCTTTAGTTGAGACCGAAAAAAAAAACAGAGGTAACATAGAGGAAAACATTATATGGAGGAACGTTATAAAGAGGTTTCACTGTACTGTCGTTCCAAGAGGGGAGACTCATTATAGTAGCAGGAAGTCTTCTAAAAATACCTCAGTTGTGATATAATATTAGTTGCTTATACAAACCATTTGAAGTCAAAGTTCCAGAGACAAAAGTTAACGAAATGAAGTATGCAGGAATATTTCTTAAATACTTTCCAAATCCATCATATGGAAGACCAACAACAGATATGTGTAAGACATGTGACTTGTTGCACCTTGAAGGGAAAGGACAATCACCAGAGAACAGAAAATCTCGGAAAGCACTAGAACTGTACCATAGGAAGACAGAAAGTACGACGACAAACGTGAAGAATGATGTGATGTCTTAAACTATGCCTGGAAGTAACACACGTACATCAGCAATTGATCTGCAACAAGTATTGTTTATTCCCACTCTTACACATTTAGGCCAGAGTTCATGTTACAGCTTCTTCGTTCGTGCCCATGACAACAGTGAGGTAATACTGTTTTGTCTGAGTGAAGGGTCTTGTGGATCAAACAACATAGCATCATGTTCATTCCATGTCCCAAATTGCACTAAAAATACTGTCGATGTAACTGATAGCAAAAGAAAACTTGTTATTTGGAGCAACAACTGCTGTGGACAAAAAAAAAAAAAACTCTATATTTGTGTATATGTACATGTTAATAGTGGCTTGTGGCCTGTTTGACTGTAAAGTGCAAAAGTATATGGTTTCAGGCCACAGTTACCTATCTTGTGATAGAAATTTTGCCTTAGTAGAAAAGTACAATAAGATAATTGTTATGTACCTGATGATTTGCAGAAAATAATTACTTCAGCATGCACTTCTTTACCATCCAAGAAACTCAAAACAGAAGAAAAGGGCTTCCAGGCTGCTGCTGATAGTCATCAAAACAAGGCTACACATTAGTTCTGCTGCACAAATTACAATCACCTCCCCTCGAGTAGTGTACATTGAAAGAACATACAGTGACATTGAACAGTGGGGAAGTGTAAACATCATAAAAAGAGGCAAAACTGTTGGTTTCATTCATACACAACTTTCAGTATTGCCACATGTTCCATGATTGTATACAGGGGGGAAAAATTCCTGCAATGGTACTGTTCATACCACATTACCACCAGCAGGTTCTTACTGATTTATGTAATGACAATTCTATATGACAATTCCTATATCATGTATACAGGGTGTTACAAAAAGCTATGGCCAAACTTTCCGGAAACATTCCTCACACACAAATAAAGAAAATGTTATTTGGACATGTGTCCCGAAACGCTTACTTTCCATGTTAGAGCTCATTTTATTACTTCTCTTCAAATCACATTAATCATGGAATGGAAACACACAGCAACAGAACGTACCAGCGTGACTTCAAACACTTTGTTACAGGAAATGTTCAAAATGTCCTCTGGTAGTGAGGATACATGCATCCACCCTCCGTCGCATGGAATCCCTGATGCGCTGATGCAGCCCTGGATAATGGCATATTGTATCACAGCCATCCACAATACGAGCATGAAGTGTGTCTACATTTGGTACCGGGGTTGCACGGACAAGAGCTTTCAAATGCCCCCATAAATGAAAGTCAAGAGGGTTGAGGTCAGGAGAGCGTGGAGGCCATGGAATTGGTCTGCCTCTACCAATCCATTGGTCACCGAATCTGTTGTTGAGAAGCATACGAACACTTGGACTGAAATCTGCAGGAGCTCCATCGTGCATGAACCACATGTTGTGTCGTACCTGTAAAGGCACATGTTCTAGCAGCACAGGTAGAGTATCCTGTATGAAATCATGATAACGTGCTCCATTGAGCGTAGGTGGAAGAACATGGGGCCCAATCAAGACATCTCCAACAATGGCTGCCCAAACGTTCACAGAAAATCTGTGTTGATGATGTGATTGCACAATTGTATGCAGATTCTCGTCAGCCCACACATGTTGGTTGTGAAAGTTTACAATTTGATCACGTTGGAGTGAAGCCTCATCCGTAAAGATAACATTTGCACTGAAATGAAGATTGATACATTGTTGGATGAACCATTTGCAGAAGTGTAACCGTGGAGACCAATCAGCTGCTGATAGTGCCTGCACATGCTGCACATGCTGCATATGGTACGGAAACAACTGGTTCTCCCATAGCACTCTCCATACAGTGACGTGGTCAATGTTACCTTGTACAGCAGCAACTTCTCTGACGCTGACATTAGGGTTATTGTCAACTGCACAAAGAATTGCCTCGTCCATTGCAGGTGTCCTCATCGTTCTAGGTCTTTCCCAGTCGCGAGTCGTAGGCTGGAATGTTCCGTGCTCCCTAAGACGCCAATCAATTGCTTCGAACGTCTTCCTGTCGGGACACCTTCGTTCTGGAAATGTCTCGATACAAATGTACCGTGCCACGGCTATTGCCCCGTGCTAATCCATACATCAAATGGGCATCTGCCAACTCTACATTTGTAAACATTGCACTGACTGCAAAACCACGTTCGTGATGAACACTAACCTGTTGATGCTACGTACTGATGTGCTTGATGCTAGTACTGTACTGCAATGAGTCGCATGTCCAACACAAGCACTGAAGTCAACATTACCTTCCTTCAATTGAGCCAACTGGTGGTGAATCGAGGAATTACAGTACATACTGATGAAACTAAAATGAGCTCTAACATAGACATTAAGCGTTTCTGGACACATGTCCACATAACATCTTTTCTTTATTTGTGTGTGAGGAATGTTTGCTGAAAGTTCGGCTGTACCTTTTTGTAACACCCTATATGATATAATGGATAATAATGAATTGAATTGAATTATACTGCAAACTGAAGATGTTTGTTGCCCATTGCTTACATCTGTTATAATCGAGTTCATTTTTTTTTTTTTTCAACCATTACAGCTTGACACCTCTGTTGGCCTTAGCCCATTTAGTCTGAATAAGGTAATGTGTAAGACACATTCTACTCTCAGGTTTTAATTTTTTTTTTTTCTGGACAACGAAATGAGATTTTCGCTGTATTTGCAGCACAGTTTGTTTTTTTGGACGCTAATAAATGCATTAATATAATAAAATGTGTGTTCTAATATTGTATGTCATACAATACTGTTTTTTGTTATATCTCAAAACATTAATTTTGGTCCTTAGTATGTTCAGAATATTAGGTCTTCAGTTGTTATTGAGATAGTCACTTTTTGGTGCAGTGTAACATTAAAAATTTGGTATTAAATTTTATTAAATTAAATAATTAAATAAACCGAAAACATTAAAATCAGATTTTCTCATAATTTAAACTTGTGATTAAAACATGGAAGAACAGTTAAAAGAATACATACCATCTTTAAAAGAAGTTTAGCATGAATGCCAATAAAACTAAAACAAGAGTAATGGAATTCCAAAGAACAGTAATTTATTAAGATGAAGTACACTGTGTGTTCCATTTATCTGATGACTGTGTGGAACCTTTGAACTGCATAGCAGTTCATCAAGACACCAAACAGACACAAAACAGGATGAAAAATTTGAGTATATAAATGCACATAACCTCTACCCACGAAACAGCTCTTCACAAATACACAATATTTTCTTCATGGCTAGTTTACAGATGACATGCTGTCAAAAAAATATGAAAAAGAGAACAAAAACCAGTGTACAACAATACCGTTCATTTAGTGATATAATTTTGAGGTGAGCATCTAAACTAAACAAAGCAAATTGCACATATTGTAATTCTTAGACCTACAACAGTTAAATTATTATAATTTGATATTGTACTCTACAGAAATGAAAATTTGACCCACAGAATGACACACACATGTCGAAAGAGGTCTGGGTAAAAAAATAAATAAATAAACTAATTGTGTTTGGATAAGGTCGATTTTCAAAACAACCTAATTTTTAAATCACAAACATGGAAGAACATCAAGAGGAGCTTCAAATATTAGTAAAATGAGTAAGACACCAAACTTTCAGTTCATGGGACAGTCACCAGTCAGCCGGTATGGCCGAGCGGTTTCTAGGCGCTACTGCCTGGAACCGCGCGATCGCTACGGTCGCAGGTTTGAATCCTGCCTCGGGCATGGATGTGTGTGCTGTTCTTAGGTTAGTTAGGTTTAAGTTGTTCTACGTTTTAGGGAACTGATGTCCTCAGATGATAAGTCCCATAGTGCTCAGAGCCATTTTAATTTGAACAGTCACCAGCTGCACAACCAGCAAGCCAGAAAGTACAGAAGGAATACTCCCGTGAAGACTTACTACATACTCCAGCCAACCAACATCTGAGTGTCCCTCTGCCAACCAAAAAGCTCCAAGAAGGCAAATGGTCTTCTCCATTGCTGACTTGAAGATCCTCTTTGCTTTTTCCATGTGATATACTTGCCTGGCTGACCAATTCGCTGGTGCGCACCACCAACTGTTTTTCTGCTCTGGACTCCACAGGCTGACAGAAGAATGCAAACTCTTCTGTAGACCTCATGGAGCATGACCCTCCTGCCTCTGTGCCCTGTATCAGTGAGTCTTCAAAGGCTGGCACTTGGCAGCTGCCGATGTGACACCCCTTCATTTTTTCCTCATCATGACTCCCCTCCAAAGGAACATTCACAGTTTTCAGTCCAACAAGAGGATTTACAGCTGCTTGTAGAATTGCAGTGTCCCTTGTTCTGTGCCTTCAGGAAATCAAAATTGCATCCTCATGATTGCCTTCAGGTGGTGGTGGTGGTGGTGGTGGTGGTGGTGGTGGTGGTGGTGGTGGTGGTGGTGGTGAACCCATCTCCCTGACAACCCGCCTTCAAGCTGTTGCAGTTTGCCTTTTCCTTACTCACTTGAAGTTTTCACTCTGTACCATTTACATCCTTCCATCACTTAATGTCACCAGGGCAGACTTCCTCCAGCTTATTGGGCAGCTACCTCACCCCTTTCTGCTGCTCAGTGACTTTAATGTGCACCATCCCCTTTGGGGTTCTCCCAGAACCTGTCACAGATAGGTGCCCTCTTGGCTGACCTCAGTTAACACAGGAGCATCCACATTCCTTTCAGAGTCCACTCACATTTATTTCCAGTAGTACCTATTCTTCTGCACAGGTTCTAGCATGATGAAAAAATTAGGTTAAATATATTTGAATTTTTTAAATTTTAATCTGATGTATATATTTTGTGTTTCATACTAGAATGTCGTGTTCCCAGTTTGGCACAGATTTGCCACAGGAAACAAGAAAGCGGTCAAAGACGTCCGTCTTCTGGTCGGCTCCTGATCATTGTCAGGAGGAGGCTAGTTTTCTATTACGCAAAGACTTCTATTATTTGGAAAAGAACAACCCGGATTTCTTTACGTAGTTATAATCACCTAAGGGACCTTTAACAATGAACAATAAAAAAATTGCATTTGCAAATGAAATCATTAATAAATGGGGCAGCTATGAGTTGTATAGAAGACATGGAGCGGCCTTCTGTCTATGACCAGGATGCCGCAGTATTCTCTGCTGTAGGAAAAGCTGTTTGATATTTATAAAAATAATTACATGTAGGTAAAAAAATTCCCCCCTCCATCCATGCTCCTTTCCCCCCTCCATCCATGCTCCTTTCCCCCCTCCCTCCATGCTCCTTTCCCCCCTCCCCCTCTTTGCTCCTTTCCCCCCTCCCTCCATGCTCCTTTCCCCCCTCCCTCCATGCTCCTTTCCCCCCTCCCTCCATGCTCCTTTCCCCCCTCCCTCCATGCTCCTTTCCCCCCTCCCTCCATGCTCCTTTCCCCCCTCCCTCCATGCTCCTTTCCCCCCTCCCTCCATGCTCCTTTCCCCCCTCCCTCCATGCTCCTTTCCCCCCTCCCTCCATGCTCCTTTCCCCCTCCCTCCATGCTCCTTTCCCCCCTCCCTCCATGCTCCTTTCCCCCTCCCTCCATGCTCCTTTCCCCCCTCCCTCCATGCTCCTTTCCCCCCTCCCTCCATGCTCCTTTCCCCCCTCCCTCCATGCTCCTTTCCCCCCTCCCTCCATGCTCCTTTCCCCCCTCCCCCTCTTTGCTCCTTTCCCCCCTCCCCCTCTTTGCTCCTTTCCCCCCTCCCCCTCTTTGCTCCTTTCCCCCCTCCCCCTCTTTGCTCCTTTCCCCCTCCCCCTCTTTGCTCCTTTCCCCCCTCCCCCTCTTTGCTCCTTTCCCCCCTCCCCCTCTTTGCTCCTTTCCCCCCTCCCCCTCTTTGCTCCTTTCCCCCCTCCCCCTCTTTGCTCCTTTCCCCCCTCCCCCTCTTTGCTCCTTTCCCCCCTCCCCCTCTTTGCTCCTTTCCCCCTCCCCCTCTTTGCTCCTTTCCCCCCTCCCCCTCTTTGCTCCTTTCCCCCCTCCCCCTCTTTGCTCCTTTCCCCCCTCCCCCTCTTTGCTCCTTTCCCCCCTCCCCCTCTTTGCTCCTTTCCCCCCTCCCCCTCTTTGCTCCTTTCCCCCCTCCCCCTCTTTGCTCCTTTCCCCCTCCCCCTCTTTGCTCCTTTCCCCCCTCCCCCCTCTTTGCTCCTTTCCCCCCTCCCCCTCTTTGCTCCTTTCCCCCCTCCCCCTCTTTGCTCCTTTCCCCCCTCCCCCTCTTTGCTCCTTTCCCCCCTCCCCCTCTTTGCTCCTTTCCCCCCTCCCCCTCTTTGCTCCTTTCCCCCCTCCCCCTCTTTGCTCCTTTCCCCCCTCCCCCTCTTTGCTCCTTTCCCCCCTCCCCCTCTTTGCTCCTTTCCCCCCTCCCCCCTCTTTGCTCCTTTCCCCCCTCCCCCCTTTGCTCCTTTCCCCCTCCCCCTCTTTGCTCCTTTCCCCCTCCCCCTCTTTGCTCCTTTCCCCCCTCCCCCTCTTTGCTCCTTTCCCCCCTCCCCCTCTTTGCTCCTTTCCCCCCCTCCCCCTCTTTGCTCCTTTCCCCCCTCCCCCTCTTTGCTCCTTTCCCCCCTCCCCCTCTTTGCTCCTTTCCCCCCTCCCCCTCTTTGCTCCTTTCCCCCCTCCCCCTCTTTGCTCCTTTCCCCCCTCCCCCTCTTTGCTCCTTTCCCCCCTCCCCCTCTTTGCTCCTTTCCCCCCTCCCCCTCTTTGCTCCTTTCCCCCCTCCCCCTCTTTGCTCCTTTCCCCCCTCCCCCTCTTTGCTCCTTTCCCCCCTCCCCCTCTTTGCTCCTTTCCCCCCTCCCCCTCTTTGCTCCTTTCCCCCCTCCCCCTCTTTGCTCCTTTCCCCCCTCCCCCTCTTTGCTCCTTTCCCCCCTCCCCCTCTTTGCTCCTTTCCCCCCTCCCCCTCTTTGCTCCTTTCCCCCCTCCCCCTCTTTGCTCCTTTCCCCCCTCCCCCTCTTTGCTCCTTTCCCCCCTCCCCCTCTTTGCTCCTTTCCCCCCTCCACCTCTTTGCTCCTTTCCCCCCTCCCCCTCTTTGCTCCTTTCCCCCCTCCCCCTCTTTGCTCCTTTCCCCCCTCCCCCTCTTTGCTCCTTTCCCCCCTCCCCCTCTTTGCTCCTTTC